>NC_137465.1:145969130-146569130 GCF_964235325.1 Thermobia domestica | reverse complement strand
AATATGTGAAGGCGTTTGCATCAGTTGCCATGCTTTCCCTTCATGAGCCCTTGGAGTGAGCTAGAGGCCAGAACTCCACTTTCAATCAAAATATGATCTATTCCAGATCCGTCAAGGAAATAGCCGAGCGCACCAAAGAACGCTAATTCAATATGAAACGAACCGAAGCAAATGAAGATGCCATCGAAACGAAGACTCTCCTGGTTTTGTATTAAAAGAGCCAGTTTTGCTATCGATAGATCATAGTGAACAAACGCAAATGATTGCCCGCATTCAGAAGCAAGTTGCTGCGATAGATATTTTTAGTGTTTCAAGAACATCGTCTGTTCTGGTGGGTGGTAAGCTAATGTTTTCCATGTATTCAATTTTTTGAACTGGTAACAAAACGACGGTTGTTTAAACAACGGTCTATCCACATCGATGTGTTTTTACACACCGGAAATCATCCAAACAAAATTTCTTTCCAAATTTTCTTCCCAGTCACTGCTAATAAGACACTTTACAGCAGAAGAGCAAAGAGTGTTTACAAGTTTGGGTCCCTTTTGATATGGTTCTAAGACTCTAGATTGGTGTTGAAATGTTCTTGACTTTTTCAAGGGCTCCTTCTTGACTTGCAACGTATGGGAAATCTCTTCTGTTCCTGCAACAACTTCTTTATTCTGAAAACAAATGCCAAAAGTGTTTCTGTAATGTGCCTTCACCTGAAAAAGTTTCCAAATTCACATCATAATTGTCCCAAGCCAAACAAACGGCGCGAGTGGCAGTTTTTCTTCTCATTCTTTCCAGAATCTTGTGGTAACAAAAATGCATATAATCATTATAAACACCCAATATCCTCAATTTCTAAGACTGTTTACGCAGGTTTGGTGGTAATTTTCCTTAAAGAAAAAACAATCACTATTCAATATTTACAATTATTTCTGAAATGGAACCAAATACAGTGGTTTGCTTTGTGTATTATTGAAGGTCGAGAACTGCTCTATGACCAAGTAAAACTGAATATCTCAGTCACTTTTTAAGATACAATAATGATATTGGTACCGTTGGAAAGGTCAGATTTTACTCCATCTCGTTTATTTCAAGCTATTTTCCCCTATCTCTAGCGGTTTCATAGATATTTGCCACAAAAGGAATACAGTGAATCAAAAGAAACTAAATTCTAAGCAAATTATGTGCCATATTTAAAAATAGCGGCAATATATGTAAGCAGCAATGACTTGTAATACTTAGCACATCCATTACCATTAATGTGGCACAAGAGCAAAGTTTCTAGCTTCATTGATTGGAAAGTTACCCTCATTTAAAGACTGTGCTGTGAATTGTGACGGCGGCCATATTGATGACGTCGTATTTCATGCCCCACCACTGATTTTTAGTAAGAATTCCATATTTTGATTATACAGATAGTAGGCGTTTAGAAAAACACTATGGTGTTCTTGGGTATCAAGGGTAAATAAAACCTCCCCTAGCTCTTGGACTAATTGCTTGCTTTGTCGATGTCCCATACTGAGCAGTGCAGGCAATCCTCAAGTGTGATGTAAACATGCGCCATGTTGATGCCAAGTTCGTCCTCAGGTTGCTGACCCAGGATCAAAAGGAACAGCGCGTCGAAGTCTGCCATGAACTATGTGAGCGTGCCGTGGATGACCCGTCTTTCATGTCGAGGATCATTACCAGTGACATAACTTGGGTGTATAGGTACGACCCTGAGATATAACAACAGTCTCCGCAGTGGAAGAGCCCATCATCTCCACGCCCGAGACAGACGAGGGAGGCCCCAGCTCTACCTGTCATGGGAGGTGCAGGGCCCAATTTGGAATAATTTTGGCAAGATGCAACAGACAATTTGCAGTATATTGAGGCTTTTGCACTTGACAAGCCGAGGATATAATTATAGATTCAACCGGCTTAAGGCTGACTTTGAACATATGATTAAACATATAATAAATAAATAAAAAAAACAATTACAAAACATAGAACTTACAACAGATACATGGAATCAAATGTTGGCCGTGCCATTCACAGAAGAAGTAGATGTCATTCTTTCACTCCTAGCATTACGCGAAACTTACGCTATTGTCATTTATGGAACTATTCATAATAGGTCTTTAAGAGTTATGCTGAAAGAGGACATTTGCGGTCGTTCAGTTGTATTTAAGGGTGCAGAAATACCACATCTAATCAAGTATATGTTTGTTTGTAGGTTATTTTCAGCACCAAGCCTACAGAAGGTTATTCTGTTTATATCAGACTGATTTTGAAAACTTCTCACCTTACGAGGAACATCGCCTTCATCATCTAAAGTTTTTATTCTTCCTTTTATAATTTTAATATTAACTTCATAACAAACATCATTTAGGTTCTCTATTTTTTCTAAACATTGCAATTAGCTGCTGCTGTGAATAGAATTCGGGTCTACTACATTCATTTCTATCATATTTAACTTGATAATTTATTGCTTTACCATCTTAATTTCCCTACCACTTTTAACAGACTTACCTCAAAACTACGCTTTCCAAATTATAAGTTTAAAAGTGAGAGGATTCTTAAAACAGCATACGAAGTCATATGACAAGATTGGTTGTGTTTAAATGTTAAGAGGATGACGTGACTCCAACAATGTAAAGAAAACGAATAATAATCTCTGGTGAGGTAGGCTGTGTATACGGAGACATTAAATACTAAGATATAAAGAAAACGAGGATAGAAAATTAAGAGGAAGCAAGGATGGTTGAATCGCAGTACTACTACTGGATTCGAATTCTGAAGCTGGTCCTGGACACTGAAAGAAGCGTTCACAAGTTTGCCTGTTACTACCTCACGTACATGTGTTGCTGCTTTTCGTACGGGATACTCAGCCACATCAGCAGCTATGGTAACAACTGCAGCTCTTTAGGATGTTACAATTTCGGAAGATGCTGCTAACACAATAGATCAATCGAGAGCATTCATCGTGAAATAGACAATCTAGTTTGCAATTTGACGTAAGACAGTGGTATGAAATATGGACATTGCGACTTCTATTTCGATAGATGGAAAGATGATATTCTAATACAGGAGAAAGATGAAAACAAATTCTACAGAAGAGAGATACAAGAAGAGCACTATACGTTAGTGGAAGAATCCGGCTCTAAACATTTCGGACATGTGCCATTTTCAGAACATGCAAGTTAAATAGCGAAAGGTATTCTTCAGTTTCTTGAATGAAATGGAGCAGACACTTAACAATGGAACTATTGTAAATACAGGCCAATTTAGTAAATCAATGACATGTGTGGGGGAAAGTTGGGCTGCCTGACCTGTTTACAAAAACGATTGACTGCCTATAAAGATTTTGTTTCACAACCGATTGAAATTCAATGCATTGAAACAGTAACTGATTTCAACGACTTGAGTACAGATTAGCAATATCTACTAGACATATGTCAGTTCTCTAGTGGTGTATGTTCGCCGGACTTATCAAAGGAAACCCCTGGACTAATTGTATAATCTCGTGGATCTTTACGTAAGTACCGTTGCATCTAAAGAAACTACGTTTGCTGGTTCAGTTCGTGGTGTGAGTCTACGATGCCCCTGTGTGATTCAAACTTGTTTCACCCATGGTGCTGTGATGGATCCCGACACTTCTTGAAAATCGTTGAATTATCTTAGTTTATTCCAGCAGACAGGAAACAGTTCTCCACTCATCCGTTTATGAATTTATATTTTACTCATTCTGAAAATCTTTTATTCATAATAAGGGACAAATGCAACGACATTAGGATATCTTGATGGAAGTGTATCAAGAAATGCCGACAACAGAAAAGAAGAGGCTTACGAGAGTTCACCGTCACCGAAACATCAATCGATTACTACTACGTGATCGATTGGTTTTCTATCCAGACAACAGCACCACTGCTGACGAAGCCGATAACGACGGAACAGTTTGAAGAAAATATCAGGAACCCTGTCAGGATCGATTATAACATTACTTCAGTTCCGTGTCACAGTCAAGTCGTTGAGAAAATTGTACGTGTAGTAACAGAAGCTTCGAAGGTAGAGTGTCAACCCGAGACAGTAGACCGCACATCCAGATAAAACTGGCATCTCTTCAGCACATGCCAGTATTTGAAACGAAGCATCATTATGTCATGTGAAGACGTACGAAGTACCTAACTTGAACAGAAGAATGAATAACAACGGATTATGATGAGAGGACGGAACTTGAGTTGTACCCACTTCCTCGTAATGAGTTCTAGGTGATTCCGGAGTATTGCAGGTAGAATCCACAAACCAACGATACGAACAGCTTGAAGAACGATCCGAATAGGAGTCACTAAACTATCATTGAATTTAGAGAAATATGGAGAAATGATGTACTATAAATAATAATTTTAAAAAGGCCGCTTCAAATGACGCAAGATAGAACAAGAAAAACGTATACAAAACTACATTTTTTCTTACTTATGGTTTAAGACTTTTTATCGATTCATACTGTGAAAACGGGAAAAAAGGATACAATATTCACATTTAAAACATTAAAGAGTAAGAGCCTTACCTTAGAAAACAGTTATCTCAGTTTTTTCAAGATACATTACAAGAGCGAAAAATGAAAAAAAAAAAAAAAAAAAAATGCTGCCTGTGACATGCTTGTTGCTTGCTTTTGGCCCCTGAAAGCCTTGACTTTGAGGCAGTGTAAAGAATTGACCAAAAATAGTGCATTCTTGTATGAAAACTGCTCTATCTCAGTGACAACTTTTTCATAACTTGCTCAAATGAAATTTTTAAAACTATCGACGCACCCTGTTGTACGTACTTACACGCAACACTTGTGTTATTTCATTAATATACCAAGGTACTTGATTGTGTTACAATTACGTGACTTGTATCTTGTCATTGTCTTTGATTAAGATCAGGCCCGTATTTATATATTGTGCTCTCCTGTGCTCTAAATAATTTTGCCTCCCCCCGCACAAACTTATGTCTCAAACAAGGAAACAAGCCGTGATTTTGCAAACACACCAGCTGTTGTTGAGTAGTATTTAGGTATTGCAAGTTATAAAATTTACAACGTAATCTTAGATGGCCTAATTCTCTAAATGGTGATTATGATGTGATATTAGATAGATGAACCATAATAGATAGAAACATTAGATTTTAATCTTTTAAAACTCTCAAAGAAATGATCCAAATGACTTGTTCCATGCCCCTAGGTCACATCTGAGCTGAGATATGGGGTACAAATTCCTCATAAAATAAGATGGGGCATTTTAAAAATAATCGAAAATTACCAATATTAAAGTTGAATTAATAGATTTTGCGGTCGTTGAGATGAATAGTGACAGTTTTAATATAGTTCAACTTCAAGGTCATACTCCACTTGCTAGTAAGGGGGCGAGGTTTTAAAAGTAATCGAAAAGTCAGATATTAGTGTTGAATTCATAGTTTTCGAAGTCGCTGAGTTTAACGGTATCACTTTTGATGAGATCAAGTTGATCCTAACCCCTTGGGGTGGGGATGGGAAAGGATGACTTTTTTAAAAAAAATAATCAGATAAGTTAGCTAATTAGCAATTACTGTAATTAGAGCGAATTAAACACATGAACATATTTTGTCGCACTTGCGCTGGACTCTGTGAGTTGCTAGTTTTCAATATTACTTTATTGTGAATCTTTTCAAAAAAATTCAAAATTTTGACGCCCCTTAATTTCTGCCGCCCTTTGCTAGAGTACAGAATAGCACTTACCTAAATATGGGCCTGATTAAGATGTGGTAGCCTAGTTTTATATAGTACTTTTACAGTAAAAATAACCTGCTAAATGCGAATTATTTTGCATAATAATACACGTGTCAGTAGCTCAACATTCAGTCAGGGTGCTCTAAAGTTACATTGCTTTTCTTATTGTCACGTAGAAGTTAGACGGAACAAATAATAGTATTAAGCATGATCTGGTTTCTAATATAGGAACTCCCCCCCCCCTTTTTACAACACTTTCTAATTTCCTTTCAATTATAATACATGAATTTGAAGAGAGCTAGGAGAACTTGAATAAAAGCTAGAAACTTTTTTTTAAAAAAAGTTCTTTTCTTGAATAAAGTACAAAGATATAGCGTCAATAATACTATAAGCTAGAACCATCAATAAAATAAATGCTTTTTAAAGCAACTAAGAAAGGTTTGAGACAAGTCGAAAGACTTTTCTTACTCTTTATTTTGGAGTTGCTCGTTTAATGGGTTTTATTATGCTCTTATCGTCATCAAGAGCTGTTTCCTCTGAAAAGAACCTTAATATTTTCCCTTCTTTTACTCCTGATCCTAATGCAACTATTCGGCAGCGTCTGTTATCATTCGAAAGTGTGATTTCAGCAGCATTTTCCGCCTCTTCTATCGACCTTCTGGTGCTATGCGAAAGGTCGTAGTCTCCGCAGCGATGGCAATAGCTTCCTTCAGAATGACGGCACTCTTCCATCAGGGAGCTTTGAAGGATACTCACGCTACATTCACCTCGCTAGGATTCAATTACCTCGCTTCACTACTACCCGAAGATGGGCTCAAGAGTCTCTTTCTGGCATCTACCGCGTTTCTCCATATACGAAGCATTTGGATTGCATCACAATTCTCCCTGATCACTCTTTCCCTTTACCATCACCCATCCAATGATCCTATTTTTCTACCTTATCTCATCTACTATTATTTCGTACCACAATATAGTTGGGTTGTTGAACGATACAATAATCTGAAAACATAATTAAATAACGTGATTTTTGCATCTTGAAATACATTTATTTTGTATGAATTAACATATTGACATTTCTTTTTGTTTTTCCAAAGATGTGTGAAATCACTTCCGCTGTTAAAAAAGAAAAGATATGAAACAATTACCCAGGGGTGCCCACAAAGGGGGCTATGACGCAAACTGCGTCATTGAAATATTTGGGGGGGTTAGAAATCTATATAAATATGTTTGAGGGGGTGTAAAAATTAATCGAAAATAATTTTTTTTCATGGAAGAACACCTACGGATAGACAATTGAGGGGGGTGCGTCATACACATAAAGGGGGGGCACCATTGAATTACCAAACAATTACCAGATTTGATTAGCTTGTGGCAAGACGTTTACCTGTGGTAAAGGGGGAGAGAAAACACGATGAGTTGGTACAGCGTTCGCCTCTGCTTAAAAAGTCTCTGGTTCGATCCTAACATCGTGTCCGCAGGTTTTCGTTGAGGCTCTCTTGCTTTCTCCCACATTTTCATTCCACCAATTATTTAATAGTTATTCACTTTCATTAATCGTATGTCTCCTTTGGCCTGAAAACCATAAGCGGGGATCGTTTAATTAAAGATCTCATTTTATTTATTTATTACTTTAGTTTGCTGTATAAAAGATGTATCATATTGTCGATCCCTCACTATACCAACTTATATTATATTTATAATGAACAACATTCGAATTTCCCAGGTTTCTCCCGTTTTTTTCGTTTGTTCTTATGGGGCTGTTCGTATAGTATATGGAGTAAGATTTTTATTTTGTAAATTATTCATTGCAGCTTTGAAAATTCAAGATTGCTAATGAAACTCCAACTGACCAAAGCAGTATATATATTTTAAGATTACATATATACTGCTTTGGTCAGTTGGAGTTCTATTACCAAGAAAATTTTGTCTTAAAGTGGGCCCCCTCGAACGGTGGGGAGCTTCCCTAGGGGGGCAGTTGCCCATTTTCCCCCAGAAGTTACGGCCCTGAGTCAAAGGAAAGTTGCTAAACTATCTGAGTGTGTTAAGAAAAGCTTTGGTAAAATACTGGAGGTAATGCATCCGTGTTTGAAGAAAGTAGTACACATAAATATTTACCAAAGGATGACGAAAATAATAATAATAATAATAATAATAATAATAATAATAATAATAATAATAATAATAATAATAATAATAATGATAATAATAATAATAATAGAAAGTCTACTAAAGAAATATCATGAAAGTAGCACTCAGGAGCGAAAATATTAAATCCTGACACTGACGTCATCTGGACTTCGTTGATGCTTCTAAATATACTGTTAAGCAATCGAAGAATTTATTGGGCCTTATGCAGAGTCGTTTTGACGTATGATTAGCATCATACTACATGCCTGACTACTGCAGGAAACATATGTTAGTCGAACCCTTTAGTATGGCACTAATCACGCTTCAGAACGACTCTACATAAGGCCCATTGCGTCATAGTGGTGTCAAAACCTAGTTGAAAGTTAGGTCATGGTCGTAGTGTGAATGTTGTGAATTCAGTTCAACAGTTCTATGCAGATCCAAACAATAGCAAATGTTGCCCTAATAATTGCTCAAACTGAAAATCACCAGCCTCTAAACTCTTAGCGTCACTTCAGATTTGCCAGGAGGAGGGGCAAGATGCTCCACTAATATAACAGTTTTACATTTTTTTTTATTACTACCTAGGTATATTAAAATGCAACTGACTAAACATTATGTGCATCTCAGAGAGACAATGCCCCTGACCTCCTCAAATAACGTCCCCACTCCAAACATTTTTGAGAAAGATGTTCTACATTCCTGCTGACATCTTGCAGAGTGGCCACAGGGATTGCTTTACAACCCATTTCAATTTCATGGCGCAGTTCCACTAGTAATTGAGGCTTCTTACTGTACATTCCGATCATGACGGTTCCCTGCAGAGGGCTTAAATCAGGCTAATGTGAGGGGAATCAATCGCTCCCCTTCATCTTTTCCAACGTCCCGGCAATCGCTTCACTTTCTCAACTGATTGTAATTACCGTAAAACGATTCTACTTTGACACTGGGGGTTACTTTAACATAGAGCGGATCTATTTTTAACATATGAGTGACTCTTCTTTTCTGTTAGCGTCGTTGCATCTCGACGCATCTTCTCCAGTCTCTGGACGTGAGAGTGTATGGGCCACTAAAGAAATGGAGAGCTCGTGGTGGAAAGAGACCCGACGAAGTGGATCGATTCCCAAGGAACAGTTTCCTGGTCTACTGCTCCAACTCATGGATTCCTTGGTCCCACCATAGGAGAGAACCTGAAGGCAGGATTCCCCTACAGATCTGGTTCTCCTAAACATTGAAGCACCCCTCTCAAAAGTTACCAAAAGAACCTGATAGCACACAGGCCGATAAAGACATAGACGCAAGTTTCCTGCAGTTTCTTCACGATTCCAGAGCGGGGCCAAATACCAGAGCGAGGACGAGCGGAGTGAAGCGAGGGAAAAAGATCTTGATTTCTCCTGAAAAACGGTTGCTCCCACGGGAAGAAGAACCGGAAACTGGAACCAGATATGAGAGTGGAAAAGGAAGACATCGGAAAGCCATGGTGACGGAAGAAGTGGTCGTCGAGGAACCCCTGATAGAAGAACTGGAAACCGGACATCTCCAAAAGAAACCCCACTAGGGAAAGAAGGCGAAGAAAATAAAAGGGTTTGACGAAAACACCTGTGCCATCTGTATTTGTGAGTTTCGAAACTATACGGGCGGAAAAGAGTAGATTCAGTGTGTCAGGTGCGAAAAATGTGTGTATGGGTTTTGCAATATTGGATCCAAAAATCCACAGTATGCTTGTTACGATTGTGATGTTGACGTTTTTTAAGGTATTCATTCTGTTGTTACATGTAAAGGTATATTAAAAGTAAAGCTTTAAGAAAAACTTGTATAATGGTGTTTAATGATGTAACAAAATCAAGATTTCCTGGTTAAAAAGCACACAACATATATTACGCATGACCAAAACAGTGTTGCACATTGAATTTACATTAATTCCATGTTCAAGTAACCCTATACCTTAGATAACTTTGACCTTATGCAGCAAATACCTAAGGTGTCAAAGTATCCCGCATTCTGGAGGCTACTTTGACAGGAAATTCTTTAATTTTTCCCGCCGAAACTTACTTGCACAAACTTAAGTTCAGTAGTGGATGTAATAACTCCTATGATGAGAACAGTATCATTGACTGGTCGCAGCCAGTGCCCCCTGTACATATCTAAAATAGTACAAAACCTGTCAAAGTAGCCCCGTTTTACGGTACATCAGATCGCATCAATGAACACTAATGGAAGCTGATACTATTTCTGAATGATTGTGCAACAAGTTGGAAATTAAGTGAAATCTTTGTTTTACGTCGCACAATTATGCCAACTAATAGACTGTAATGATGAGAATGAAGAAAATGGGAGGAAAAGGAATAACTCCAAGAAAACCCATGCACACACCATGAAGTCTACTCTTATCTACTACAAATCCCACTTGGGGCAAGCCGGGATCGAACCAAGATCCGACATACCAGAGGTGAACGCTCTACCACTAATCAATGCAACACGTTAAAATCTGCTCGACGCGAATTCAAGCGTATCGCATATGTAATGTGTTTTTAAAATGTGTATACATGTTTATTTATTTATTTATCAGCCCGGTATTCATAGAAGTAACATGAAGAAAAATGAGTAGAAGGCTGCAGGATTACAGGTGGATTACATTATAGGATATTTATTGCCGGTAAGTTACAATATAGGGGATTCAATAACTGAAACAGTGAAGAATAAAGTTAAGGTGGCAGTTCTTTGCACGGGGAGAAATATAGAAAATATTTTCCTCCTCTCCTCCTTCTCCAATATATTGGGTTTATAGAAAATATTTTTCCTCCTTGGGTTTCGTATTTCAATGAAATTCACTAACCACTAGTCAAGCACGAAGGGCTCGAGACGATGTTGTTACCGGAGTAATCTTAATCTAAGGAAATATTTTAGTTTGCTTAATTGCCTTCAGTGATGGTAGTATTGTTATGCTGATCATAAATATTAATTTTTGAATCCCCAAAATTTTTCTCGGTTGTCAATGAAAAAATAAATGTTGATTAGATCGTGTTTTGTAACATATAGCTTTACGAATTACCTTTGAAAGTTCGTCCTCAACTCTTTATAGATAGTTGCTACCATTAAAATTTGTCGTCCTCGACATTTATTTGATGATGCTCTCGCGAAGAGGATGGTACGTAGCTATAATTTTGTATTCAAAAAAGATTTTTAGTAGCGAGCTGTTGCCTTCCAGATATTGCTTATTTAAGTGTACGAGAAAGAACTTAAAAAAAAAGAGAACCTTCGTGTGTATCTTTTCTTTCCTTCCTTTGTTTACTCTGCAACCCAGACGCAGGTGCGTTCTATCTTTTTACTTGTATTCAATCTGTAAACATTCCCTTATTAAGCTCCAGAATGGTCTCCCGCATAATTTTGCCAATGGATTTCTTGTGTAAGTAATGTATACTTTTGCGCAAGGTAGTTTACATGGTTGGAAGTAATATATAAATACGTGATTGATATTTTTAAGAACAGTCATTATATGAAGACCGTATTCTTTAAGAAAAGCGGAGCTGGAGATCAAAGTACCTCTTTAAGTTTGTTTTATAGCAAGTAATGTGCTATTAATTTTATGACACCGATGCTCTAGTGACAGGATTTCTCTCCTTTCCTTTTACCTCAAGGCGGAACAACGGAAGATCCTCATTTGCATATAAGCTCCGAGTTAGTGCATAGAATGGCTAATCATTTGAGACATTTACGTCTGTGTGTATGTTAATACATAAAAATATCTGTGACGAAAACGATATGCGCTACTATAGCCTTAACAAGATAAGCTACTAAATTACGCATTACAGGTGGTTTTCATAGAAATGGCAGGAAAATTTGTTATGGACTGGTAGTGAGCTTCATAGGTGGGTACCCTTATGTGCTTACAGTTCAATCTCATTCACCTTGGAAAACAATGTGTGAAGTTGATGGATTTTGAGAGGACGTAAGAGTGAGTGCGTTTGATTTTGAGGAGTCGTTAGGGTGAGGGCGAGTGGGGCTTAAGTGAGATTGAGGGATGTGATACACCGTAATGGTGAATTAGATTGAGGGATACTGAGTAGCCCTGAGCTTGAGGGATGGTGAGGGGTATGACGATGTTGCCGAGTGAGGTTGATGACTGGTGAGGGGCCGCGAGGGTGAGGGCTAATAATGTTGAAGTATACTAAGGGACCGTGAAGGTGAGAGCGAGTGAAGTTGAGGGGTAATAAAGGGGTATTAGGGTGGGGATTAGTTGAGGTTGAAGTGAAGCAAGTGATCGTAGGGGTGAGGACAAGTTTGTGGCATGAGGTACAAGTTGAATGAGGTTTGTGGAAAGGAAGTTTACAACAAATTGTTCCAACCAATGATTGACTAGTAGTAGGTCTTTCACGCATCGTGTGTCTCCTGTTATTCACTCTGTCTTTTGGTGAGCAACATTGAGATCACATGCAGTAATGATTTCAGGGGGTGACCCGGGGGGAATTCCCCCCGATTGCTTCAGACCTCTCCTTATAATTATTTGGTGAGAACCTATTGTCTACTTGGGCTTAGTACATAAACATTTTTAAATTAGAAAGAAAACCATGATTACTAAATAATTATTCCACTTAATCCATTCTATACTATCATTATATTGTACAAAATAAAACTGATCTATGGAGTACAACCTAAGCTTGGGATGACCCAACGGCCAACCTGTCATTGTCTATTGATTGTAGCGGAAGAAAAGATGAATCGCAAATCTACACATATTATTGCATGATTCGAGTTTGTTACTGAATTGGGAGATGGCGTAGGTGTTTGATTAGTCCTACCTGTGTGTGTGGTGTTGTGGTGCATATTTTGAAGAGTTGACATACACGTGTGAAACAGCTGACACTTCACCTTGCTAAAATGTCAAATCAACCGACATTATTGTCTTTTTTTAAACAAACGACTACGTGTTGAATATGACCATGTTCTACTAGCGGCAACATTCGCAGTGAAGTTGACAGTGCAGAATCAATTCCAGTAGTTTCTTCTAAGACATCAATGAGCGATGATATTTAGTCAAAGCCATTTTGAAGTAAGTGTGATGTTGGACGGAAATTCAAATATCAAAAAAAGTGGGGAAAGTAAGTATAGTTGGCTATATTTTGATCGTGTACGAGGTCGTGCTTTCTGTAAACTTAGTGAAGAGCATTTAAGGAATTATTTAGAAGCTCTATATAAAAACAGGTGAAGTATTTATTACCGTACATTTCACTAACTTTCTAAAGGCAAGAGGAAACACTGGAAAATTAGAAAAATATACCCACTTAGAAAAGCATGCAAAGCCGTTTCAATACAGAATGATAGACTTCAAGACCTTAAAGCTCCTATCCACTCACAAATAATTCAGCAAAGTGAAAACGAAAAAGAGGTGAATCGGCAGGCTTACGTACGGTACATTCATTCAAACTTTGTACTGTTTTGTCCAAGGAAGAAATACCTCATACATACTTAATTCAGAGGATTTTATTAAAAAAACAACAACAGTGATCTTGAGAAATGGGTTCAATCTCAAAGTGAATGCTCTACATATTCAAGTAAAAATACAGCTTCAGAACTGTTAAGTTGCATTGGAGAGGTATTGGACAGTCAGGATGAATTCATTCTTCGCAATAGACGTTATTCTCTAATGGCAGACGAATCAACGAATATTAAAAATCAGAGCGAATTGTTTTTGTATGTGCGTTATGTATGTGCGAAACCGAAAAAGGTTGATTTCTACCACTTTCGTTTCGAATAATAAGTTAAGAAAAGAGATGGAATATATTCTTCGGCTACCCAGTTTCTTTTGAAGTTCGAGAAAGATTTTTGTGCATGGTTGTTCTAAGAGATACAGACTCTGAGTCAATATTTTTGAGAATTCATAATGAATTTAAAAAGGCGTAAACTTTGTTATGAAAACTTAATATCTTGTTCATTTGATAAGACAGCGAACTTCAGTGGTTGTGTTAATGGTGTTCGTGCTCGACTTTCGAAGGAAAAGGAACAAGAAATATCGTATATATACAATAGAGCACACATTTTGTCAATTGCTTTTACAAATTGTAGAAACAAGCATCCGATTATCAGGCGCACGCTGCATGTTGTAAAAGATATAAATTTTTTCATGCTTCTCCAAAAAGAGAAAGAATTCTACATGAAATTTAGAAAGCTTTGGAAGAGCTTGTGGTAATGATTCCCGTATGTATCTGCTCTTTAAATGCTCTTGTATCTAGAACTGTAGAGCATTTAAAGAGAATCGCCACTCTTTGTGCTACAAGGGTTGAAGAAAATGAGGTGAATATCAAAATCAAGATAGTTGAGGAAGATGCATCAGTAGCCAAAAATCTATTTTTAACGAGGGTAAAGTGAAATGTTTAAAGAGCGCAAAACCATTTGTGGAAAGTATCGTTAATGAAATGCAGGAAGGATTTAATGATAAGGCCATAAAATTGATTCAACTAGGTGCGTATTTTCAAAACTTTGATATATTTTTACAGCTCACTGAGAAGGAATGTAGAGAACTCTGTGCTGTATTTGGAATCAATTATGTTGATGCTGTCGTTGCGGATGCACGCTTTTTTAAATATGTTGCACACAGCAAACTTGAAGATTCTGGAACGATGTTGCTTCTTTTATTTTCAAAGCTGATATTGGTTACGAGAACCTAAACCTCTGGCTGAGTGTGTGTTGTCTATCACTATTTCAACTGCTACTGTAGAAAGGTCATTCAGTGCTATGAACAGAATCATGACAAAATTGCGAAATTGTATCGGTCAAGATACTTTTGAGCCATGTTTAAAAGTATCGATCGACGGAGACATTGAGCCTACAGAAGATTTTATTCACGAGGTTATAAACAGGTATGCTGTGAAGAAACCCAGACGCACTCGACTGATTAATTATAAAAATGTGACTGCTCTAATTTGTTATATTTTATAATAATGTGAAGTAGAGTTTGTGATTAGAAAACTCAACAAAGCTTTTTTTTTTTTTTTTTAACATATACAGTAAATCATTTTCATTCACGGAATTTGTGCCTACGTTTTATCAGTTAAATAAGTCTAACTCGACACTTGTCTTTCAGTGTAATTAAACATTTTCAATGCTGTAAATTTTTCAGTTATTACTTTTTTCATAATAGCCATTTAGTACCTCTAATTGCGTTATTGTCAGTTAGAAAAAAAGTGAAAATACTAAAATTTGAAGTTTAAGAATAGTGTTAAGTTTAAGAAAATTTTAAGTTTAAAAATAATGTATTATCTTAATATATTATATTATGATAGTATTAATATATTAGAGAGTATTAATATATTATGATTAGTATTAATATATTATGATATAATATATACAAGTATATAACTATTGTGCAAAGTTGTCTACT
Organism: Thermobia domestica; assembly: GCF_964235325.1. Lineage (NCBI taxonomy): Eukaryota > Metazoa > Arthropoda > Insecta > Zygentoma > Lepismatidae > Thermobia > Thermobia domestica. Next base: position 146,553,909 of record NC_137465.1, on the reverse strand, counting down.
TGTATGAGACACAATTATAAGCTGTACGAATGATGAGAATAATGTATAAGCTCTTTATATATTATGAAAATTTCCTTACGTCATATCCTTGTTTATGCTCAACGTAGGCTACCAATACTTGTATATGTGTGTGTGCATTTAAATTGTCAGTTCAAATATGTATTAATATCGAAAACCCAACTTTCTAAAATTTAAAAATTTCCTTTATTATTAATAAACTTTAACTATAAAATATTTTAATATAATTTTTCATAATTTTTGTCGGCCTTTCCAGAGTCGGGCCTATTTATGCCCCTTCTTCAAGTAAGAATTATAGCGGGAATTTCTGTAAGACATTTATGGTTCGAACTGTTCTTCCCCCCTTCCACCCGGTGTATTAATATTCCCTCCCGGGGAAAATGTTCTGAAATCATCACTGATCACATGGCATAAGGTGCTACTGTAGTAAAGCTTGAGATCAACGGGAGTTTTTGATATAGATGTACTCTCCCAAGAAATAGGTTTCGCATCCTCACTATTCAAACGTCTATTCAATACAGAAGTGATATAAATCTACCTTTTCCGGTTTCAACATTTATCACCACAAAGCAAAAAACGGTAATGGGCAGTAAGAAAAACATTTTAACTTGGATTTAGCATCCCAAGAGCAGGTTCTGTTTGCGCTCTTACCTGTCAAAAGAAACTAGAAATGATAGAAAGCTAATACAAAATCCGGTTTCAATATTGGTCTCCACAGAGCAAAAATGGTAGGAGATAGAGGGAAATGGTTTTGTGATGTGGATTCAGAGTTCCAAGAATAGATTTCACTTCATCCTCATGCCTCTATTCGAATTGCAAGTGATAGAAAAATACCCTTATGCGTCTTCTATTCAAGCTGGAAGTAATAGAAAGCTAGTAGCTAATATTCTTCTATTTAAGTTGGGGGCGCGGTGGCTCAGTGGTAGAGCGTTCACCTCCGGTGCTTGGGGTCCTTGATTCGATCCCAGCCTCGCGCCGTGTGGACTTTGTGGTGGACAAAAACCGTGTTCGTGGGTTTTCTCGGGGTTCTCTAGTTTCCTCCCACTTTCTTCATTCCACCATTTCATTCATTTCTCATCTTCACCGCCTGCTTTAGCCTAACCGCATAACCATGGGACGTAAAATCTAAAGATTTCATTTCACTTCACTTCATTTCATTTCACAATTTAAAGGTTTCTTTTGATGTTCATTATTCCGTACGTTTCACTTGCCTTCATTACTGTTATGCAACAGTGTCCTAGTTTGCGACGCTATATGACAAATGTGTGGTAGAATATACAGTAGTATTTTTATTATTATTATTTTACATGTAAATTTGAAATACGTAATAACCTGACGTAGTATTACCTGAATAAAATACCACTTTATGTTAACCTTGGGTACAGGGCGTTTCAAAAGAACACCGACAACTTTTGGGAGGTGATTCCTGACACGAAGATAGACCAACCTGGATGCATAAATGCTTCCTTTCGGAGGTATAGGCTGCCGAAAACATGAAAAAATTAACTTTAAACAATACAATGGAGCCAACCGTAGTTGGATAAAGACTTCACTGAGGAACTAATATGTGCACTATTCAAAAATACATGTTTCAGAATCCAGCGGTACTCGCGCAACAATTTTTATAGAGGGGGTTTAGCTATGGGCAATCTGAATTACTCAACAACTACCTCTGATATTGGAGCTCTAAGTACATTTTTTCATGTTTTCGGCAGCCTCTAACTCCGAAATGATAGATTTCTGCATCCAGGTTGGTCTCTATTTTTAAAAATCTTATATTGGTGTTAGGAATCACCTCCCAAACGTTGTCAGGGTTGTTTTGAAACACTATATATATATATATATATATATATATATATATATATATTACCGACTGCGCCATTTGTTATTCTTACACCTTATATTACTCTATGTCTTAATTTTTAAAATAATTAAGCCGTTTCTTCTAATACAACATATATTTAACTTCTACCTAAAGACATGAAGATTTCCCATCAATCACCAATTTACAATCTTAACTTCATAATCATGATAAACAATCTACGCTTCTTTTTTTCCTCTTTTAAGGCATGTGCTCGGAAATCTAACCATTTCCGCCCTCAACATATACATATATATATATATATATATATATATATATATATATATATATATATATATATATATATATGTATGGAACAGTACTTTAGTTTTTACTTAAAATAAACTTCTGGGTGCTAATTTCAATTTTGTAACATGTTTGCTATGTACACACAGTAGTGAGTGAAAAATGTTTGTATTCCTGTTTCCAACTACAAAATAGTAGTAGCAGAGATTTCTTTTTCTCCTTTAAGTCCCCCTTTTTTTCTAATCTTTAAAACCATCTGAAGAAATTACGGAGTGCCACTCGCAGATTCAGATGATAAGGATGGCGGTAACCTATTATCACGTTACGTGCAGAAGTGTTGGCTTATAGAATGACGGAAATTGGACGTCGATTCAATTTTCGGAAGTAAGCTTTTGCCTTTACGCGCGCACAATCTTTCTCTCTCCTCCCTCTTTTTCTTTTATCCCACTCTTGATCGGCTTCCGTCGTTCCTCCTCAACCCCTTTTTTTATGTTGAGTTCACTTGGTTTTTGAAGTGCGTGTGCATGAGGGATTTTTTTTTTTTTTTAATGGTTTTGGGTCATCCGTGATTGCAAACAGTCAATCCTCCATCGATATATCTCCGTACATTTAACTGTCAACTGTAAATCAGAGCTTTGACAGGAGGCGTGGTCTCGGGAAAACATCGCCGAAAAAAATCAGTGCCAGGAAATTAGATGAGCGAGGAAGGGTAAAATGAAATGACGATGTTAAGAGTCAAGAGAAAGTTTCAGAGTTTAGTATCGGATAAAACAGGGAAAAGAAAGCAAACAAAATTCCCCAAATTTATGTCTATATGCAATTAAATTTCTCTTTTGATTCTAGTATAAACGATAAATTTTCGTTTGAAAACCTAACAAAATTTCCCAAATTTACAGCTGTATTAAATTAAACTTATTTTGATTCAAGAGAAAAAAGTGTATGTGGCGTACGTAAAATCGTATGTTACATTTGTAAATCATGTAGGTTTTGGACTTAACGTACAGCAAACGTACAACTGAAAACGTATGTTTTATAATACTTTCTGTATAAGTGTTCCATCTATACGTACTTTCTGTATGAAACAATATCAGTGGTCAGGATCTCACATACAAATGGACGTATATAACATATAGCTGACGACGGAAACATACATACATGTACGTAATATAAGGAAGAATATTAGATACCAGACATCCTGAGACTACATGATGTAACATCTAATGCAGTGCCTATTTAGCATACGAATAACTTATGCTTCGTACTAATTTCTGTAGTAAGCACGAGGATTCCGTATATTTGTACCGCTGTCCGGAAAACGTATTTTTCTCAGTGTATTTGTCATATTGTATGAGACGATCTTGATTAGGGGGGAGCGATGGGTCAGTAGTCAGATAGTGCATGTGCCTTTGGTGTATGGTTCTAAGTTCGATTCCCGGTGGGAGAGCCTTTGGAATTTTAATTGTACTCTTTCTCTGTGTGTTCGTGTCCCTGTCGCGTTCGGTAGTCCTAAATAGTTGAAAAAGAGTTAAGTAATAGTCAGGATCTTTTTAAAGCGATATGTTGCTTGTCTGTTGTGGGGGGACTCTGGTTCGATCCCAAGTCTGGTTCTATCCAAATTAACTTTGTGGTGAACAAATACCATATATGTGGGCTCTCTTGTTTCCTTTTATTTTCTTCATTCCACTATTTTATCTAGTATTATAATTATCGTCTTCTTTAGTCTCGATGCATAATGGTGGGACCTTAAACTAGAAATTTCATATAATTTCCAGAAGACGGTCTTGATTCAAATTATGGCAATCAAATCTTGATACTTACTCTTTTGTTAAATATATGAGTGTTCAAAATTTGAACTAACTTTACAATAGCCTCAGATATTGTATCATTTAAAGCTATGCTGTACATACTTATGGGAAGATTTATAGAACGAACATTTATCGATAGGCATGAAACAGTGGGAGAGTAAGAAGAGTAAGATAAAGTGAAAAACTATTTTTCCATGTGGGTTCAGTACGTCAAAAAGTGATTCCATATCTGTTCTTTCCTTGTATACTCTATTAAAATCGGAAGTAGTAGAAATAAACCACCTCCGGAGGAGAAATATTTATCTTCTCTGAAGAACTAAACGGTAAGAGATAGGGGTAAACTTTTTTAAATTATAAAGCTGTCTTCGAAGGGTAGATCCTATTCACTGTCTGCATTTTTATATTGAAATCGTAAGCAGTAGGAATCTCTATTTCCGGCTTTTCAATATTGGATTCCCATAGAGCAAAACGATAAAGGATACTGTACATATAGGTATACAGAGAGAGCATGAAGAGATACTATAAGCAATAGGAGATCTAGAGATACTAGATAGGTATATTCAGTGTAATAGAAATAGGTCTTATCCTCTGTCTTATCTTTCCATTACACTGGTGGTGATACATCTATCATACCAATTTCGATATTGAGCCCCAATTTGGAAACGTTTGGAAAGTCTACCGTAATATCATGATGTGAAACGAAACTCACTTCTGTGTATAAAAAAAAAAAAAAAAAAAGAAAAAGAAAAAGAAAAGAAAGAAACTTTGGAATATATGGAATAATTCAGTTCAGCTTATTTGCGTTTTGTCTGGAAAGGCTTCGTACTATTCCGTTATTTCTTCTACTCACTATCGGCTCCTGAAGGAAATAACAGCTTTAAAGATTATAATTTTATCGGTATAGGCTAAGAGAAAAAATATCTCTCCTTTTGTTTGTAGCGATAAAATTGTCTTTTTTTTTTTTTCTACCACTTGGCTTTTCTCAAAAGCTGTGACCGTTCATTCTCTTCTCAAATCAATACGTACTGTAAATGCGCGATTATCTCAGTTCCAACCTTCGTAACAAACGTTCTCGTCAGTCGACCAATTAAACATTATATATATATACAAAGTATGGAAAAAGTCCTGGAACGGTTCAATATCTCCCTAAATATACAGATCAGCAAAACAAAGATAACACGTGTTAAATGGTTTTGAAAATGCTATCCAATGATACCAAACGCAACCCCCTATTCCCACCCCTTCGGGGTTACGGGGAATAACTATAAAAATTTAAATGAGAACTCACTCTCATTTTGTTATTGCACATTTGGATTCTCCAGAAAAAGTGACAATGATTTGACCGAAAATTAAAAATAGTGCCTTCACGGATGGCGATTGAATCGACACAAAAATAAAGGAGGCGGCAAAACGTACTCATTAACGTTATGAGAATGTTATCTTACGGTATCGTACTCTGTGGCCAAATGGTTAGCATACTGGACTGCGAAATTAGAGGTCGTGGGTTCGATTCCCGCGCAGAGTAATATTAATACCCAAATAATGAATTAATACATTTTAACTTCGATAAAAATAATGTGTTTGTCCATATTTATTAATTTGCAAGAAAATACACGGCAGCAAAAATGGTTTATTTCTGTTGTAAATACCCCTATGAATTCTAACTCTAGTAACCCTACTTCATAATTCTAGAACTACTTCATAAAGCTAGTATGCAAAACTATTATCGAAATTTGTATTCCATTTAACTTCAAAAAAGTACTAATTGAAGTCAAAACGTATGGAATTTACTTGGGGTAATAAAAGAAAAAGTATTGTCTTGGGCGGAGATCGAACTTAGAATCTCTGAGTCCGCAATCGAATCGCCTAACCGTACGGCCACAAAGCACGGGACCGACAATTTGCATTTTCGTTAGGTTTTCATGTATCACTTTTTTGTGTGTCGATTCAAGCGCCATCTGCGAAGAGACTGTTTCCAATTTTGTGTCAAATCACTGTCACTTTTTCTGGAGAATCCCAATCTGCAATAAGAAATAAGGGTTCCCATTTAAAATTTTAAAGATACCCCCTGTACCCCCGAAGAGGGTGGCGATAGAGGGTTGCATTTGGTATCATTGGATAACTTTTTCAAAACTATTTAACACGTGTTATTTTTGTTTTGCTGATCTTTATACTTCGCGAGATATTGGACCGTTTCGGGACTTTTCCCACACCCTATCGTTGGTGGGGCTCAATTCAAAACCTCGATGAAAGAGAGAAAGAATCTTTTTAAAGAATTTATCCTATGCTGTTATGTAATCCAGCACAACCATGACTCAATACTGGTTGCATACAGACAAGCCGTTCTTAGAAAAAACCGCGAAAAACCTGCGTTGCATAATATTTTCGTATACGTTATCACCTCCTCCTCGAGTCGAAAATTAATACAAGAACTTTGTAAGTGATTAGATCAGCTGAAGATCTATCTGTATACAACTTTTTTTCTACACGTGCAAAAGGCTACTCTGGAAAGCCCGTGTCTTGTTCTTTGTGTTTCGTGAAAAATAAGGCCATAAGAATCCAACACCCTTAACATGGTGTATTTATCTCCACCTACCTTATAAGATTTAAGTTGACTCGTTCGTCTCTACCTACCAACCAGGCAGCACAGATTCGTTTCTCGTTGGGGGCTGGAAAATGAATCTTTTTTTCGTTCTACCCTCATTCCAATGTGGTTTATGTTGCCTATGAGACCAGAAGTAATTTCTAATTTTGAGACGAGATGGGAAACATGATAATTCTCTTCTCATTTTCGAGACGAAATCAGGCGAGAAGTTTCATGAGTCTCATAGCCAACACTACCTCGCCCGAATCTTAAATCTTAAACACTGTCTTAGTGTTCCGTGATTCATTGTATAAAAACTTATAAATTGATAAAGTGATGATTCGAAAACAATGAAGAGTATTTATCAACATTTAAAGATACAGAAATCATTACACGGTATACCCCAATAATAAATATAGTTTAAATATTGTTTTACCACTCCCTTCATGAACTTCTCGTTACAGGGAAGGATTTTTAATAATTTATTTATAGATAAAACGAAGAAATAATTCCGAGCATAAATTTTGAACAAATTTTACAAATTAAAACGAGACGAGACTAGAAAAGATGTCCGGATAACGAGACGGGATGATAAAAAAATTCTTGAAAAATCGAGACGAGATGATAATTCTACAAGAAATTACGATACGATACAAAAAGGTTCCTCTTGTCTCATGGGTAACATAGCTTTGTTTTAGAAATAGGTATTGAACCTCAACAAACTGTAAAATTTCTTTTTTGTTTGTAAGTGCTGTTGAACTAAGTAAGCATTTAAAGAAATTGGTTTGCAGAATTGATTAATTTGTTGATTGGGGTTTAGGCCTTTTAGCAATGAGAATAACAGGACATGAATGTACAGCTTAAAGTAAGATCCGAACCGAGAATTTAATCCGAGCCTTCGCGTTGAAGACGCACTAGTTAACCACACAGCCATGAAGGAGTTTCTAAAAGGAATTGATTTGTAGAGACTGAACATATGTTACTAACTAAACAAAATATAGTAGCTGCCTTATTGATTTCTCATTCATATTTATTTGTACAAGAAATGATAATATTTGTCAGCTGGAAGAAAGGATATGTCTATAATAAAAGGACAATATTTCACATAAACATATATCTGTCATATCAGACATTAAATATGCATAAATTCCTTTGTGATAGATATAGCTTACGTATATTCGGGGGGAATGTTGCTATTTGTGAGAAGTTATCGACCTGGTATCTGAGTCACTACCAATTGAAAAGATCTTCTATACAATACTTATCATATATACATATTGCATTAACGACCATCATTTGATGTAAAAATAAACAAATAAATTACTTCTTCTTATTGAATGATGTGGACAAATTTTTGCCTTCTTCCTCAGAAAATTATTTCATGTTAAGAGTACTTAGTAAGGATGCCAAAACAAACGAATTATATGGCATAAAAATATATTGTTTGTGGTCAACAAAGCATGCGGCACAATAATATACCATTTATTGAGGTGAAAGAGATATTTAGTGTTGCCTACTAGACGAGAAGAGGTTTCTCGTCTCGTGTCATAATTTTTATAGAAGTCTCGTCTCGTCTCGGTTCTCGAAGAGTTCCTTCTTGTTTTGTCTCTATTTTCGAATAATTCTTTCTTGTTTAATCTCGATTCTCGAAGAATTCTTTCTTGCTTCTTCTAAATTTTCGAAGAATTCTTTCTTGCTTCATCTGAATTCACGAAGAATTCTTTCTTTAGTCTCGATTCTCGAAGAATTCTTTCTTATTTTGTCTCGATTCGCGAAGAATTCTTTCTTATTTTGTCTCGATTCTCGAAGAATTCTTTCTTCTTTCGTGTCGATTATCGAAGAATTCTTTCTTGTTTCATCTCCATTATCGAAGAATTCTTTCTTGTTTTATTTCGATACTCGAAAAATTCTTTCTTGTATCGTCTCGATTCTCGAAGAATTCTTTCTTGTTTCGTGCCGATTCTCAAAGAATTCTTTCTTGTTTTGCCTCGATTCTCGAAGAATTATTTCTTGTTTTGTGTCGATTCTCGAAGAATTCTTTCTTGTTTCATCTCCATTATCGAAGAATTCTTTCTTGTTTTATTTCGATATTCGAAAAATTCTTTCTTGTATCGTCTCGATTCTCGAAGAATTCTTTCTTGTTTCGTGCCGATTCTCAAAGAATTCTTTCTTGTTTCGTCTCGATTCTTGAAGAGTTCTTCCTTGTTTTGTCTTGATTTTCGAAAAGCTTTTTTTTGTCTCGTCTTGCTTCAGCCTGACATAACAACACTCAAACCTTATTTATTATTGGAGCAACATTGTGTAATGACTTGCCTATCTTTAAACATGAATAAATACTTTTAGTTATGTTTTGTTCATCCACTGTATCAGTGTTGAAATGCAAGACTTGGATTATCTGGTGTTGGCCACGAAACCCAAGAAATTTCTTATCTGGTCTTAAATTTAAAAATATACCTCTTGTATCGTTTTTAAGTAGAGAATCGACATGAAACAGTAATTTCTCATCTCGTGACCAACACTATTCATATTGAAAGGGTCTCCATCAACTCTTTAATTGTAACACCAATGAGAGCACAATACACATGGTTCATGAGATATAATAATCTAAAATTAACATTAACTTTAGGGATCTTTGGGCATCCTTTGGGGATCTTATGGTACATTTTGTACCATACGCGTTTTTCATGGTACATTGCGTTATTTCTCTTCTATTTGAGCTTTTTCCTCCGTTTTTTTTTCAAGTCCAGAGCCATTGTAGAAGACATTACGTATGGTTTCAGACCGTCCTGCGTCCAGACATAGGAGGTGATGACGTCATAATTTTGAAATAGAAATTTTCCCTTATGAAGCCTATGTTCATTATTTTTTGGTGGGCTTATTTTTTCACGTAGAAGATTGGAATTTTGCACAAACATTCAGTCCACCGAGTAGTATTTACCAGATTTTTTGTTCCGATGTCCAGAGGGGCAAAGAATTTAAAAAAAGGGATATTTTTACCCCCAAAATCCCGTTTTTCAGGATTTTCCCGCCTCACATACATGATGGGGACACGTGAGTCATACCGTCTGAAAGGCAGTTCCATTCTGAAGAGAATGAGGATCGAATCATTATCCTAGGGTAATTAGGGACGTCTCAGGGAGTTTTTGAAAAATATACTTCTATATAGGGAAAAATGGCACATGGTCGGTATATTTTTATTTGGCGGGCTTACTTTTGCACCTAGAAGATTGAAATTGTGCACAAACATTCAGTCTACCGAGTAGTATTTATCAGATTTTTTTCAGATCTCTGCATTAAAACAGGGGGGGGGGTCCAGAGGGGAAAAAATTGAAAAAAGGGATTTTTAGACAAAAAATCCCGTTTTTCACGATTTTCCCGCCTCACATACATGATGGAGACACGTGAGTCATACCGTCTGAAAGGCAGTTCCATTCTGAAGAGAATGACGGTCGAATTATTACTCTAGGGTAATTAGGGACGTCTCAGTGATTTTTTTTCAAAATATACTACTGTATAGGGTAACATGGGGTAATTTCTGAATTTTTTCTGGCGGGCTTATTTTTGCACCTAGAAGATTGAAATTGTGCACAAACATTCAGTCCACCGAGTATTATTTAACAGATTTCTTCAGATCTCTGCGTTAAAGCAGGGGGGTCCAGAGGGGCTAAAAATGAAAAAAGGGAAATTTAGACCAAAAAATCCCTTTTTTCTGGAATTTCTCGCCTTAGATACATGATGCAGAGGCAGACATGTGAATGGTACCGCCTGAAAGGCAGTTCTATTCAGAAGAGAATATGGGCGACACGTGACCCTAGGGTAATTAGGGAAGTCTCAGGAATTTTTTCCCTGAGATCATAGTGTTTTGTGGTAATTTGGGGCATTGTGGGAATTTTTGATAAAATTTCTCCCGCTCTTACTATTCAAGATAGAAACGTGAAATTTGGCACACACATTCAGTATATCAAGTACTATTTCTCAGATTTTTTTAGATGGCTACGTTCACACAGGGGGGTCCAGGGGGGCCAAAGTTCGAGAAAAAAATTTCCCTCCGAAATTTTCAGTTTGACATTTTTTCCCGCTTCTGGTATATGGTATGAGCATGCAAGTGGTACCATTTGAAAGCCAGCTCTATTCTGAAGAGAATGAGGTATGAACTATGATCCTAGCATAAATAGTGACGATGCAGTAGCTGCTTGACTGAAAGTCTAAAAAATAGCCCAAAAACACAAGATCCCAAAAGGGACTTTAACTTCAAATGTAATCATGGGAGTACGCAATAGGGGGAAAGTTGTGACTGCGACTCCCTCTGGAATTCGTGTGAGTCAAACAGTTTAAAAGTTTTTGCATGACTACAACTTCGGTTGTAAAAATACCTGTCAATATGAAATAAAGTGGTCAGCAAAGTACAAAAGCATTTGTTTCTTGTTTAAAACTATGCTTTGAATTCCAAAATAATTCTATAGATATCAGCTCCCTGGTCACTCCTCTCCACATCCTTTCCCTTCCGCTATCCGAAGCTGAGCAAATGTTAATGCTTTGCGTAAAACGATTGGGATAGATCGGCACATGACATACCGTGAGATTGAGCCATCCTTGAACATCGACATGAAAACAATACATACGATTTTGTATAATCATCTGAACGTACTAAAACGTTCAAGCTGTTGGATCCCGCACAACTTGACCGAAGCTTAAATCGGGCTCGTGTCAATTGATATAAAGAAATCTTCAAACCATTCAACCGAGATAAGTCAAATTTGGTGTACTACATCATTACAGGGAACGAAACTGGATCTATTTATACGAGTTCGAAAATAAACAGCAGTTCACTATATGGGTGTTTCAAGATGAGCCGGAACCATTAAAAGTTGTTAGTTCGAGGAGTGCTTTTAAGCAAATGATTGCTTGTTTCTTCGGTTATACCGGACATGTGACAACCATAGTATTAGAAGATCAAAGGTCTGTAAATGCTGAGTGCTATATAACAATTTGCTTGTCAAAGATCACCAATGAATTGCATGGAGCAAACCCAAATTATTGCTCATTCTTCATCACCACAACGCCAGTTTCCAGTCAGGATATCAACCTATTGAATTTTTGTCGAGTAAAAATGCTAAATTAATGACTTTTTGTTCGCAATCATCTAATTTATCACCTAACGACTTCTTTTTGTCCCCATTGATAAATAAGATTCTTCGTGAGCGAATTGCGTCATCTGAAGCACCTGTTGACGCATTCCAAACAGCGGTTTCTGAGATAGCAACCTCAGAGTTAAAAAAAAAAAAAATGCTTTCAACATTGATTTGAGCGTATACAAAAGTGTATCGATCTTAAAGGTGAATACTTTGAAAAACAATGAAACCATTTTCAGAATTTCACATTTCTTTCTTTCATATTGATTGTATAAACTTTTCCAGCACCCCTCATGTAAGAGTAAAATAATGTTTCAGGTCTAAGACTTGGGTGAACTTGTGTTGACCACGAGATTCGATAAATGTCTAGTTTCGTTTCGAAAAATAGACAAGAATTGTCATATTTCTAGCAGTGGTGGATCTAGAGGGTAAAAACTAGGAGTGGGAGCCAGAACCCAAACTATGGTATCTATGTCATGCATTTAAAATTTTTCATGAGTCCCTGCAAAAATTTCCAACATAACTCTCTCCCGATGAATATTATGGCTAGGTTGGACGTTGACATTGTGAACCTCAAGTATTGTTTTACTCATTTCATAAGAGAAATACTGCAACTGAAACTACATATATCAAATGTTTCAAACATTTTCCAATAAAGAATAAAAGGAAACGGTTAGCTATTATAAACTTTAAACAATATGTAAATAAAAGTTTCAACTATTTTTGCTACTCAAAAAACTGGGGAGGCCTAAGCTCCTCCGGCTTCGGGTTAGATCCGCCACTGGTCTCTAGTTCCGTCTCGATTTGAAAATTTACTTCTTGTCTCGAATCTCGTCTCGTTTTCCAATAGAGACAAGGCAAAAGCTTTCCTTTCTCGTGGTCAACAGTACTTACAATGTACTTACTCGGAGATCAACACTTAGATTTTATTATATTTCAAGAATATGGAAGAAGTGCATAAAACCAGAAGGTAGAAAGAATCAGTTACGCTTGCAAGAAAGAAACAAGAAAAATAATAAATGTCTGTGTTGGTGCTTCGAACAGGATTCAACTCCTACCGAAAGCCTCCGAACCTTACTCCGCTACATTACCAGACCTCCTGCAATGCAATGTTTCCCTTGCAAATGAGATCATCATGTATTTACGTTTAAAAGAACTAATGCCCGTGTAAGGATAGAATTGAAATTTTATGATGGTACTTCAAAAACCAAACATAGAAGGGCAGTGACAACATGGGCTCGTAAACCACGAGACTTACGTTGTTAAGGATCCCAAGAGAGACGGCAAAAGAAAGCAGGCATGGGAAAAAAAAAGAAGTCTATTGTATTTCAGACGACGAACAATTTCGTAATGGTCTCAAGGTTATCTGCTAAACGTTACACGGTTTTAGTTTAACCCCTTATGCCAATATGTCAGGGTTAATTGTTCGGTGCGGTTCATCTAAAAGAGACTTTTTAATTGAACGAAGTTGCACACAGCTATAAGTGCGTAATAATGTTAAAAGTCATAGAAGGCCAATCTCTTGGGATCCTCAATTCCATATTTGTCTCTGGGAACCGCCTTGATCATTAAAACACAATCAGTTAGATGACTTAAATGCTTGTCCCCTTACTTCATCATCCTACTGTCTTCTCATACAGAATAGTTGTACAGAGAATAGTTAGTTATTTGTAGTTACACAATTCCATTCACATGATACTTCATTTCATCACAATACATTTATACGTGAGTTCTTTAGATCGTAATTTGTCTATAAGGAATGGAAAATAGTTCTTCCCAGCCCCTTAATTTGTTACTTGAGATTCATTCGCTATTTTCTGGTTACTTTTATGGTCTTCCTGTTTACAACTTGGAACATGTAACAGCTTAAGACTGCAATTTAGTTGTGATTAGTTATACTTTTCGTAATAATATTTAAACGCCAATTATTGTTTATCAGTGATAGATAAATAGTTCGAATACTATACATTAAAAGTATATACATTAGGTCAAGTAAGGCCTAAGATAGACAAAGTAACACAAAACTAATTGAATCATTTTTAAAAACAAATAAAATACCAGTCAAAAGTTTTATACCATCCCGGATTTGAGTGACCATTTACTATGGACCTATTATTTTGGTTTTTATGATAATTATAATTGGATCGATATCGAGAGATACTATGGCTTATATATGTTTAATTATAATTCTTAAATTGGATACCATAAAAGGCAATTTGTAAATGACATTGCATACAAGGGCGCCCATCAGGGGGGGCAAGGTGGGGCGCTCGCCCCCCCCCCTCCTTTAGAGGAAATTGTGCTTCGGAAGATCGAAAACCCAATAGATATTTTAGAATAGTTACCGAAAATTTGAGACTACATTTGAAATGTCGCTTATACTTGATCCCCTTTGAAAGCACAACATGGGCGCCTTGATTGCATAGTACGTCGGGGCCGCGGTGGCTCAGCGGTAGAGCGTTCACCTCTGGTGCTTGGGGTCCCTGGTTCGATCCCAGCCCCCGCCAAGTGAACTTTGTGGTGGACAAACACCGTGTGCGTGGGTTTTCTCGGGGTTCTCCCGTTTCCTCCCACTTTCTTCATTTCATTCATTATTCATCATCACCGTCTCCTTTAGCCTAACCTGCATAACCGTGGGACGTAAAACTCAAAGATTTCATTTCATTTTTTGCGTAGTACGTATAAACAAAAGTATGGAAGATGAGGTAACATTTTTTTTTTGAAAGTCACAGGGAGTCTATGTTGTAACAGAAATTAGAAAACAAAAAACAGGTTTCACATGTTATTTTTTAATACCTTGTTGATATGTTTGCGTTTATAGAACATACACAAATACAAAACATATTTTAAAAATATTTATGATGGATTTGGATTTGAATATACAATTGTTGGTTGTTGGAATAAACCCTACGAGCACAACCAGTGGCGTATTTAGGATTTTGTTTTAGGAGGGGCTATGCACAATAGATGAATAAGAACTTATATTTTTCCTTTTGGGTGCCGACAAATTGAAATGAAGTTATGCATATACCAAATTCATTTCGGGGGGGGGGATTGAGCCCGATAGCAACCCCCATAAATACGCCACTGAGCACAACATATATACGGTACCCTCATTCAGCTATAATTGTGAACATAAGGCCGTTGTAAGTACTTTTCGAAGTATAGTGCAAAATAAGAACTCGAATAACTTGAAAATTATATTAGATTAGTCATAAAATACGAGAAATAAATAATTATCACTCCATTATAGCTTACAGGATTCATTTAAACGCATAGGGTCGCGGTGGCTTAATGGTAGAGCGTTCACCTCTGGTGCTAGGGGTCACGGGTTCGATCCCAGCCCCTGCCAAGTGAACTTTGTGGTGGACAAACACCGTGTGCGTGGGTTTTCTCGGGGTTCTCCCACTTTCTTCTTTCCACCATTTCATTCATTACTCATCATCACCGTCTCCTTTAGCCTAACCGGCATAATCGTGGGACGTAAAACTCAAATATTTCATTTCAACACATAGATAATATTTTTACAACAGAAGACATTGATTTCCTATTTTGTGCCAAGGAAGTTTGTGGAGGACAATATCGTGTCCGTGGGTTTTCTCGGGATACTCCCGTTTCCTCTCACATTCTCATTCCACAACTTTTCCCATCATCATTCACTCGTCTTAATCATCGTCTACCTTAGTACAAAGGGTATCTTGGGACGTTAAACTGAAATATTTCATTTCATTTCTTTTTTTTCTTCTTCTTCTTTTTTTTCTATGATGTGGAGAAGCCAAATCTTGACAAGCAAATCATACAAATACTGTCACTTTTTTTTCTACTACAAGAACAAGTGGCCTACATTAATGGAATTAATCAAAAATAGGAGAATTCTTTCATATTTTCCTACAGTGTACAGTATACAGAATGCTGATTGGGTTGTATCCGACCAATTTTCAAAGAAAACTTACCATATGAAAATCAATGACACCATCACGCCATTTTGTTTTATCGAGCCATCTATAATATATACTATCATCCAGCATTGTAAATCATACTGCAACAAACTATCGTACGCTGGAGCATGGACATGGGGATTCTATCTCGTTCCTGTAGGTTTTTCACAAACCAATTAGGGTATGTTGTATATATGAGGGGATGCTGATAATTTTTACATTCAATCTCATTTAAAAAAAATTACAAATCACAGAGTCAAGTACGTACTATCAAATGAAAGCTTACACAATTCTCTACGAGACTATATACTCACTTTTCCACATAGTTGCCGTTTACTACAATACACTTGCGCCAACGATGAAACAAGTCATTTCATTCCGTCGTCGTAGAACTCAGGATCGGTTTGGGTACAAAACCTCGCGGCGACAATCTCGCGGTCCTGATCTCTGGACACAGAATCTCGCCTGGTCTAAACTACGCGGGACGTAATCTTGCGTGGAAAGAAATGTCGTCAGTATAAAACCTCGTCAACACTATTTCTTTGATGTAGAATGCTCTATATATTACTATATGTATATATTTTGTAATAACACATAATTGCATTAAAATAATGACAAGAAAATATTCTAACGCGTGCTTTGAAAATCTGTATACTCGTATATAAAAATAAAAATTACTATGTTTGTGACATCATACCTCTTGAGCCACCTAATCAATCTCGATCAAATTTTCAACATAGATGAGGTTCGTGCCTGGGATGTCTTTTGTAATTTCACTCCCTCATAATAAAGTGGAGGGGGAGATATATAAAAATAAATAAAACTTAATAACTCTTGAACCACGAGACCAATCTCGATCGAATTTGTCTGACAGATCAGGTTACCGCCTGGGATGGTTTTTTATCATTTCACTTTGACGGGTAGACGGAGGGGAAGGGGAAAACATATGGAAATACTTAAAAGTGAAAGTGGCTGCGTTTGTGACTTAATAACTCTTGAACCACCCGACCGGTCTCGATCAAATTTCCAACATAAATAGGGTTTAAGCCTGGGATGGTTTTTATTTCACTTTGACGGTGACTTCAGGAAATTCTAACAAAATCGAATAATATTTGTGAAAGTATGAAATAATATTTTAGTTTTTACGTCCCTTGAATATGTCTTGTAGGTTAAAGGAGACATAGATGATCAGAATGAAGGAAATGATTGAATGAAGAAAGTGGGAGGAAACGGGAATACCCCGAGAAATCCCACGCACACAATATTTTGTATATTATTATTATTTGTAATAATCGAATTGCATATTAAGGAACTCATTGGGTAAATTTTAAGGAAAGGATTCATTCCGCAAGTTTTTGGTTAAGCGAGATTTTGGTCCGCGAAATTTTGGACGCCGAGATTTTGACGAGACGAGATTTTTGGCCCACGAGATTTTGGCCACGTGAAATTTTGGGCGGCGATGTTTTGGCAACGCGAGGTTTTGGGCGGCGAGGTTTTGGTCACGCGAGATTTTGGGCGGCGATGTTTTGTCCGTATCCCCTCAGGATCATCTAAGCATGACCAAGAGCGATCAGCTGTCTCAACTTCTGCATCGCAGGTGTAGTGCGTGCCCTTCAAATGTTCCTTCAATTTTGGAAACAAAAAACCATTAGATCAGGGCTGTAAGGTGGGTGAGGTAGCACAATGAATTTCATTGTTTCAAGAACAGCTGTAGTCATGTGCCTTGTGAGTGGCCTTACGTTGTCATGGTATAGGAGAACATCGATTCCCTGTCGAACCCTGTTGAAATGTTCCTTAATTTTCACAGTGTTCCCACATACAACTCAGAGTTTACACTTTTCTTGTTGTGAAAGAATTCACAATGAACAACACCTCGGCTATCCCAAAACACTGTCAGGAGCACCTTTCCTCCTAATTGCACTGTTTTGGCATTTTTGGGTCTTGAAGAACTACTGTGGCGAAATCTCATGGATGACCTTGTTTTCAGGATCACAATGATGGGCGTATGATTCATCACCCATGAGAATTCTCTGCAAAAGTCCATCACTTTCAGTCTCGTACCGCTGCAGAAGTTGACAAATGTGCAAAATTGTCTGTTTCATTTCTTCTGTCAACAGACGAGGCACCCAACGGGCACACATAGTGCGGTACCCTAAAGATTGAATGATATGCATCACCCTTTCACTTTAGATGCAAAGGGTATTGAACAGTTCTTGCTATATGATTCTTCGATTCTGACGAATCAATTCATCAGCACGTTGTTTGTGATGATCATCTGTCAAATTCACTGGTCTTCCTGTGTGGGTTCATCGTTCAGTGATGAGGTGCCCGGATCTGCGTCCTTGGTCTTTTGAGCCCAACGCCTCACTGTACTCACTGTACTCACACATTGCGGTAGCCTAAACATTGAATGATATGCACCACCCTTTCACTTTAGATGCAAAGGGTATTGGACAGTTCTTGCTATATGATTCTTCGATTCTGACGAATCAATTCATCAGCACGTTGTTTGTGATGATCATCTGTCAAATTCACTGGTTTTTCTGTATGGGTTCACCGTTCAGTGGAGGTGCCCGGATCTGCGTCCTTGGTCTTTTGAGCCCAACGCCTCACTGCACTCACAACACATGCTGCATCATACACTTGCACCATTCGATGATGATTATCAATAGATGGAACACTTTCTGCTGTGCAAAACTCTATCAGTACCCGCAGTTTTAACCGTATATCCAAACATGCTGTCATGTTTACACCTGTAGCTTCCCAGAATGCCCTCACGCTGGCCTCAAACTTGGTGCATCTCAAGGTCACAGACCACCAGTCACACTGCTGCCCCATTCGATGATTGTTGAATGTACCTGAAAAAAAATAAAAATGGGAGACAAAAATTATCAGCATGCCCTCGTATCATTTTAAAAGTTCAAATGCATAGCACACGTTTTGTCCATGTGAATCTATACTTATTCCTTGTTCGGCTTGTAGAAACGTGGGATGTCTTTCCGATAGATTGGGGTCATTGTGGATTCCTTTAAGTAGGTAGTATTTACCTTCACAGTTAGACACTACTCCGATAACGACGTTTTAATGGTTCTGGCGTAATTAAACAAGATAGGCCTGTGCTGATAAGTCGATCGGATATAAATCGATTAACCTGCTTGACTTAACGTACTTTAATAAAATCCCAGCCGTCCTTTAGTCAACAGGTATAGAACAATATATGCAATTTGATCATCTAGGTTGATAATCAACTATAAATTTAAGACTCGCTGTAGAAAACAATGTAAGTACCATCTTGCAATTGTTTCACTTATTTTATTTTATTTAATTTTTTAAAATACGTTTGTCCTTTAGATTTTCATACATAGCTTTACTTCGTCATATGCTAGGTTGCATTTCTAAGCAATAATATTTTCTATTTTGTGACGCTTGGGCCAAATTTACTATCTGTTTAATCTACTGTTACAGTAACTATTGTTTTTGGCACTTACATTGTTTCTTTAGAATATGCCCAAAGCATTCCTCCAAAGAACATTAAAAGTATCGGAAGATAAACAGCAACTTTTAAGTGAATTTAATATTTTTGCTAACTAAAATGATTACAATGATCCAGTAAAAATCGCGAACTGTTTCAGGAGAATGAAACGTTTCTTTATTAAATGAGAAGGTTTAGTATCTGCCTATAACTAACGCCAGCAGCAACAGATAATTTTGTCAATAATCTGTATCTCACAACGTGTAGCTACTATATCTATTACCTCATCTGAATTACTGCATTACACCTGTAGGTGCTTTGACGTTAAATGTTGTTACTACATGTGACACACGAAAGGGAATACATTAATCCTTGTAATGAATTGCAGAGAAATTTATCGAACATATTGTCTCTCTCACATACACATTTCCCATTAGAGCAATAGACAGTGTTCGAGGATTGATAGGGGAAGTATCGCAATAGATCTGGCTTAACATGAATTTATTCTTCAGAGTAATAACAATAACAGTGTTAGCTTTATTATTTAATCGCAAACTGCTTGTAGGCAAAAATACAGCACCTTGTAAGATATCAATATACAATCTTATGCGAATATATCACATAATGAAGTAGCATATAAGTTAAATGTCGATTAAGAAGGTTAGGGACCTTCTCAGAGGATTAAAATATCCAGATTTCTTACTTTCAAACACTTTTTTTTAATAACCAATTTCTTAACAATTTGACCGCCATCCCTAATTTTGAAATTTTGCCACTCACGCCATGCATGTTATAGAGTTGTACTTGCATTAGTATGGAGGACTGTTATAATTATTTTGAAAATTGAACATAGGTTATTTTGGAAAGTGCAAATTTATAGTGCCGGTCCTATGTGACCGGCG
This sequence comes from Thermobia domestica, assembly GCF_964235325.1. Classification (NCBI taxonomy): domain Eukaryota; kingdom Metazoa; phylum Arthropoda; class Insecta; order Zygentoma; family Lepismatidae; genus Thermobia; species Thermobia domestica. Next base: position 146,533,951 of record NC_137465.1, on the reverse strand, counting down.
CGGCGTGGTAAGTAGTTTATTGTTCCAGAGCGCCGTGCACGGTCAAATTGCCGGTCATCCTTGTATGTCTCCAAATGAAACCTTCAAACGCCGGTCACATATGATCGACACGGCTTAAGCGGAAAGCTCTGTGCCGGTCCCAGATGACCCCCATGGTAGACAAAATGCATTTTTGCAACATTGCATTCATAATAATAATAATAATAATAATAATAATAATAATAATAATAATAATAATAATAATAATAATAATAATAATAATTTATTCTGTTGCTAAAGAAATGTACCATCATCTATGTAAGGTAACATCTTTTCTCCAAACATTTCGTAATGAAGGTAACTATCTCAGTTCAGTTTACTGTAAACTGTCGAGATCCATGTCCTTTGAGTAATTACACAAATAGTAACCTCTATTTCGAAATTATTGACAAAAGCTATTTTCTATACTATACCATACTAAACTTACATACTTTCTATACCAAGATGATAATAGAAAGATTTTGTGCATTGCAAAACTTTGAAATTATGATATTAATAATTTTTTTAAGAACAATCAGGAATTTGATTATCCTCCTACACTGAGAAAAATCCGTTCTCCGGACAGCGGTATATTCTTCAAATATACGGTATCCTCTTGCTTACTATAGAAATCAGTACGGAGCATACGTTATCCGTATGCTACATAGGCACTGCCCTTAGATGTTACATCATGTCGTTGCAGGATGTCTAACATCTAACAGTTTTCCGTATATCACTTACATATACTTATGTTACCTTGGTCGGCTATATGTTATATACGTCCATTTGTATGTGAGATCCTGACCGCCTACATTGTTTCATACGTAAAGTGCGTATAGATGGAACACTTATACAGAAAGTATTGTAAAACATGCGTTTTCAGTTATACGTCTGCTGTACGTTAAGTCCAAAAACTACAGGAATTACGCATGTAACCTATCTTTTTAAGTACGCCACCTACAATTTTTTTTCTCAGTGTATCTGCGCCTACGGTCTTCCTAATAGGAAAGACCTATGGGAAGATAATATTAAGATGATCTCGCAGAAATAGGAATACAAAGCAGATACTGGATCCAGTTGCTAACAGTGTTTCTTTCAGAAACTATGTTCCGGGGGACGCACTTCGTATTCCGGGGGGAGGGGCACTGCTGGTACTATTCTATTTATTATTATATTATAGACGTATTATTTTGGTCTCCTCCGGGGGGCACTCTCAGAGCTCTGGGGGGGGCAGTGTCCCCCTATAACATGTCTGGAAGAAACACTGATTGCTAAGGATAGAAGTCAGTAGAAAGCTTCTGTGAACGCGGCATTGAACCTCCATAGGTCATAGAGTTAGATAGAGATTTAATTAAGGCAGAAAAAAAAATGAACATTGCAAATTAAAATAATTCCAATTCATTGCATTCTGATTACAAGCGAACTGAATATGTGAATTTTCTCGTAAACAAATACTGTAACAGTGAACGGAACATTAATAGGAGTAGTTTGAACTAAACTGAGTAAAAACATAAGCATGAAATTACATATAAACAATCTAAATGTAGCGAAATATTAAATTTCATTTCATTTGTTATGTAAATAGAAATTGATGTACACTTTACTATTTTACACTTTTAATGATATGAATAGTGACCGAATGTAAGTCAAAATGCCTATTTCTTTATATTAAAACACTGCCATCAACATCATAGATATTCTGCCATTATTGGTAGGTCTCTTGTCGCAACTAAGAAAGTTCCATGCTCGACGGTTTTACGCTAACCTCTTCGTCTTTACGTGTGATTTTTCTGTTTTGATATCTCCTATCGGTTGTTGTGGTGTCCTTTGTCCTCTTTCTTTCCTGCCACTATGCCCTATAGCACGTCCCTCATGATACAGTTCCTTCTTAGCCAATGTCCCAAGCAGCTTCTCTTCCTTTTCTTAATAACATCTAAACCTGTTCTTAACTTCCTCCACCATTTTTAACACCCTCTCATTCGTTTTTCGCCCGACCTACTTAATTCTCCATTCTTCTCCAAACCCACATTTCGAAATTCCAGTCATTTTTCATCATTTTTGCGTAATGTTTATGTTTCTGCCCTATGCAGTACAATACTCCACACGAAGCAATTTATGAGTGTTTTTCTCAACCCTTTATTCAAGGTTCCTCAAAACATACTTCTCTTCTTTCTAAAGGCTTCTTTCACATTTTCTATTCTTGCTTTTAATTCACGTTTGCACTAGCGCTGTACTTCATTTGAGAATGTCGATGCCTCAATTTCAGGAAAATTGATTTTCTTTGTGCCTATTTTGACTTATTCTGTGTATTGTGTAGTGATGGATCGTACATGAATGAATTAGCTTTTTTCAATGGCACATTCATGTGAACTTGTAACGAACTAATTTATTCAGTTTGAACTGCACATTCAAAGTAATTCCTGCGACTTTTAACACCAAAGACAGTTCCAAGCTCGTACAAATATGGTGCTAAGACTCACAGCACCGCACGCGACTCCGGCACCTAAGTGGTTAAAAAAGCATGCATTCAAGGTTATCATATCCTCTTTTACGCAGACATGTTAACTTTTTGAAGATTAAAATAAGCTCCTGAGCGTGGGTGGGTGGATTAACAGTGAAATTGTTGGGGTTTCTATCAATTCGAGAAAAATTAAAAGTTGAAATAAGTGGTTCAATATCGACTCTTGCAACTATTTGTATCTATCAACCACAAAGGATGTGGGAAATAGTTGGACTCAGCTCGGAATACGTCGTCGGCTAAAATACTGTGCAGGAATGAGTGTTAATTTGTTAAGCAATATCAACGAGGATGCGAGTGAAGGAAATCGATAATGTCGCGGGTAAGAATAAATGTACATTTGTGTCACAATTGTTTCGAACAAAGTACATTAAGCTTTTCTGTACCACAAGTCACCAAAGTAGTTCTAAACTCCAGTAATGTTTGTAGAACTGGTAAACATAACTAAATGATATAGAACTAACTAAATACAATTTTCACTAAACACAAAATAGTGCATAACTAGCTCAGGATATCACTAAAATTCCACTTATGCACTATAACTTCTAGTACTTCTCAGATTTAAGCAAATTGTTTTTTTTTTTTTTTTTTTTTTAGCACAGTAGCAAATTGAACAGTTAGACCCAGGCACGGGCGCGATCCTGAATGGGCTGATAGAGCACTAGCCCATAAAAAGTTTGCTCGGACCTAAAGGATCTGAATCTATTTGAGGGATATATGACAAAGATATACACATACTTGAACGGACCTTCAAAGTTATACATAAATCAACACCACTAAGCGCAGAGAAGCAACGCGTTTAATGTTTCTCCTCCTCTACCACTGAGCTAGAACAGGCATATGTGCAGAAAGACAGGCGACACTTACGCCGACAATGATCTCTTCCGTCGAAATGTTCCTTGTATGCTTGTAATTTCAGAAGTAGCAAATGTCCATACCGAATGTGTCTCAAGAGATGCACGAACATAAAAGAAGAGGAGTAAGGTGTGTATATTTCTGTAAATTTCCGTCACTAAATAATTAGTTTGTTTACTACTTCAAAGATACTTCTACATTTTATTGACTATTCCCAAGAAATTGTCATGCTTTCGGCTAAGCTCTATGATTGTCTTAATCTGTTTCCTGTTCTATTACTGTTCCTCTCTTTTATTAAACATTCGAATACAGGCTTTTTTACAGAAAAATTTGTCCGGGGGAGGCAAATCAAAATTTGAGGGGATGCGTGACTAATGTGGCCCAGAAGACGAGAAATATGACAATTTTTCTCTAGCTTTTGACACGAGAATTTTTTTGAGGAAAATTCTAGCACTACTTCACCCAAATCTTACATGTTAATCATTGTTATGTTGTTACATTATTCATAGTAAGAAAGCATCTATAAATTGATAAAGTAAATGTAGGAATCCAATGAAGAGCATTTATCAACGTTTAAAGGTAGTGCACAAGTCATTACACAATATATTTCTATAATAAATATGGTTTAAATGTGGTTACATCACAGTCTTCGTAGACCTATAGCAACTCAGCAGCATTCTGGTTGGTGACTTCTGGATAAAATTAACAAGAAAGTAAGGACGTACATTTTATACATAAATTTATAAGATGAGACAAATCTTTCCGAGAATTAAGTTGAGACAGATTTTTATTCCAGACGAGACGAAAATTTGACAAATATTTACGAGACGAGATGGTAGGTAAAGTCTTATTTCTCGTCTCGTGGGTAACACTAGATATGACTTGCACATGACATGAAATGGGAATTTAATTTATCTTACTTCCGGAAGAGGATGACGATTGGCTAACTCCTGGAAGAAAACCTCCCGGGAAGTACGCCTGAAAGAAAAGAAGTACTGAAAATGACTCAAAAACTTAAAAAGGTCTTGAAGGTGACTCATAAGTAAGACGAAACCAAGGCCAGAAAACAGTTCTGTAACTCAACATCCAGGTACTTTTTGTGGCACCAAGTAACACTTGATTTTTTTTAATGCCACTGTTTCTGTTCAGCGTATTCCTTATTTAGCAACAACTCGATTGGAACATTAACATACGTATTGAACAATGAACTATTTGCCAATAGAACAAGAAGAAAAATAATGTAAAGGTCGTAATCAAAAATTCATATTTTTCATATTCTATGAAAAACTTGTACAACTAGGCCTGCAGCTAAATCTGACAACGCTGAGGCTCGGTACATTATCTGTTTACACAGACAAGACTTTTATTCTTGATATCTAACAACAGACCTGCGACCAAGCAGCAACCCTTCATTGAAGTTGGTAGGAAGTAGACATCTTTTGTATTCTGTTAGAAAGCTTGAGAATTCAATGAACGAAAAAGGGGGCACGGTGGCTTAGTGTAGAGCGCTTACCTCTTGTGTGTAAGGTCCCTACAAAGTTCGATCTCCGTCCAAGTAAGTTTGTGCAGGACGAGATCGTGTCCGTGGGTTTCCTCAAGGTACTTCCGTCTTCCCATACTTTCTCACTCCATCAATTCTTTCATCATCATTCACTTGCTTTAATCATCGTCTTCCTTAGCCTAAAGGGCATAATCGTGGAACGTTAAACTGAAATATTTCATTTAATTTTTTTTTAATGAACGATTTCTTTTTCATAACAGCAAAGATACCGTAAATGACAACGCTGCTTCAGTATCGAATTGGACAACCAGTTCAAATATGAACGGGCACCTTTGAACGATTCCCGTATCGGAGCTGGAGTGACTGAGCTAACTCCAGCAAAGAAACTGATTTGTCACATCAGTAACGTTATATAGTTTTAATACCTAATGTTTCCTATTCACTGGATTCTCTTCAAGTTGAGGATTTAAAGTGGAATAACTTAGTAACTTTTCTACTCAGAAAAGGTTTCTGTCACTTCCTACAAATTTAAAAATAACAGAAAATGAACTTTGTTCAGTTTGGGTCAAGTTCCACCACGATATATAGAAATTATATTACCGCAAGAAATGTGAGGGAGCAATGCTGCTATAATATAGTCGATCTATTTCCAACTCGGGTGTAACGACACTCTGAGTATCACATAATATTTGTCATAAATTTAAAATATAAAACGAATGAAGAACTTGTGATAAAATAATAATAATAATTTCCCTTCTTTTGTTCAGTGTATTAACTGAGTGATCAAGGTATTGATTCCTACAATTTTGTGCTAGAAGCATTCAATGATGGTATTAGATATGTTTATTTTCGATGTTGTACATTGGCACTTGCAATACATGTTCGCCAAGTCAAAGTGAGTGATTGAAATATCAAATGAAGAAACAACTTGTTAATACTATTGTGAACACAAGGTTTTGTATCTGTGAGGGAGGTATTTAGTTTGTTATATTTGAAGTTTTCTATATAAGTAATCATTTCTTTAAAATAAACTAATTTTGTTACAATAGAATCTTTGTATTACAATAACTAGCATTGAACTGATGTCGTGTAAAACTGTGTATACTAACAAGATTTCGCTTTAAGAAAAGGGTTGGAAACCACTGATATAGACAAATAAACAAGAATTGAAGAAGTTCTCAAAGATGGAAATCTATGAATTTACCTGTCCTTGCGTGCCTTACATATGTTATGGCTACATCAATGAAAATAGAAAGATTATTTTAGATTATGAATATTGCGTTGTACGATCAAAAAATACAGTTATAAATTGACAACATGAAAATTAGGTTTAGTCGCAGTTAATGATTCCTTCTGATGGACTGCTAAAAGTATTAAACTAAAATATATCTAATAATTTATCTACTCCTAGAGAAGTGGCTAATGAGTGCTCTCTTCGGACTGTTGCGTTTAATGTGTTGTAAAACGTATGGCTACTATGTAAAGTGATAAAATGCTACAAATAATAATTTATTTATTAAATAATCATGGAAAGGTTTCATGTTTGTGTCTTTAGAATAAATTGTTCTCTACAAACAATTATCAGGTGTTTCTAGATTATTTGAATGTTGCACATGAATTAATTTCAGTGGGTATTTATCTTCATTATTTTGAATTAGATTTTAGTACCTGTTTTTGAAGTAGAAACCCAAACCTTTAATTTTACAAACATTCATTTTCACTAATCATCCGCTTCCTTTATGCTAAAGGGCATTACCGTAATGCCTAAAGGACATTCGGGCATTTAAAAAAAAGAATGCTTTTAGTTGTTAGTATTGTGACAGCCTAGGAATAGATTCGAAAATAAATTATTAATCACAATTAATGCCAGTGACTAATGCCATTTTATTTCAGGAACATTGTAAATACGTGCATCATTATTTTTTTTTTTTAAAAAAAAGGTGAATATCTGTCCTTTTTTCATAAATATCTTCAAACATCTGTTCTATTTTCTCACTCTGTCGACGAAGTATTTCTTTTTTTTTATTTTTTTATTTTTGTTTGGCATTTCCAACCTTATGCGAAAATGTCTTCACTTCCTGTTGACAGTGTGGTAATACGACATTATCAATATTTAGTTCGATTCTTGGCAATCGTTCCTCTATAAAATATTCATCACCTTTATTGATCATCAGCCTTATGTTGTTTTATTTATAGCACTTAAAATTTTAGTTCTTTCTCTTTGCTTTCCACGTTGGTATTCCCTTTAAGATGTGGCTGTACTCTACCTTTAAATTCTTTATGTAGGGAGAAGGCCATATAATTTGTTCCAGTTTTAATTAAGATTTTATCTATGTGGTTGCACGTAACATCATAGTTATCGAGACCATTTCCCGATGTGCAGCTTCTTAGATTTAAACCACTACTTTATTAAAAACATGTATGGGGTCTATAAAGCTCTTAATAGAAGATTGAATTCTTTTTTAAGAAAATGTCTTTCTGAATCGTCTGTTTTCGTTTCCTTATGTTTCTTTAATAAGTAGCAGTATTATCTGTACACCACGTGAGGAATTTTGGTTTCTATGGCATGATATTTTCTCAATTAATATGGAAATTCTCAATTAATATGGAAATTCTCAACTAATATTGAAACTGGAAGTGGTACTAGAGTTTCACCACTTCCTGTTTTAGAAAAGATATTAGAATGAAGATTCAATATATTCTTGGTACAATTAAATGATTGTAGAAGACAGCTTCTCGCTGTCTATTACAGTTTTTATTCTATAGCGATTAACGTTAAAACCGGAAGCGGTTGATTTCTACCACTTCTTGTCTGAATAGACGATTAAGAGAGAGAAGATAATATCAATTCTTAGAACGCTAAACCGCGGTTCCAAAAATCCGCTTCAGGGTATCTGTTTTCGGTTTTGATGTACGTAGATGAATATTGAAACCGGAAGTTGTAGTGGTTTGCTGTCACTTTTGGTTTTAGTACAGAGTTAAGGATGGAGATGATGCATATTCTTAGGACGCTTAATCGACTCCTGGAAACCGCATCTCTGTCTATTACCGTTTTTGTTCTGTAGTGATCAAAGTTAAAACCGGGAATGGTTTATATCTACCAGTTCTGGTGGATGGATAGTCTTCAACAGTGAACTCGATTTCTCACTTTTGATTCTCTACATGCTGGCATAAATTGATGCTGATCCATCAAGTACTTCTTTTGAGATTTTTCGTCTTTGGACGGACAGACACACAAACAGAAGGATAAAGTTTTCAGAAACCAAACGCATTAAAAAATAATAAGAAAACAAAGGCAATAGTGCCATTACTCTGCAAAGCAGTAGCATGCAGATATCATATATGTATGATTAGTTGAGTACGAGAGATACACTGGTTGACAATTGCTAGAGATGAAACACATTTTCAGCCATAATGTTTTGTGAAATACTCAGGGTGCAGTAAGTAAGCAAGATGTGAGAACAGATATTTTGCAAACTTTGTTGCCAAGATATGGCAGGGATTTGTCACCATGGAAAGAAATAGGATGTGAAAAATCAAACATACGCATGGAGTGCACTATAGAGTAATGACATGAAAAATCAATTATCATGAACAAAGAAGAGTTCGGAGCAAATCGGTATATTTTCTCCCTAAAGCATTAACGAGTTTAATAGCTATGCCATTTTTTGTATTTCGAGGAATTATTTTTCTGTATTCTTTAAAATAAACTGAAATTTTAACGCTCTTCTTTCGCTGATTTCTTCTTCAGATCAACTTAGGTATCTCTGACTTCTTGAAAATTATATACTATAGTATTTAATTTAATGTAAATCATACTTAACGTAGGCAATATTAATTTTATGTGTAATGGAGGTATATTTTCAAATAAAACTGAACTGAAATTTCTATTTTTTTTTGCATCCCATGGTCATCCTTTTTATGCTGCAGGACACGGAATGGCTAATGGAGGTGAATGATTATGGAAGAACTGGTCGAATGAGAATGTAGGAGAAAATGGGAGAACCCCAAGATAAACCCACAGACACAATGCTGTCCACCAAAACTCACCAGGCCTGGGATCAATCCAGGAACCCATAGTACCACAGGTAAGATCCTTACCATTGAGCCACTGAGTACTCATAAAAGAAAAAAAAATACTTTCAGAATGCAAGGAATACTTAATTGGATTCGGAGAAGAATGTCAGTGAAATCACATGATTGTGATTTCTATTCATTTAAGAGAAAACAGAAAAATACTTTCCCCATATATATATAAATGGGTTAAAAAACAAAGATGTATTCAAAACCGTTAAGACATTCGTCAAGTAATATAAATCGTTTTGTGAAATCTAAAAATGTCCTCTTTTAAAAGTCTGTCATATAGCAACCCTAGGAAAATCACAATATTATATTATCATTTAACATACATGATGTATCAAAAGTCTAGGATCATAGACAAACTTCGTTATGAGTCAAGATATGATAAAGAGAGGAAAATTCTTGGAGGAGGTAGTTTTCAATCTAGAATGGTAAATTCTTTTCAATTGCAATATCCGTTTAGTCTCTACACTGAAAAGGCGTCCTTGGTTAAATTAACAAGTTATGTTGCCAGTTCAGCAGGAGTCTCTTAGTTCTCCATCATACCATAAATACAGCATTGTAGGGAAACGGATTCAAAATGCCCTAACTTCCTTCACACAACAATGTGCACGTTCCCTGCACATGTGTCATTTTCACGTGCCCGTACGTTCCGTTCGAAAATCTTCTGAACTGGAAACATTGCTTTGTTTGTTCAACGTAGAACGCCTTATCAATGTGGAGACCCGAAGCCTGGTGTGATTTGGAAAAGAAAAAAAAAAAAAAAAATTGGCATTTTAGATTGAAAATCATCTATTTCCAAGAACTTTCCTCTTTCAGTTTTTTTCGTGCCTTGATTCATAACATATGGGGGTACGGTTATGCAGTGGTTGAGCGCTTACCTTTGGTGCGTGGGGTTTCTGGTTCTATTCCAGGCCAAATAAGTTTGTGCTAGACAACATCATGTCCGTGGGTTTTCTCAGAGCTCTCCAATTTCATCTTACATTCTCTCTTCACCAATTTTCCCATCATCATTCACTTACGTTAACCATCTGTCTCTCTTAGCCTCAAGAGCATAATCGTGGGACGTTAATCTGAAAGATTTCTTATTCGGTCATAACAGAGTTGGCTTATGGCACTGTACTTTTGATACACCCTATATCGTGTTCATCATAGGATGACTATATATTATGTTAATAACTTATAACATTAAATATAATACCTAGTAGTATTTTAATTTATGTCTTTCAGTTTTTTTGCTTAAATCATATTAAGATATACTAATACGTAAATAAAGAAATAAAAAGTTCACATTTAAATTGAATTCCTAATAAAATTGCAACTTTCTTAAATATACAAGTGTTGATAATAATAATAAATATGCAATAAATTATGAAAATTGAATATTTATTATAGGGCCGCTACTTTTAGCAGCTATTACGAAATATGATCCTACAAATGCTAAAAACAAAATTCTAATTAAAATAAAAATTAATATTTCTCGTTCCTTTGCAACTTCAAATGTTACAAACAGTAAACCTGTCAAATGATAATTCAGATGATTTTTTTTCACATTTGTCTTTGTACACATGAGGACCCTATTGCTATTAGTAGATTTTTAAAAATAATTTCTCATAATTGAAAATATATTCAAGAATTCTTATAAAACAAGTTCTAAAAATACAAGGATATTATTAGGTAAATACAGAAATAAAATTGTGTAGTCTGTAGTTTAATCTTTACTCACGGGAAATGGTATTTGGGAATTAAAAAGAAAAAGAAAATTTGCGATGAATTTCTAGTGACAACTGGTCTAGATTAATTTTTCAATTTTATTAACAGTTGTCGCAGTAATCAATATTTAATAGTTACGTTATTCTCAAATTTTAAAGTCAATTTCACAGTTTCGTACAAGCTTGTGCTGAGATTTTTACACGAATAGCTTCTGAAATATGAAATTACCATTTTCTGAGCATGAAACGTTAATATATACATCTAATCTAAAATACGGTAATAGCCTTATACCTAAAGTGTCAAATAAAGTACAAAAGCAAGTCTTGAACTGAAATTGTGGAAGAAAATCCATTGAATAAAAAGCAACTGGAAAATAACAAATAGGCTATTATTTTGTCAATGCTTTCTACACATAACATACATCACTACTTTATTTTAACATTGGCCCATATATAAATAGAAATTTCATCTACTATTCATTTTGTGTAATTCACGCTTCACTACTTATAAAAAAATTGTCATAATATTTTTAACGATTATTTAAACACATGATCATCTTTTCTGGGTCACTAAGCATGTATTTGCACCAAAACTCAAAACAGGAATGTAATCAAATCTAAATATTTGTAAGAATTAGTTTTGTAAACAATATAAAAAACTATTCTAAATAAGATGAAATTTCAATTAAACTGTACTGTGTCATTGATAATTATCTGCTGTGACTATATCCAATAACAGTATTATTCTAAGGATCAAAACTGGTTTGAACAAGTTACTTGATATTATGAACATGAAGTCATTGAATTGAAAAAGTACATTTTTATTTACTAAGATTCTCATTGTGCCTCAGAAACATAGTCATTTTACTCTGTGGAAAGGCGGACTAAAATAAAACTAGCCACAGATCATAGAGTATTCATTGCCTATCCCACGCTCTCAATATTCAAGTTATGCCTAGTAAAACTAACTTGAACTGCACTACTAAAAATCTCCAAAACATCATATCTAGTTTTACCTTAATTTTGAAGAAACTTTCAACCTAAACAATGTTTCAGATTACGGAACTGCCCAAGATTTACTGATCAGCAAACATATAAACAAATTACGTCATTGATAAAATAATAGCCTATAATAATAGCCTTACTTTCCCGTTACTTTTTATTCAATGGATTTTCTTCCACAATTTCAGTTCAAGACTTGCTTTTGTACTTTATTATATTTGACACTTTAGGTATATAACTTACCTTACTTCTGCTAACAGCAGCAAAATTGCGAAATATGTACTGGAACAGAAGTCCTGTACAACTCAGTCGTTAAACAAAATCAAGTACTTACTCTCAATCCCAGACACTGAGCAAATCGGGGGTTCACACGTCTATTTCCATGGCAACGTTACATTAAAACATATGGGAAAATAAGCATATATAACACTATGAATATAATCTGTCTGTTTTTAATAATCATCGAAGTGTCTGAGTGAATAATTTTTAAAATATTTATTACAATTAATGAAATCGAATATTTAGAATATGACAATACTAAAATAATATAAATTTACATAAACTATAATTTTCCTAATTATAGGTAATTCGATTACTAACAAACTTTATCATTAGTATCATTACGCCCACTTATAACCTTGTTAAATAACGACATGACTAACTAATTGACGTAAACAAAAACTTGGGAAAATTAAATAAATATTATTAATATACGAAACTGGCAACAAAATATATCATCATTTTTTTAAAAATAATAATAATACTGTAGGAAAAATTAAAAAATTGAGATTCCTACAAAATTCTAAAATTTAGCACTTCAAATACTGTTTCACTAGCTAATGTTGATCATATTTAACAAAAGAAGACTGAACTACGCTGTTTTCTTATTTGTAAAAGACCAACAGAATTAAACAAGACTTAAAAATAGATTTAAGAGGTTGTGTACTCAGTAATATTTAACATAAAAATAAAAAGTTTTTTTTTTTTAATCCTGTACTCTTCTGCGAAAAAAATAATAAAAATAAACATAAGTGTTTCGTTTTCGGAGTAACGGAACAATAAAGCAAGTCATCTGGAGTTAAGGCGTTATTACTTTTTCATTTCAGTTTTTTATTCCTCTCTTTCTCCACAGCTGACGAATTATTACAGCTTTTACGCCAATCTTCTACACAAGAAAGAGATAAGAAGAATGAAAAGGAAAGCATTACTCCATCTAAAGAGAAACCAATGAAAACTCCAAAAACAGTTTTTAATCACTGTCAGGTTGTTGTAGATGTTCCGAAGACTGTTTGGTTCTATTAACCAAAGAGGATGTGAATAAACGGCCGGAAAAAAAAAAGCGAAGGGTTTACCAAATTGGGAAGAGAGAGAAGGGGTAGATTGATTGAAAAAAAAAAACTCTTCCTCATGCCGAATTAGAACCAATACGAACGAAAGCGTTCATCTTTCTTTTTTTTTTGTTGTTGTTTTATAGGCACACACACACACACACACACACACACACACACACACACGTATGTCTTTTATTCGCTTAAAGCTCTCAAAGTTATTAAAAAATAATGCTGGAAAAGCCTTCATAAGAGACTGAAAATCTATCACCTCAGGGCTAACCAAAACATTTAAAAATCAAAATTTAAACAGACTAACAAAGAAGAAGAAGAAGATGTGGAGGAATTTTCGTGGTTGATTACACTAACTTGTAAGTTAATTCAAGTATAAGAATGTAAAAATGGCCGTAAGATCTTGTAATAAAAGCAAATGAGGAAATTAGAGGAAAGTAATAGAAACACGGCGTTAAAAATCTAAATTCAAAACAGAAACTTTTCTCAGAGAAAATTTTTCTTTCTCTTTTCACATGAACGACGTCTTAAAAGCCTAGTTTTAAATAGATTGGAATTATTGTTTACAGAGTCACAATGCTGAACTACGAGAATTATTTGAAATTTATCTTTGACTTTTTCTGTTTTAGTATGAAATAATCAATCATGTCTTAAGATTTACTGAACACTGGAAGAATTTAAAATCTAGAATACATTGTTCCTCATATTTATATTTGTATGGTATTGTTCTGTTGACAAAAATGTCTTTGAATTATAATCGTAAACTTATATAGCTTAACCAAGGGTGCCCATTAGGGGGGTAAGGTGGGGCGCTCGCCCCCTGAAGAAATTGTACTTCGGAATATCGAAAACTCAATTGAATTTTAAAAACAGTTACAGCAAAATTTGAAACTATATTTGTAATGTCGCTTATACTTGCCCCCCTTGGAAACCACAACATGGGCGCCCTTGAGCTTAACTGTAATTTAAAATAAGTAATATACGAGGAGTGATCGGAAAGTAAAGTTACAAAGTCTACAGTGAAACGTGTATATATTATTTCATACAACCAATACAGCCAACGGTTAGTATTTTTCGACATTGTCTAAAGTCTGGCCCAATCTATCAGTTATGGATCTTGTCGCATCACGAGATGAGTTTGAAGATTCTCTCCTGGTAAAAATCCTGTCTTTAAATGTTCAGCCACATTGTCACGAAGTATTTCATCTCCTCATCTGAAGCGAAGCGGGCTTCCTAGTTGCTTCTTCAAATGCAGGAACAAATGAAAGTCGCTTGGAGCGAGGCCTGAGCTGTAGGGTGGCTGGTCGATGAATTGCATTGCATCAGTGCGATTTGGGGCATTACGAATAAATGTGTTTTCTCTTTTTGTATTAACATCAAGAAGAATGGAGAAAGATTACATAGATAAATAAAAAGAACATACAAGAACGTATAGTAAATGGACCATTCAGAATATTAAATCAGGAATACTATCTAACACTATGGCCAAAGGTACCTTCACATAATGTCACATTTACAAAACCCTACATTGATTTCTGTCCCTAGCTAACTGGATCCAGTTTCTACTTTGTATCCGCGAGATCCATCTTAACATTATCATCTCATCTGCGCATAAGTATGTTTAATGGTATTTTTCGATTGAGTTTCATGTTAAAATTTTGAAAGCATTCCTATGCTTCAGTTCTAGTATATGATCTGCCCACCTGATCCTCCTAAACTTAATGACCCTAACGATATTAGATAAACGGTACACATTTTTGCAGTTCCCTGTTACAAAGTTTCTGACATTTCACATGCGGTCCTTTATGGGTTGAATATTCGCCTTAGGAATGCAAGGAAGAAAATATCAATTTAAATGCATGTCGTAGTGAATATAGTATTTCTTAAAATACTTTTCAGAATCATTTCCGTGGATAAGTTGGCAGGGTAGTAGATCGTGGACCATATGTTCCGCTCTTCAAATAGATGTTAGATCAAAAAGTAATGCTACTCATTTTTCAGTTTAAAGCTGGTTTGCTTGGACTAACAATAATCGACGTGTAGTATACTAGTGTCTCGAAGCTAGCCCTCAGTTAAACTTCCATTCATTGGATTT
Source organism: Thermobia domestica (assembly GCF_964235325.1). NCBI lineage: Eukaryota > Metazoa > Arthropoda > Insecta > Zygentoma > Lepismatidae > Thermobia > Thermobia domestica. The sequence continues at coordinate 146,518,830 of NC_137465.1, read as the reverse complement.
TTTGAATAGAACCCAAGCCTTAATCTTCGAAAGCAGAGAGTGTATACGTATATGCGTGTACAGAACAAAAGAATTCAACAACAGCACTTCTTATTTTCGATTTTCTTTAAATAGTTATGGATAACAATAATCTTAAAGTTTTCCCATGTTTAACATGGATTAAACTCTAAGGGATAAGATCATTCGCCCCCCCTCGAAAAACACTATAGGGGATAAGAAATGTGTGTACCAAGTTTTGTATTGCTAGACAGAATAGGTATGAGGGGAAATCGCGTGTTGGTATACAAGCTTTTCCCTCATATCTATTCCGTCTATCAATACAAAACTTGTTATACACATTTCTTATCCCCTATACTATTTTTTGAGATACATTCGGATTGTGTGCTTTTACCCGGGGCCACTCCAGAAGGGTCCGAAGTTGATGGGAGGGATTTCTGGAGGGAATTTTCTCAACATTCTCCTAGGTTTCTAGTACGTTAGGGGACCCAATACACAGCACCTCCGGAAAGCTTGTTTTATTCTGAAGAGAATGAACTAAAAACCATGATTTTTCAATGAACAGTGTGGATGCAATAGCTATTTCACTGCGAGTCTACGATTTTCTTTATACTAACAGGCTTAATGGGCCCCAAGGACTTACTCCGTTGTTCATGGCACCTATTTTTTTTTGTGCAAGAACATATCTTTGTTATGCTTATCGAATTGACTAGATTTGATTAGGAAGTCCCGTTGGCAGGTTCATGTCCTTTCCTTGTGAGAGTATATACCAGTTTAATTCAACAGGAAACATGGCAAACCAAAGGAGTTCGCAATTACTTCCTAATGGGTACACAGTAGAGGTGATATGGTGTCAGAAAACAAGGTCTACCATCTCATTACCAATCATAAATATTTCAGTTCATATCAGGTTGTCTAAAGGGTAGTGAGCTTTTGGAGATCAAAGTTGACAATACATTTATCATCATGTAAAAAGAACATTATAAAACCTCATATGCACCATCCCTTTCAATGATCTGATATTTTCCCAGCAAACCATAATTCTGTCGCTATAGAACTTTCGTGGATTTTGGTAAAGAAAAAAGTGTAACATGGTTTTCACAGTCTTCTTTTGAAACTAATTTACCGCCATTCTGGAAGTTCTGCAGAGACCAAAACAAACGATAATAGGACGGTGCTAAGTCTGGGCTATATGGTGGATGCATTAAAACATTCCAGCTAAGTTCTCCTATTTTCTGACAGGTTGTTAAACATATATGCGATCTGAGGTTGTCAGCGTAGTATACGACGCCCGTTATATTGACCAGTTTTATCCGTTTTCCTTGAACTGCCAGGTACAATCGCACCAATTGTCGACAGTACAGGTCATAGTCTATCGTTCTGCTTGACGGCAGCAGCTCGTAATGCATGACGTTTTTCCAGTTCCTGGGCGTTAGTGTTAGCTTACTCAAAGACTGTGAAGCTTCTCTCTTCGACCATGATCTCTTGCATATTGTTGTTATATGTTATCCACTCATGATCAACCGCTTCAGAAATGACTCGAGTTCGTTACGTTTCAGTAGAGATTCGCAGATAGAAATTCGATCGAGTAAATGTTTCTGAGTGTGTCATGTTGCACTCAAACGTCGAGCTTCTTTCTGCTGCCAACTTTCTCTAAATGGTTTATAATCGTTTGGTGATGGATGTTTAGGTCAATAGTGATGTCTTGATTGCTTGCGTGTCAGTCTTGCTCGAGTTAGAATTTAACCCACTTTTGCTGTAATTTGTCGTCCACTGCAATGAGCATTTGCGCCACCGAAATTTCCACAACTAAACCATCATTTTGCTGTTGCTTTTGTCTTGGCCATCTTGGCTATGAAGAGTATAAATTTCTTCACAAGATTGCACAGCATTTGCATCTTTATCAATATAAAATTATAAAATATAGCAAGTTTTGCGGAAAGTTCATAAATCTTCACGATGCAATACTACCTTACACCTAATTAAGATCCAATAGGCCTAATTTTCATTTCGCGCCTTTTTGACAAAAGTGTCACAAGTCAAAAACTTAAGGTACAAGGTCGTATCCCTCGCGAGAAGAAATGATGTAACTCGTAACTTCTTTTAAAGTTATTTTATAACCACAATGGCTTGTTTTTTTATGTGCAAAAGTGTTGTAAATATAGCTTTAAAATTATCACGAAATCAGAGTGTATTAAAAGAAAAATGACAACTTTCGCGAGGGATACGAGCTTGGACCTTCAGGTTTTATTTGACTTGTGTCACTTTTGTCGAAAAGGCGGATATAATAGCTCCAATTGTCAACTGTCAAATGACGTTGAGCCTCACTCTCTGCGAATCATATACACTGAGATTTGGGCCACTAACACCTTCTCGTGCGCAAAAGGCTTTGTAGACAACGTGATTAAAAGAGATCGTAGACAACTGTAGACAACGTGATCAGAGTGTATTAAAAGAAAAATGACAACTTTCGCGAGGGATACGAGCTTGGACCTTCAGGTTTTATTTGACTTGTGTCACTTTTGTCGAAAAGGCGGATATAATAGCTCCAATTGTCAACTGTCAAATGACGTTGAGCCTCACTCTCTGCGAATCATATACACTGAGATTTGGGCCACTAACACCATCTCGTGCGCAAAAGGCTTTGTAGACAACGTGATGTAGTATTTCATGCTAGCTGTAACATAATTCTATTAAATTTATTGCAAAATTACCCTCTTTATGGTAAAACTGGGTTTAAAATTTAATTCTGTAATTTATATAGTGAATTCTATAATTTACTTTTGGTATTGTTGCCTATAATTTGAGTAACAAGGAAAGCTTAAATATGGGAGTATATGCTTCAATGGGAAAGTATTCTTAGCGGTACTAGAAAAAAAAAACTATATATCACTGATATAAACAAAATAGCTTACACAAAGTGGAAATAGCTTACATAAAATGGAAGTGCACGTTTTATGCACTAGTATTTTTCAACAAAATCATTTTAGAACTGAAGCTCGTTGGCATTGTTAATCTATTTTGTTAATGTGAATGCTATCAATTTCAGTTCTTATTACATTAAAGTAAACAGAAATTTTTTGGTTAACCTTTATTCTTTGCGTCTTTTAAAAATACATATTAAAAGCTGGTATTTGTATCATCATTAATCAAGATGGGAAATCCTATAATCTTCTGTGAAGAAAGATAAACTTATTTGTTGGAATTAAAATTTTTGAAGAAAGTAAAATAACGAAAAAATAATCGGAAACAGTAAATAACATCTAAATAAATGAAGAAAATAAAATAAAGCAAGGTAAATATGAATGCGATTGGTTAAGTGTATTAACGGTATTAGTACCATGTCAAAGAAGATTTAAACAACACGACCATTGTGGTACTGCAGAGCAAATATTGTTGGAATCGATCAAGATCATCGGTCGACAAAGCTGGCTGGAACGCAAATTGGTTATCAGTGTTTGTTCAAGATTCAATGGGTTTCTCTCTGGTTGATTAGCTAGTAAACTCTGGTCTGCCACCATTCGATCTCATAGGAAGGATAAACTCGCTAGAGAATGTCTGAAAATTCCCTTATGATAGTTGCCGAGTGTAAGATGAAACGCAGCGGAATTTAAATATCAAGTTCTTTCAACGAAATGAAAACAGATATTTTGTATACCATAATTTGTCAGTTTATTGGACTAAACTTTTAAGATTTATACCATTTGATTCAGTAGTTAGTCTCCTTTCAAGCTTCTTGTGTTTAAATCATTTAATTGGTACTGTATGTCTAAGAAGTTACTTTCTTAAATCAGAGTTATATTAATTGACATGTTCAAATTAATATCTATGCAACGAGGTCATAATTACACAATTCTTGTATGCTTGGTGTCCAAAATTTTAATTTTCTATCAGTCACTTCATTCCAGATATCTTATTTGTAGTTTGTATATGTAATTTGAGCTGTAAAAAACAACAAAAAGACTGTCCTATTTTTTTCTACCAAGTACTTACACTAGGCTTGGAGTACTTAAACCAGGAAAGAAGCTACACAGATCTTGAATTTGGTCTAAGCTCTCAAACAAGTAATGAAACAATTGAATGTCGCCAAAACATTATTTACAGACTTCTAAAGTCTAAAGTGTTTTGCAATTTACCTTTCATTCTTGTCTGTACATATATATTGTCTGGATACCAAAAAACAAGAAGCGACCTAGGAAACAGCTCTCATATGAGATAAGAATTATACAAGATTGTTGTTGATGAGTAAATTAGTGTAGTAATAACAGTATATACAATTTGAGATATCATACACAATATGATTACATCGAGAAACAATTTGGATTTAGGAGATTTCTTAAAAAAAGAACCTAAAATGTTATAAGCAAGTGTGGAGATACCATACACTCCACTTAATACATACTGTACTTGGGAAGCTGTCAGTAGGGGAGAGTAGCCAAAATCGCACCACGTTTTGCATAAATGGTTTTAATTCAAAACTTTTGAAGAAATTTAAAATCATCTTTTGATCATATTGAACCTTATATTTTTCCGATCTTGTCAAAGTGATTTCTTAACGATATCTTATCATTATTATGATAAAATGACGATATTTTAGAAGCCTTCGATTGGTGCGATTTACGCAACAGGTTTCCCAAATCGCACTATGTAAAGCCAAAATTGTACCACTGTTTGAATACATGCAAATTTTGCAGTAAGGTATGTGGGTAAAACAAATTATCATTTCCATTGAATATCACATTATTTTATTCATGTTTTATGAAGATGAGGAATAATACATCTTTAAAGAGAAAAAATACTGCAATGTAAATAACCGAGCAAAGAAATAACACCTTAGAAATGATATTAATACGAGGTAGAATATATCATTAAAGGAAAAGATATGAGTATTTTGATTCAATAAGAAATAATTTATGAGCAATCTTGCTCATAATCCTATGAAACGTAAACGTATCTGTATTTATGGAAAACACGGACAACTACACCTTATGTGCACATCGGAATGTATGTTTATCTCCTGAAATACCCGCACAAGACTCATGTATCCAGACTTTACACAAAACACACTGTACCATATCTTCGACTAAATTTTGTTGACAAAGGATGCAAAACCAATCTTGTTTAATAGCCACATTTGAAACACTGGAAATATGTAGCTAGGAGCACAGTGATTTGGATGTATCTACTTTTCAAGTACACTTTTTGGTGTTAAGGTTTCCTGAAGCACATACAGACCTAGCTCAGGGTTCAGAAAGATTAGGTCTCTCCACACGTTTGGACACTCTTGATTGCCTTTGTTCTTTTTCAAGATGTTTTTTGTAAGGACTTTATGGGAGAACTTCTGTTCTCTGTGGTTGTTTGTTGGTAGGCCTACTTCCTCCTGCTATTGGACTGGGCAGCGCACAATGGTACGAAATGCCTAAAACGTGGCCAAAAATGAATGAATAATGCTATTTGGTTATTTTTAAGTATCAGGTTCGCTACAGCAACAATTGTTCTCTTAAACTTCACCCATGGAAATGGCCAGCCGTTTATACCAGAGCTAGTATTGGAAGTCAAAGTCAACCTACTTTTCTGTATCTTGTAATACCTAATGCGCGCAAGAAATATAGAAATATATCATATGAACTAGTTCATTGTATACTTTTCTGATCTATTTAAATCAAAATGGGCGTTGTTTCGTAAGGTATGTAAACGATTTTAAGACCATATAGATATTATTTATAATACGCTAGTTATTATACATTTATTTTCATTAATGTTTATATCAAAAAATGTTTGAAATTATTTCAAAGAGAATTAAAACCTGAACTCAAAGAAACCTGAACATTATACCCCATTCCGCTAAATTTTGCATTAGCGCATAATCTATGATCAATTTACTACAAGAATGTGATAAAAACAGCTGCGCTTAGCTGCGCCTTTTTTTGTACGTTGTGATTGAATAAAAGGCTGCAATTAAAGAATACTTAAGTATTTTGTTAATGTTAAATATAAAGTAAAAAACAAAGATAAAATTACTATAAAATAAGTGAAAATGATGTTTACAAGGTACATGCAAATAAGATAGTGAAAGACAACAAATAAAAATGGAGAAAATATACTTCAGTATAACATAGAAAAGGATAGTCGATGTATACATATTTTAGTTTCCATTATTTTATAATTCATAGAAATATATACAATAAATTGAATTGAATGAAGGTAAATAATTTAGTAATACAAAAAGTGATTATTTGACAATATTAATTATATTAATTTTAGGTGCAACAGATGAAATCATCCAATTACCAAAAAAAAAAAAAAAGAAAAAAAAGAAAGAAAGAAAGAAAAAATTGATGAAAGACCATTTGAAAAGCGATCTACAAATCATAGTTGAAAATTTGGAACATCACCTCTCTTCGAGGAGTGGTCGTTATTATAATTACTAAAATATTACACGTCGTGTTGCGCATACTATTTCTCATATACCAAAATATTAACTTACACTCATCTGTATTTAAAAACCGTGAGCCAGTTAAAGCTCTCAAGACTAAAATTCCAAAATAATTATTATGCAACTACCAGTTCAAATTCCTATTCCTAAAGCCTATTGTAAACCTTTACAGTCAATTAAAACTCAACACCAAAACCTCAACGTTCCTAAAAAAAATTAATCATTCAAAAATTATTGTAAGTAAATAAAAATTTATAAAGCGCGTTAGCACCTTACTTACGTAAAAGCCACCGTAAATATATAAAGTAAACGTTTATTTATCTGTTTATAATCTTTTAATATTATTTTTAATGTAGTATAAATTATATTAAGTTTCATTATATTCTTTACACACTTTAGTTAGGCTTTGTGATTTGATTCTCAAGTTAATTTTTATTTATCGTTATTTGTGCCTAGTTCAGTCATTTGCACATATTTTCATTTTACAATACTTATATTTTTGTCTGCCGTCCTCCCAACTTCGGATAAGACAAAAATGTAGGTATTGGAAAAAAACGTTCTTCGCCGTGGCAAAGCTAAAATAAACACAAAATAAGAAAGCGAGGTGTAAACTCTGTAGTAAAAAAATAAAAAATAAAAAAAATAAATAAATAAATATTATAGTTATATTAACAAAATTCTAACCACGACGGAGACCACGGTTTTATATGTAATTATATGAAGACAGACATCACATCTTTATTTTATAGAATGAGGAACAAATATCAAGAGCCCAATAGAAAGGATAAGCGAGTTTTTTTTCTTACAAGAATAATGAATGGCTAAGTGTTATCGTTTTTTGTACATCGTAATACTGCTAAGACATCAAGAAAACATGAAGATCGAGCACCTTCCTCGGAATTTCTATCTTTGAGCGAATGTTCAAAGCGAAGAACAGAAGAAATTCGCAATACTAATGACGTTTTGTTTACGCTAAGCAAATGAATATGCGCTCTTCAGGAAAATTGAGTGCTTCAAAAGTTGTCAAAGACGTTTTATATTTAAGTCCATCGAGAGCAGAGAAGTATATGAAAGCTGTGACATCAATGTCTTCACACACGGACGTGTATACCAATGATGAAGTGCTAGCTCTTTTTCTTGATATGAGAATATCAAGAAGAAAGTACCTAACGTTGGAAAACAGGGCACTGGCAAAAGGCTTTAAATTGTACAGCGGTGGACACTTCTAAATGGTACAGCCATATGGAGATTTACGGCTAAGGTGTACCATTTAGAAGTGTCCACCGCTGTACAAATATATGCCAATGTATTAATTTGATTCGCCATATTGGAACCACCATATACAATTTTTCCATTTTGATATTAAATTTGTATTCAGTGATGTGAAAACCGCTAGTATACAATTTTTGTTACCTCATTCTACTTTTTCTCAAAATTTGATCTGCCATTTTGAAATTTTCAATTTGGATAGCACACTCCATAGACTCCGGAGACCATTTCCCATATTGGCATGTACCCATCTTGTGTGAATTTTAACGAGAAAGAAACCAGGAAAACAATTACACTACAGGAGTCAAAACTGCACTGGTGCGATTTCGGACACAGGATAGTAGTGCGATTTGGGAAACCATGCCATTCTTTAAAAAATAATTTTTTACATACCTCACAAATTTGAAAAAGAATAACGAGATGATCACTATAATATTAATGGTATTTTGTTTATTACTATCTATTCAAACATAAGCTAATTATCTTACCTTAATTCCTATTCTACTGTAAAATACCTCAAAAATTAGTAAGGAATTCTTTAATTTTACTGTACAGGAGCTGGACACACACATAACTTACTGAACGTCGTCACTTTATTCTTGCAATAATGTGAGTATGCTTACGTATTTAATTTAACTACCAAATGACATATTAGTACTACGGTTTTTTTTTTTTTTAATTAGGAGTGGTACGATTTAGAACCCGATGCGATATCGGTAACTCTCCCCTACTTCAAAACGCCATCATAAACAAATGGTTCTGGGAGTAGTACTTATGGAAAGAAGAAAATACCTATAATACTTATAAATTTGAAAATGAAATGAAATCTTTGAGTTTTACGTCCCACGGTTATGCCGGTTAGGCTAAAGGAGACGGTGATGATGAGTAATGAATGAAATGGTGGAATGAAGGAAGTGGGAGGAAACGGGAGAACCCCGAAAAAACCCACGCACACGGTGTTTGCCACGTATAAATTTGAATTCAGACATAGTAGAAAGTACAGTTGAGTGCAAATAAATGTTCTTTCCACTCTACCTAGGTAGTTATAGTATCTTCCAGTTTTTGTTATTTGATGTTGTTTTCTCGATAAGAAAAGTGGAGGAATCATGGCATCCTGAAAACAGTGAGAAGAGCCAACTGCCTACGCTTCCGACTCCAGCATCTTTTTTCGACTTAATTAAACTATGGAGTGTAGAAAGGATTTGCGTGTAATTTAATCTTAGTAAATTTGACCCCCCCCTCCCAAAAAAAAAGCGCTGGCACATATCACTAGAAACCATAAACAAAATGTGCTGTAATTTTATGGTATTACAAAATGTAACTATCGCGCTCAATAGCAACTTTGTTATCGTAGCGTGGTGCCACCATATAAAGAATAAAGTACAGAGTAGGACTTTGAGTTACCTAATTCTGGAATCTATTTATCTATCTACACTCACTGTTCCCGAGTCTACAAGGTCAGAGACGGACAGATAGAGGGATGGACACGACAAATATAATCTCATGAACAATTGGCCACTTAATATTTTCCACCATTGATAGTCCACGATCGGTCTGCAACTATAGATTCGTCCCACTATCGAGTTGAAGGCGCCATGACAGCTTTCTAGCATTAACGCTAAAATAAATATAGACCTATAATGTATGGAACTGTAGGTCAAAAATTAATTGTAAAACAAACTCACAAATTCAATGCAGAGATTCATTTGAGGAGAGTCGGAGGGAGGCGCTTGACCCCTTTCAGTTTGAGAATCACATACTTTTTAAATAAATTTCATACTAATATACTTATACAAAACGCGGAAACTCTTTATGTCGGTGGACAATCTCCTTCCTCCCCCTTGCAGAATCTGAACTGGCGTTACAGGATCAATGATGGAAAAAAGTTAATGGTTGCTTGTAAAAATAAGTGTAAAGAAGATGAATAAACTTCAATAGATAACTAATAAGGTAAACATTTCACTACATTTCAAGGCGAAAAACGAAAGATCGAAGAGTGTCAAGTTTGTACTGAATGCCCACTAATGTTGAATGTATTGAGGTAGAAAGTTTTCTACTTCGTTATTTATTAAATGTAATTTACAAGTCTGACACCCGGTGATCAATTAAATATAATTAAATTTCCGAGATTCCATTTGTGTGTTAGCTCTTTGCGGTTGAGGAATGCAAAACTATTCCAGTTCTCTGTTCAACTCCTCTTTTTTTTTTTTTTTTTTTCATGTTATCGTATTCTTCATTAATGCAAACAGATATCGACCTGCAATTTAGAGCACAGAAGGATGCCTCAGCTATGATTACCATAAATCTCACTTTTCGTATCACCTTTCAGATAATCTGCATATCCAGCCGTAAAAGTACTCCATATTCTATAAGTCCGTACTCTACAATAAAGTGAGCATTGTTTTCCTATAAGAAACGAAGAAGTGTAAAATGTTAGGAGTTAATTTTAGTAGAAACGAATATTATCATCATCATCATCATTAGGTATTCTACCGGTATTGACAGGTCGTTTGCTGCAATGGAGAAGCTTCCACGCTCCACGGTCTTCGCTAACCTCTTTGTCTTCACATACGACTTTTTTTTGTTTTAGTATCATCCATTAATTGTAGTCTCCTTCGCCCCCTCCCTCTCTTTCCTGCCGCCATACCCCATAAGAGTTTCTCATCCAATGTCCTAACCAGATTCTCTTCCTCCTTTCAATAAAATCTAAAATTGTTCTTTTCTTCCACACCATTTCCAACACCCTCTCATTCGTTTTCCACTCAACCCAACTAATTCGCTCCATTCTTCTCCACATCCACATTTCGACAGCTTCCACTCGTTTCTAGTCATTTTTGCGTAATGTCCATGTTCCAGACCCATTTAATACAATACTCCACACGAAGTATTTTATGAGTCTTTTTTTTCAACTCTTTATTCAAGGTTCTACAAAATAGTATTTTCTTCCTTCTAAAGGCTTCTTTCGCCATTCCTATAGTTGTTTTTATTTCACGTTCACATTTCACATCATTACTAATAATACTATCGAGAAACGAATATGGGAAATATAAATCGTTTGCTTCATGAAATAATAAATTCTGATACACAATAAATATGATCACTCAATAGAAGTTTCAATTTCGACCGGTAGATGTCAACCACTGGAGAATGTTTGCTGTCATCTTACGGCGCGATGTATAACTTCTACATTTTTGTTTCAAGTAGTAGGAAATGCGATATGGATAGCTACAGTTAAAGTCGCCATTTTCCATTAGGATATTAATACTTCGGCTCCATTGACAAACTCGGCTGGGATAATTTCTCTAGCTATCTATTGCAGAAAACAAAAACATTCAAAATTTCGCTTTCACTCAAGAGTTATCGTGTGGAGTAACAGACGATTTAAAGTCACCGTTACTCGTTAAGATGCGAACGGATTGATTCTATTAACAAACGTGGCCGATATCTTTGCTCTAGTTACCTATTACAGACAATAGCATTCAAAATATCATTTTTGCTCAAGAGTTATCATGTGGAGTAACGGACGAGTTAAAGTCACCGTTACTCGTTAAGATGTGAACGAACTCATTCCAAATTAACGAACATGACCGACAGCTTTACTCCAGCTACTCATTGTGGCTACAAAGTTCAAAAATTCGTTTTTGTTTGAGAGTTATTGTGTCTAATAATGGACGGGTTAAAATCGCCGTTACTCGTTAAGATGTTAGCGGAATGACTACGTTAACGAATTCTGCCGTGATAACAGTAACATAACGGGAGCAAACAGGGCTTATGCCCCGGACGTCAGATTGTGGGGTCGCGAAAGTGGGCAAATATTTATTTTTAGTATAAGAAAGGAAGGGAGTTTTAGCAAACTAAACATCATAAAAAAATAACCTAAGGAACTTAACAGGACAACAACAACTGACCAATCTTAGCATAATATCCATAGAGCATAAATTAGCTTCAAAGCTATCTTTCGAACACATTGTAAAAATGTTTTCAGCCAAAATAGCCCATAAAGTTAAATTTTAATTCGAACTTTTTATGTTTTCATTTAAGTTACATCGATTTAAGAGATTTGTAAAATATCTGAGTATAATACTCGAGACAACGACTTACTATATTCTATTCTAAAGCAACAGACTGTTGATTCATTCTACGCATTATACATCTCAATCTATTATTTTTAAAATTTGATTTGCAGTTATTATGATAAGACTATAAGAATATGTCAAGCATGCTATACTCTCAAATTATTTGGCAATCAGATACTAATTAATTTGATATTTTAATTAAATTAAGTTAAATTATATACTCCTACTTTGAAATCAAGCTTCACCACTAGAATCAAAAATGGGATAGGAGAATTACTGTGTGATGCTAATATCAGGTGTTCTCGGGGAACGTTTTGGTTTGGTTGGTCAGGAAGGCGGCGCTAAGGCGAATTCTTGTCCCGGGCGATAACTAGACTATTTGCGTCGCTGCATGATAATCGATCTAGCTGTCCATTGTCAAAAATGAATTCAAAAATTCGCTTTCGTTCAAGAGTTCTTATGTAAACTAACGGACAAATGTAATTGCCGTTACCCATCAAGATCTTAACAGATTGACTTTATTAACGAGCTCGACCGCGATATTCACTCTAGCTTTTTTTTGAAAAAACAAAATTCAAAAATTGATTTTTCTTTAAGAGTTATCATGTAGACTAACGGAAAAAAGACGTAAGTTCGCCGTTACCCGTTAGGATGTTAACGGATTGACTCGATTAACGAACTTGGTTGAGATAACCGCTCTCTCTCTCTCTACAGTATTTGAAGAAAAGTAGTTCATAAATTCGCTTCTGTTCAAGAGTTATTGTAAGGATTAACAGACATATTAACATTACATGTTAAGTCCCACTTGCGTGACCCTAAAACAAAGTGTGTTTCATATTGTGCAATTGTAATAGGCTCTCAAACTCTGAGGCTCTACCATTGAAACCGGAAGTAGAAAACCTGTCAGTTTCGGTAACAATATGGGGATATGGTCGGAGATAGAACCTATTCATGGGACGCTGAATATAGATAAGAAAAACACTTCTCCCCAGTTGTTATCATTGACATTTTTTAATTACGGTGATTAACGTTGAAACCGGAAATAATTTCTTTTTACCACTTACTGTTTGAAGAGAAGGCTAAGAGAAGAGATAGCTTATATCCTTAAGGCACTGAATCCATATAAAAAAAATACTAATTTTTTTATCTCTGACCCCTTTTACTTTAATGACTATCGACAAATGGATGAACATGGATGTTCTTTTTCATGTTCATGCACAACATAGTTTGAAAACTTTAATGCATTGTTGTACGCACTTTATAAGTAATGTCTAGATAAGTTAAACGAGATGAATTGTTGAATTTAGATTGTATCATCAAGTAGAAATAAATAGTGTTGATGTTTCTTCGTGGTTAAGGGGCGTGTGTTTCATGCATAAGTTTCGAAAAATCGAGCAAAGCAAATTTGTTTGTAAAACAAACAATTATGCTGTACAAGAACCATGTCATTTGTTGATTTGAAACTAGTAATCAAGTATACCCTCATCAATCTCATAATTATGATGGCAGAAACATGACGGTACATAGACTAGTATAGTTAAACTGAAGTATACCCTCATCAACCTCATCATTATGATGGTAGAAACATGACGGTACATAGACTAGTATAGTTAAACTGAAGCATACCCTCATCAACCTCATCATTATGATGGTAGAAACATGACGGTACATAGACTAGTATAGTTAAACTGAAGTATACCCTCATCAACCTCATCATTATGATGGTAGAAACATGACGGTACATAGACTAGTATAGTTAAACTGAAGTATACCCTCATCAACCTCATCATTATGATGGTAGAAACATGACGGTACATAGACTAGTATAGTTAAACTGAAGTATACCCTCATCAACCTCATCATTATGATGGTAGAAACATGACGGTACATAGACTAGTATAGTTAAACTGAAGTATACCCTCATCAATCTCATCATTATGATGGTGGAAACATGACGGTACATAGACTAGTATACTTAAACTGAAGTATACCCTCATCAACCTCATCATTATGATGGTAGAAACATGACGGTACATAGACTAGTATAGTTAAGCTGAAGTATATCCTCATCAATTTTATCATTATGATAGTAGAAAACTGAAATATACCCTCATCAATCTTATAATTATGATGCTAGGAAGATGACGATACGTAGCCTAGTATAGCTAAACTGAATTATATCCTCACCATTATGGTCTTAGAGAGATGAAGGGTACATAGGCTGGTACAGTTAAAAACTGAAGTATACCTTCATCAGTCTCATCATTATGATGGTAGATAGATGGCGATACATAGGTTAGTATAGTTAAACTGAAATGTACCCTCATGTATATGATGGTAGAAAGATGACGGTACATAGACTGGTATAGTTAAACTGAAGTATACCCTCATCAACCTCATCATTATGATGGTAGAAACATGACGGTACATAGACTAGTATAGTTAAACTGAAGTATACCCTCATCAATCTCATCATTATGATGGTAGAAACATGACGGTACATAGACTAGTATAGTTAAACTGAAGTATACCCTCATCAACCTCATCATTATGATGGTAGAAACATGACGGTACATAGACTAGTATAGTTAAACTGAAGTATACCCTCATCAATCTCATCATTATGATGGTAGAAACATGACGGTACATAGACTAGTATAGTTAAACTGAAGTATACCCTCATCAACCTCATCATTATGATGGTAGAAACATGACGGTACATAGACTAGTATAGTTAAACTGAAGTATACCCTCATCAATCTCATCATTATGATGGTGGAAACATGACGGTACATAGACTAGTATAGTTAAACTGAAGTATACCCTCATCAACCTCATCATTATGATGGTAGAAACATGACGGTACATAGACTAGTATAGTTAAACTGAAGTATACCCTCATCAATCTCATCATTATGATGGTAGAAACATGACGGTACATAGAGTAGTATAGTTAAACTGAAGTATACCCTCATCAATCTCATCATTATGATGGTAGAAACATGACGGTACATAGACTAGTATAGTTAAACTGAAGTATACCCTCATCAATCTCATCATTATGATGGTAGAAAGATGACGGTACATAGACTGGTATAGTTAAACTGAAGTATACCCTCATCAATCTCATCATTATGATGGTAGAAAGATGACGGTACATAGACTAGTATAGTTAAACTGAAGTATACCCTCATCAATCTCATCATTATGATGGTAGAAACATGACGGTACATAGACTAGTATAGTTAAACTGAAGTATACCCTCATCAACCTCATCATTATGATGGTAGAAACATGACGGTACATAGACTAGTATAGTTAAACTGAAGTATACCCTCATCAACCTCATCATTATGATGGTAGAAAGATGACGGTACATAGACTAGTATAGTTAAACTGAAGTATACCCTCATCAACCTCATCATTATGATGGTAGAAACATGACGGTACATAGACTAGTATAGTTAAACTGAAGTATACCCTCATCAATCTCATCATTATGATGGTAGAAAGATGACGGTACATAGACTAGTATAGTTAAACTGAAGTATACCCTCATCAATCTCATCATTATGATGGTAGAAACATGACGGTACATAGACTAGTATAGTTAAACTGAAGTATACCCTCATCAATCTCATCATTATGATGGTAGAAAGATGACGGTACATAGACTAGTATAGTTAAACTGAAGTATACCCTCATCAACCTCATCATTATGATGGTAGAAAGATGACGGTACATAGACTAGTATAGTTAAACTGAAGTATACCCTCATCAACCTCATCATTATGATGGTAGAAACATGACGGTACATAGACTAGTATAGTTAAACTGAAGTATACCCTCATCAACCTCATCATTATGATGGTAGAAAGATGACGGTACATAGACTAGTATAGTTAAACTGAAGTATACCCTCATCAATCTCATCATTATGATGGTAGAAAGATGACGGTACATAGACTAGTATAGTTAAACTGAAGTATACCCTCATCAATCTCATCATTATGATGGTAGAAACATGACGGTACATAGACTAGTATAGTTAAACTGAAGTATACCCTCATCAACCTCATCATTATGATGGTAGAAACATGACGGTACATAGACTAGTATAGTTAAACTGAAGTATACCCTCATCAATCTCATCATTATGATGGTAGAAACATGACGGTACATAGACTAGTATAGTTAAACTGAAGTATACCCTCATCAACCTCATCATTATGATGGTAGAAACATGACGGTACATAGACTAGTATAGTTAAACTGAAGTATACCCTCATCAATCTCATCATTATGATGGTAGAAAGATGACGGTACATAGACTGGTATAGTTAAACTGAAGTATACCCTCATCAACCTCATCATTATGATGGTAGAAACATGACGGTACATAGACTAGTATAGTTAAACTGAAGTATACCCTCATCAATCTCATCATTATGATGGTAGAAACATGACGGTACATAGACTAGTATAGTTAAACTGAAGTATACCCTCATCAACCTCATCATTATGATGGTAGAAACATGACGGTACATAGACTAGTATAGTTAAACTGAAGTATACCCTCATCAATCTCATCATTATGATGGTAGAAACATGACGGTACATAGACTAGTATAGTTAAACTGAAGTATACCCTCATCAATCTCATCATTATGATGGTAGAAAGATGACGGTACATAGACTGGTATAGTTAAACTGAAGTATACCCTCATCAACCTCATCATTATGATGGTAGAAACATGACGGTACATAGACTAGTATAGTTAAACTGAAGTATACCCTCATCAATCTCATCATTATGATGGTAGAAACATGACGGTACATAGACTAGTATAGTTAAACTGAAGTATACCCTCATCAATCTCATCATTATGATGGTAGAAACATGACGGTACATAGACTAGTATAGTTAAACTGAAGTATACCCTCATCAACCTCATCATTATGATGGTAGAAACATGACGGTACATAGACTAGTATAGTTAAACTGAAGTATACCCTCATCAATCTCATCATTATGATGGTAGAAAGATGACGGTACATAGACTGGTATAGTTAAACTGAAGTATACCCTCATCAACCTCATCATTATGATGGTAGAAACATGACGGTACATAGACTAGTATAGTTAAACTGAAGTATACCCTCATCAATCTCATCATTATGATGGTAGAAACATGACGGTACATAGACTAGTATAGTTAAACTGAAGTATACCCTCATCAACCTCATCATTATGATGGTAGAAACATGACGGTACATAGACTAGTATAGTTAAACTGAAGTATACCCTCATCAATCTCATCATTATGATGGTAGAAACATGACGGTACATAGACTAGTATAGTTAAACTGAAGTATACCCTCATCAACCTCATCATTATGATGGTAGAAACATGACGGTACATAGACTAGTAAAGTTAAACTGAAGTATACCCTCATCAACCTCATCATTATGATGGTAGAAACATGACGATACATAGACTAGTATAGTTAAGCTGAAGTATATCCTCATCAATTTTATCATTATGATGGTAGAAACATGACGGTACATAGACTAGTATAGTTAAACTGAAGTATACCCTCATCAACCTCATCATTATGATGGTAGAAACATGACGGTACATAGACTAGTATAGTTAAGCTGAAGTATATCCTCATCAATTTTATCATTATGATAGTAGAAAACTGAAATATACCCTCATCAATCTTATAATTATGCTGCTAGGAAGATGACGATACGTAGCCTAGTATAGCTAAACTGAATTATACCCTCACCATTATGGTCTTAGAGAGATGAAGGGTACATAGGCTGGTACAGTTAAAAACTGAAGTATACCTTCATCAGTCTCATCATTATGATGGTAGATAGATGGCGATACATAGGTTAGTATAGTTAAACTGAAATGTACCCTCATGTATATGATGGTAGAAAGATGACGGTACATAGACTGGTATAGTTTAACTGAAGTATACCCTTATCAACCTTATCATTATGATGGTAGAAACATGACGGTACATAGGTTAGTATAGTTAAACTGAAGTATACCGTAATCATTATGATACCACAAAATGACTTTGCATAGGCTGGTATAGTTAAACTGACATACCCTCATTAATCTCATGATTATGACGGTACATAGGTTAGTATAGTTAAACAGAAGTATACCCTCATAATTATGATGGTAGAAAGATGATGGTACAGAAGCTTCTGTAGTTAAACTGAAGTATACCGTCATCAATATGATACTACAAAAATGACTTTGCATAGGCTGGTATAGTTAAACTGATATACTCTCATTAATCTCATAATTATGATGGTAGAAGGATAACGGTACATAGGTTAATATAGTTAAACAGAAGTATAATCTCATAATTATGATGATAGAAATATGTCGGTACATAGGCTAGTATAGTTAAACTGAAGAGTACCGTCATCATTAAGATGCTACAAAAATGACTTTGCATAGACTGGCATAGTTAAACTGAAATTCTCTCATTAATCTCATAATTATGATGATAGAATGATGATAGTACATAGGTTAAATATACTAGTTAAACTTAAGTATACCCTCATTAACCTCACATTTATGATGCTAGAAAGATAATGGTACTTATGCTAGTATGTTAATGAAATAAAACCTAACATTATCTTTAACACTTAATCTTGAATTTCTATTGAAATAAATTATTGTACAAACATAGGATATCATATAACATAGGATGATATTATATATATAATATCAACTGAAATATCACTTCAAATTGAGCAAAATAGCATGTTTGAGGCTAAACCTCATACGTAGGTTTCGAAAGAATCGAGAAAAGCTTGTTATTAAGGCGTTTAAAAGTATGTTTGTTGCCAATCTAATGCCGTTGATAGTTTTTATTCTGCTGGAAAGATAATTTAGTATGCTGGAACATAATTTATTAAGTTGGAATAGATAATTTATAATGCTGTGATAAATCATTTACTTATTCATATTTGTGTATTGTTATTGTATATGAAAAGTATACACTTTTAACTAACAGATTCTATCTATTGTTGTTTGATTTCCCCCGAGAGTGACATACATATTACTTGTAATAAATGTTTGTTTTGACCAGATTTCGTGTTTATTCAAATAATATTTTTGGTTTACTGGCGCTTTACTTCCGTATGCACATCATCCTCTACACATTGAAGCGTAGTCTTTCAACAATAAGATAGCAAATCCTCTTAAGAACGTGCGTTGTTTGTAAGTGCGTACTCGTAGAGATATGCCAACGTGCTCAAGAAAACAAAATCACCATAATGCATATATTTTGTCTCAAGCAACACTAGTATGTACCACATGAAACATTTTTATGGATCTTTTATGCATTTGTAAATTGCATAAAATTGAGCAGTCACAGATTATAATTGTGTCCGATACAAACATTCAAATGGATTAATGAATAAAATTATGACAATTTAATGAACGTACTTAAAAGTTTATCTTAATACTCTTCGACACTTAATCAGATTGTGCAACTCCATTAAGAATATCTTCGATTTGCATTGAAATTCACAGGAAGAAGATGGTATGTGATATAACCTTGTGTTTGAGTCCTGAAATGATAATAATAATAATAATGATACTTTAAATTCTGCTATTCTTTCTAGAAAGATTTCAAAAGTTCAGATAAGGCAATAATTGAATACTTACTCTCCAACAGTGATTAAGTTAAGAAAGAAAGATCAAAGAGTCTGAACCCCCGCAATAATTTTATAGGAAGAGCCGTAGCTCCCCCAGCAAATCGCGCATAACGATGTATATCTCAAATATACGAGGCGCAACCACAAAGTAATTTCCGATGGATTGTAAAATGAAGAGGAACATTAGAAAACATATTTTATTACTGTGGCGTTAGTGATATTTTTCTACATATGCGTCATCCTTGTTCAAGCATAAATACATCTGGTTATTTATCTCAATCGACTTCTAATTATAAACTAGACTATATGTGGGCTATTTTATTACACGATGTTGGAGGATTACAAAACTGGAAAAAGGAATAGTTTATATTGTCTTTCTATTTGTCTTATTTCGAAGAATCCCAATATAGTAGTTTCATATATTTAGCCCCCACATCAGTTCAATACCCACAACAAAACGCGTTATAAATAAACATACACCTCATGTTGTAACATCGCATCCCAGAAAACTATGCAACCACTTACCGAAACACAGATACATTGAAGCATGATTGAATTGGCCGTTCTAATCTCTGTTTTCTTTAACCTATTGGCACATACTTTTCCTGGAAATTAAAATGGATTCACACAGGTTTTTAAAATTGATTTTTCCAAAAAGAAAAATTGACACACTATAGTCTACATTATACGAGGATTACTGCAGGGGTCATGGGAACTTTTTTTTTTACGACATTGGGAATGAAGCTAGAAAACAGGTGCGTCATTTCAGATTTTACTTGGGGGACGGGGCAAGACCCCTTAATAGAAGTAAAATTCACGTTTTTCATTGATTTACTATTATTCTATTGATAAAATCTATATAAATCTCAAGCTCAAAGGGAGCAATTGCCCCTCCCTAATCCCCGTAAATGACGCCCCTGCTAGAAACAAATACTATTAGCATCTAGTTCTTTTGAAGTAGTTGCCCAAGAAATCCACTACACATTCCAGTGATATGAAAGGCGTTGAATTACCCATGGCCTTAGTATCAGGGAATCTTCTGATTTCACGGCTCACTGCTCTAGAAATGTTTTCACGTGCTCAAAAATGTGTTTCACGCAATGGCTTCTCCAGTTTTGCTATGAGATCGAAATCACAAGGTAGTGAATCTGGTGTAAATGGTGCATGCTCGAATACTTCCCATCCTCATCGAGCGAGAAAATTCTGCACACACGCTTTTTCTGAGGCTTCATGATCTTGCCACTTATTGAATTCCTTGGGAAATTACTTCAAAGGACTCTAGATGCCTTCTGTGCTTTACACATAATTGTAATTGTTTGTAATGTAATTCGAGGTAAAACATGTATGAAACGAACGGTTCGTTGTATCATTTTCACGTACTATATTCTGATGGAGATATGCGTGTTCAATCAATTTTTTATATGTAACATGTAGATATGAATTAACCTTCCATTTGCCATGATTTTTGTAGTATTTTATAGTGACTGACTGAAAAAGTTAAGAATATACGTGAATGTTTGCATGAACATAAATGAAATAGCCTATAGAAATAATGTAAGTAAAAGGCTAATATGTTGTATATGACCAAATCCCATGAAACATACGCTCGAACATATGAGATAGTAGGATCGAACCGGAATGGAGAGAGATGGCATGGGAAATTTCAGTAAGTCTTTATTTTCTCATTTACAATCATACGGAACTTTTTAGTCTGGACCAATTCATAAAACTCCTGCTCTTCCATATCGTCGACGTTGGCCACTGTAAATCAAAAAGTAGATCATGCACCATGACCAATGATAACTTCTTGATAGTAAAGTTTTATGCATGACCAAACGGCGTAAGCACAAGTGAGTAATTCGTCATCAAATGTAAGTTTGTCTGTGTTTCTACAGAGAAGTGTAATACCTTTCAATTTGAGTAACTTTGTTTCATAACACTGGTAACTCATTTCCGAAGATTCTGTGCAATAATTAGGTCATTTTTCACTACTATATTTGACTACGGTACAGTCGGAAATTATTATTATTATTATTATTATTATTATTATTATTATTATTATTATTATTATTATTATTATTATTATTATTATTATTATTTATCTAAAGCAAGTAAATGCGGAGTTACTATTGGTACCTTTCCAGCTTTAACCTTTCAAACTACACAGAAACTTTATATATTTTTGTTAGAAAAGTTCTCTACCGAACACTCCAAACAAATCGCTGTTTGTCTTGTCAAGTGTGTTTGTATTTTTCCTATTTTAACCTTATTTTTCGTTCCAAAGGTCACAACCGTCTTTGCGCATATTCGCTTCAGTGACTAACGAGAACGGTTTCACAGTTCTTCTTTCTTCCTTATTTTTCTTGCACCCTCTTTTCTTTATTTTTTTCTTTACAAAAAATTGAAGAAATGAAAGCTCGTGTGCTTAGGCGCCTGACAGCCTGATTTTCAGCGAATCTCTGTAAAGAGTGTGCTTAAAGAGAAGAAAAAGGTATTCAGCCCTAATGTAGCAGGGTTACAAGGAAGATGAATTTACTCTACGTGTCGAGGACAAGGGAATTATGCTTCTTTTTGCTTACATGCTTTTCGCAGCGAGAGACTGAATAGGAATTTCGGGTTTTGTGTGTTAGTTTGTTGGTATATGTACATGTGAGCTCGTTTTCGGCGCTGCACCTTCTAATCAAAGTCTGATTCAGTCCAGACAGAGATACAATGATAGAGACAGTCATATCGATGCATAAGAGATTACATTATATTTCTGTTATTAATTTTTAAAGAATTTTAAATCATTTCAAGAAATTTCACAGACTAGTATATCTCTTAAAGATACAGGGTGTCCAATATACAATGCAACCCGGAGTTTGGGATAATAGAACTTTTGAACCTGAAATGATACACAAATAATGGTTATACCAAAATGAAGCTTTGTTCATGCATACGTTTTTAAACTAGGAAGCAACGATTAAAGTATATTAGAAACCACACAGTGTTGCCAGATGTAACCGAAGGTGTATTTTTCTTTTTTCTTTTCTTTTTTCTTTTTTTCTTTTTCTTTTTCTTTTTTTCTTTTTTTTTTTTTTTTTTTTACAAAACACGTAAATTGACTCATAACTCACGTATGGATGTTTTGCAGTTAATTTTCAGTCTGTGTAGTTGGAGTAGCTTGTAAACTATGGAGCACAATAAAAGAATTTTTCATTTCCACCGATAACTAATCGGATGAAACCTCTGTAAGGGGAAATTAGGGAAATCACACTTTTTATAAATTAACACTCTGAATTGGCAATACTACTGATGTTTCAGTGCATCAAAAGATGTGTTAAGAATCAGCGGCGCAAATCCATCTTCAATTGGGGAGCACGGGTACGACCGTTCCCATATACATATATTTTTAAGTGATATTCAAAACATTTATGAAGTTAAAAATGCAATGCTGTGGAGGATCAGGAGAGCAAAGTTGTCTTCAACATTGGGAAGCGGGCAGATTTGAGCCTTATTCTGGGAAGAGGGGTGATGATACTCATATTACGGTAGACGAATCTGATCTCTGAGGTAGACCTGTTGTATATAATATATCAGGAGAAGTAGATGAAGTACAGTCGGATATAAATAATCACATTTCTCCCCCAAAACATATTTCAAGTCGGATTATTGGGGGGACAGTCCCCCAGTTCTAAGATTGAGGGGGACATGTCCCCATCATCCCCCCGGGACTTGCGCCAGTGTTAAGAATCGGTCTACATTATGCAATTCCTGAAAACAATAAAAAAGAAACTTTGAAATTATCATGATTAAACTTTTACTTACATGCACTTGGCAACATTGCTATTAATTTTTATGGTGCTACTTAAAGCAAGAGCTACACAAGAACAATCCTCGAACTAGGCCTATACAAGACCTGGAAACGAAGTTTCGCAGTGACATTGAGAAAATTAACATTTCTACTCTTCGTAAAGTTGCTGCCAACATAGTGAAAGTGTGAGCCTGTATTTGAATCAAAACAGGGGGAATTTCCAGCATCTGCTGTAGAGCTGATACTCATTTCGTGATAATAGCAATATTTCCGGGTGCATGTAAGTAAAAGTTTTATCATGATAATTTCAAAGTTTCTTTTACGTTGTTTTCAGAAATTGCGTAATGTAGACAGATCCTTGTCACACCTTTTGATGCACTGAAAGATCAGCAGTGTTGCCAATTAAGAGTGTTAATTTATTAAAACTACGATTTCCCTAATTCCCCCTTACAGAGGCTTCATTCCATTAATTATCGGTGAAAATGAAAAATTCTTTTTTCTGCTCCATAGTTTCTAAGATACTCCAACTAAACAAACTGAAAATTAACAACAGAACATCCATACGTAAGAGTTATGAGTCAATTTATGTGTTTTGCAAAAAAATAAATAAATAAATAAATAAAAAATAAATAAAAAAAATAAAATAAAATAAAAAAAATAAAAAAAATGAAATTACGCCTTTGGTTACATCTGGCAACACGGTGTGGTTTTTAATGTACTTCAATCGTTGCTGCCTAGTTTTAAAATATATGCATGAACAAAGCTTCATTTTGGTATAACTGTTATTTGTGTATCGCTTTATGTTCAAAAGTTCTACTACCCAAAACTCCGGGTTGTATTGTATATTGGACACTCTGTAGTAGGAAAGATTTACGAATATATATATATATATATATATATATATATATATATATATATATATATATATATATATATATTATAGTAAACAGAATAAATTACACCCGAGATGGAACAGGATACTACTCAACTGGGATTTAGAAAAAATATCAACGAAAGATGAAATAGATAAATTCCTCAACTTAATCGATAATTGTAAAGAACAACATAAATATATCTTATTAATAATAATCATTGACATAGTGGGGGGCGTTGATAATATGTAGCGGTCAACGCTAATTGACAATATGATAAAATTATATTTTCCAAGATCTCTATTGAAAATCATAAGAAACTTCTGTAATGATAGGGCTGCAACAATACCATCTCTACGTAGAGATTTTCATAGAGATAGCAAAAAATTTTCACAGAATCTACATGCGGCTTCATCTTTTAGGACATTACTATTGATCCCAGACCGGAATTGATAAATATTATGGAAAATACCACTGACATGTTTGCCTATGCGAATGATGTTACAATAATAATCGAGCAAATAGTAGACAACATTTAGAACTAAAATTAAATGAAGTAATCTGAACCCTAAAAGATTGTCTTGGAAAAACAAATTTCAATTATTTGTAAATGAAACGAAATATCTGTTACTAAATGAAAAATAACAGAGAAACCCAACTATGAAGTACGATAGTAAGAGCTAAAAAAAATTAAATGTCTTGAAATTATTATAGATGAATAGAAGAGTTTTAATGCTTATTACAAAATGGTAGCTGTAAAATAAAACTGCTCAAAATATATTCCATATTCCCAGAAAAGCAATAATAACACACAATAATGCAATTATTAACTCAATAGTATATTTGTGCCATTGTTTTGGCACAGCGGATGAACTATAAAAAGAGAAGACGAAGAACAGCAGAAAATGATGCATGCAGCCTAGCGTACCATAATTCTATATTAACGGGAGCGTATAGAAAAATATCAATAGGTGTACTCTCTGTGATACCAACATAAATCACCCCAGCTTGTTTATATATACAGGAGAAATGGCAAAATATTGGATGGAAAAAGGTAATCAGATCCATGCAGTTGGTGATATCCTAAATACGAACAATGTTAAAGATGGTTCAGTAACAAATTGGCAGCAAAATAGGAGAGAGAGAGAAGTCAGGGGAAGAAGGACATTAGATTTAATACCAAACAGCAAGGAAAGATTACAACTAAAGTACTTCAATCCATACGGAGGTTTAATATACTACATATTGGAACATAGTCCATAGAACAAAATCTACTCCGCCCTGGTTTGAGGAGAACACCTTTATATGACTGCGGGGAAAATGGAACACCGGAACATAAAGTCTTCTTTTGAAAACACATTAACAATCCTACCGTTCATACCTATAGGGAACAGCAAAAAATATATGATATAGTTAATGATGAACTGACTTCTGAAAAACTAAATACCTTAACTTTTACAATATCACTCATAATGAGTGATAAATACATAGACGAAAGAAGAACTAACGGGTGTTAATCCTTCAGACCTTCCCTAAAACAATGAAAACAAGCTACAAGACAAAAACAATGAAAATTCAAGCACAAAAGTCGGAAATAAAATGCGTTCATTCTCCTAAAATTCCGGAGGAGTGGGGTTGTAAACCGCTTGTATTAATATATTGAGTGTATGTGTGGTGATGATGGAAGTCGGGTTACATTAAGAGAAAACATTTTTTTTGTAATGATGTTCGAATCTATACAACTTTAGTAGAATATATATTTAAAATAAATGTCCTTTCTACGCAGAACAAACCTATTATTAAGTTACAGTAAATATTTGAGAAAAATAGAACCTTTATTGTAGAAAGAAAAAAGTGTCACGAGAAGAAACTAAAAATTAAAATAAATTGAAAACGATCCTAAGTTCAAAACTAGAAATAGTACTTATCTATAGGTGTCGATGTACTATAATGAGATCTAGGCACCGAGTGTTTACAAATATGATATACATGCGGTTAAGTAATGTAGCATGCGCAAATAAAGTTAAAGGGGGAGAAGTGTATGATATGAGAGCAGCGCACAAAGTATTTACAAATATGATATAGACCGTTATGTAGTTAAGGGATATAGCATGTGGAAATAAAGTTAGATCATAATGGAAGTTTGAATATAATGACAGAGATTATAAAGATATAGTTATTGAGGATATAGATTATGAAGATATAAATTATAAAGATAAATAGATTATGAAGATATAGATTGATGTATATACCAAGATTAGTGTAATTGTAGAGTACGATTGATATAGAGGATTGTGATATAGAAAGGCACAGATTGAGAATAAAGATATAGTAGAATTCAACTTTAGCATATTTTATGTTGATATTTAAGATTTGAGTTATTAGTATGTATATATGAAATGTGTCGAACTATAGAGCATTGTAATATATCTAGAGTAGGGTTTCTTAACCTGGAGGTCACGAAGATAAGAGGAAGAGATAAATATAATTAGAATCTAATGCCGGAAAATATTCTAAAATATTATTTTGAATTTTGTTCTGATAGAGATATTTTTATACATACTGTTATGAAAAAAAAGTAGGTCTACTAGACATTTTAAACAGGTGCAGAGTTGTTTAAAAATCAATTTAAATGAAAGAGGTACGATATGAAACTAATGAGAACTACATATTAAAATACCAGAAAAATACAAATGCAACAAAACCTGTATATTGAAATACAATTAAAATTGAAAGCTAATGAGATACCTGAGCATGGTGTGATTTCACTATTGCGGCAATGTGAGGTTCAATCTTCGTGACACATATTATCAAGACATTTAGAATACTCAATTTTTTTTAACGAATGTTCAAGTTCTTTATCCAAAATTAGAAATCACTTAATTTTTTTATCATATGATCCAAAATTAAGGGAGTTATGAAGTTTTAAAATTTTTCAAACGGCCTACATTTTGAAACAGTATGACGGATCGTATTCAATATTTGTGATATGAATGAACTGAGAAATTTGGGTTTTAATTCATTCACTTTTAGGGAAGTTTTTGTATCCACTATATAGAAGAAAATGGACTACTATTATGGAAATAGATGGATAACGTGAGATCATCGCAATAGGTATATTAAAAATCTCACACAAGCTTAGTACAAACCATAAATTACAAGTGAGTCGCTGACAGGGAAATGTGATAAAATGAGGGTCGTGATAGGAATTAGGTTGAGAATCACTGATTAAGAGGATAAGATAAGGCCTATGTTTAGCAGAAGGGGTCCAGCTCTTTTCTCTAAAAAAATGTTACAATTTTGGTAATTTCTGTTCACATTCGGTTAGTTTGCGGTAGGGTTGGTTAGTTTAAGTTAGATTAGGCTAGTTTAGGTTACTTTAGGTTAGTTTAGTTTATGTTATATTAGTGTAGGAATCCCGCATAATTTTCCAAAAAATGATAGAATTTCGCTTATTTCTACTAATATTACGTTAGTTTAAGTTAGTTCAGGTTAGCTTACGTTAGTTTATGTTATGTTAGGTTAGATTTGGTTACCTTATGTTACGTCTAAGTACTTGCATCACTCATTTCTCCTGTAAATTTTGCGTTTTTTACGTGCTTCTGGACCCCTTGTACTAAACATACTCCTAAGATAATGTTTAAACTATTAGAGGCAATATCTACAATTAATAAACTTGAAATGAATATATATGTCTAACTTCTACTGCTCTACTATTCTGGCAATCCTGTAAAGTAATACATACTACTTCCTACATCAGTCATCCTCAGTACTACTCAACGTAAACACTACTGCTGCAATTGTACAAAAGAATGCAGCAATTTACCAGATACTTCGTAGCAAACAGTTAATTTAATCATGTAAGTATTATTTTTTGTATGGTTTAATATTCTAATTGTTAACAATGCACATTACTGAGAGACAAAACTCTCATTTGTGCATATCATCTATGAGATGAAATTAATTATTTCGTGTTTCTCATTCCCTTTTTTCATATATAAACAAAAGAAGTTCATTTGTAACAGCAGCCGTTACATTATTATATTCGTATTTTCTGATGCATGAGTGATTACGTAGCTCTTAAAACATCACAGCCATAATGACGTCCATAAATTTATGATTAAAACATAAAACTAATGGAAACTCTCTGAAATGAGTCGCCTCGTACTTTGTGCAGAAATTTGGAAAAGTTAATTTCATGGTCAAATTCAGATGCTTTTGTGAGCAGCGAGTGAATCATTCGACATTTTACCTTTTTGGCTTTTTAGCAGTTAATACAACGAGCAAAGTTCGTTAACCGTACAATGCGTTAGGTTCATTACATAAAGATTTTAAGTTGATTCAGCTATTATTTTACTAAATGATATATGGTATAAATTATTTTTTTCATTTACTAATTTGCCTAGTTCACTTGTGAGTATAACTGTGATACTATAGTGTACTATAGTACATATATGTTTCTCTTATTAAGTATCATCATAGGTCAAGATATTGCAATACAATGCAATCTATAAAATGTTATAATCACGTAATCGAGTACGAGTTTTGTCATTCCGGCACTCGTCAAGTAGTAAAGAATACATGTGTTACCGTTAAAAAACACAACAATATATACAATCAGATAGTTAAACAGTGTATTTTATCACATACAGTAGATCAATACTAACAGACGAAAACCATATTCACGGAGAAATTAAATGTCGATTAAAAGCAGGGAATTCGTATTATTATTCAGTTCTCATTGTCTTGTCGTCGCGAATTCTGTCGAGAAATTTGAAGTTTAATATATATATATATATATATATATATATATATATATATATATAAAACGATAATCATGCCCGTTGTTTTGTATGGTTGCCAAACATGGTCCCTTACTCTGAGGGAAGAACTCAGACCCAAGAGGAGCGGGAATGGAGGATTTCGAAAACTTGATAACGAGGAACTACATAATGTATACGGTTTACCAAACATTGTTAGGGTCATTAAATCTAGAAGGCTCATGTGGGCAGATCATGCAGCCAGAGTGGAAGAAAGTAGGAAACTCTCAGTTAATTAAACTTCCGAAGTATGCTATGCATAAGTGTCATAAGTTTTATTGAGCGGGTT
Organism: Thermobia domestica; assembly: GCF_964235325.1. Lineage (NCBI taxonomy): Eukaryota > Metazoa > Arthropoda > Insecta > Zygentoma > Lepismatidae > Thermobia > Thermobia domestica. The sequence continues at coordinate 146,489,585 of NC_137465.1, read as the reverse complement.
TGTTCGTCCGTCTGTCGACAGATATCAGAAAAAAAGTAAGAAATATCGAGGTGCAGTTTTGTCCTTTTTTTCCCAAGAATAGGTTCCATCTCCTGTGTTAACTCTCTATTCAAACTAGAAGTGATTCAAAGTAGTCATTTTCGGTTTCAACGTTTATCACCATAGAACAAAAACGGTAACAGATAGCGAGATTCAGTTTTCTGCGAACGATTCGGTGTCTCCCATAACAGCACAATTACATAACAGGTACATGCCTATCATGTTCCCTCAGGTACATGGGAATGTGTCCAATCTGTGCCTTATGTGCTTCTGAGAGAGCAATCACATGGATGGCAAGTGATAGTCACAGTTTATGTCCGCCCCTAGGCATATGTCTCACATGTGCTTACGGAACGTGCCTAGTATGTTCCTCATGCCGTAAGCGTCAATGAACCACAAAATTACTTCCCCAAAATATGTTAAATAACCTATATGCGTAATGTGTTTACATTAAGGCGAGTCTAAAGAACATTTTAAAAAAGTAAAAAAAAAAAATGTACCTCAGGGTGGGCGAGAACCACCAACCTTTGAATTACTAGCAGCGTGCTTTTCCGACTTCCGGCTAATCAGAGTGCTCCTTTAACCGCGTATATTCGACGATAACCGTTTGGGATCAGATAAAATCTTCTCGCCATGTAATTTTATAACAAAATGTCGAGTGTCTATTTACTTTATTTCATGGTTCTTTCATATTCACTTTCAAATGATCGGCGACAGTTGTCATCTAATAAAGTCGATGCGTTTATTCCTTCTAGTACACAATTGCTTAGAAAAAGAAACAACAAATACATCAAATGTGGGAGATGAATTTAGAACACCTAAATGGCGCATGCCTAGCACATCTTTTGCTGTTAGGGTCAGGGCAACGTAACATGATTATACTGAAACCGAAACTGGTTCAATTTCGATAGTACTTCTGGTTTTAATACTACTTTCCGTGAAACAAAAACGGTGAAAGACATCGAGATGCAGCTTTCTGCAATCGATTCGTTGCCCCAAGAATAGATTACATGTTCTTTATTAACCTTCTCCTCAAACAAGAACTTGAAATTAGTCATTTCAGGTTTCAAAATGTATCGTCATTGAATAAAATGCGAGCTGTTTCTGGAATCGATTCAATCTCAAGAGAGCATGTCGACACAACCCGCAACACTGTACCAAAACCAGAAGTAGTTGAAACTTACTACTACTTCCGGTTTCAATATTGATTTTCGTAGAACAAAAACCGGTAAGAGTTATCGAAATGCAGTTTTATGCGATTGATTCAACGTTCCAGAAATAGGTTCCATCTGCTCCGTTAACCTTCTAGTCAAACTGTAAGTGGTTCGATTTAATCAGTTCCTATTTCAACATTTATCGCCATAGAAAAAAATGGTATTAGATAGTAACGAGCTCCTAAGAGGCTAGTGAGTGCGATCCTCTTTCAGGGATGTGAACCCTTGCCGGAGTAAGCGCGAACCCATTGAAAGTAATTAACATCAGCCGTAATCTATATATGTAGCCATTTGAACGTTAAAGCAAAGATTTAAATAAAAATAAAGATAATTACTAAATGTTCACATTCGGAGAACCTAATGTTTCAAGCGAACATTAATAGCAGAAAAAAGAGAAGCTAATCAGGTTTAGCGATGCTTGCTTGCTTTTCGGCTTTAACGAGTTGTGTAGACAAAGATAGGCAAAGGTAAATCCTCTATATTATATATTACAACATCCTTGGATAGGACGTAGCTGTCCAAGTATGCTAGAGGAGTCCTTTATAGGGAGGTTACACAAATTTAGACCACTCCCAGCTCATTTGGTAATTGTATAAAGTAAAAAGAAAATCACAAATGTAAATACTGTATAAGCTTGTAACGGAATACTGAAGACAATGTTTGAATCACTGGAAAGATGAGGGCGCACACCTCCAAGTCGAAACGACGGTTTCACGGTGAATGCAATTATATAGACGTGTACTACAATATATATCTAGGCCGATTGGAGGGGTTTCATTGTCAAGTGGATAAAGGCGAACTTCTTTAATCATGCTTTATTTTGTGTGCTAAATAAGTATGATTTGGGAATGAGTGATTCCTGTCTGTTATGAATCTGATACTGAAACGTTGGGGATAAATAAGACTGTTCGTGCCCGTACTCGAGAGTCTCCATAAAAGAGATGGCTGTTCTATATATTTTTGCCAGGACAAAAATATCTGTATTATGGAAGTATCCCTTATTGAGAAGTGTTCGTTAAGAGACTTTCACTGTATCCATGGCTTTGCAAGTGTTCTTTGTATGCAGATTTAAGAAATTAACTTTTACCTACATATTTGTAAGCAGTCCAATTTTGCCTAGAATTTAGCAAGTTCAAATAAACGGCTGAACAAAAACTATAGTTGGTTTGTTTGGTAATTTCGAATTATGCAGTGAAAATAATCGAACATTAAACATTTTTGCTGTTCGTTCTCCGAGTATTGTCTCATTTAACAGATTCTATGTAATATCACATATGCTAGTAATCTCTACCTACATTCAACAGCCCACTGTAGATTTATTTGCATTTCCCAAATGTTATTTACCGACTTTGATGATAATGAAACACAGAAGTGCAAAATACTATGTTTTGCTAAAATGATGACATGCTGCATTTGCATTATAGATGAAACTCTATCTCTCTATATATAGACATCTTCTCTCAGAACACATCTCGTTAACAATTCTAGTTCAAATTTTCAGCAGAAATTAGCACATGATAGAAGGCTTTTTCATTTCCTGTTTTTTTCTTGTCTCTGTCCCTCTCTGAAATTATGCTTATTTGCTACATTTCACTGAAACGTTTTCACTCACGATATTGAGAGTTGCAGATTGCATGCGGTACAAAAGAATCGCAAATTGCTAAATATAGGCTTTAGTACTGATGTATTCGCTAATGCATTTTAAACATACAGTTCGTTAATTAGTGTTTCGAACTTCTATGCCTTTTTTGTTTACATTATGGGTTAACTGCTGTTAGTTTAATTTAAAATCCATCTGAAACATTCTTTGTTCAGAAATTGCATAAAAAAGAAGTAGTTTTCCTCTTATTTTAGAAAGAATGTTTCATTATTTTCAAGCGTATTCTGAATTGTGAGCTCAAGGAAAATTTTCCAGTTCCTATTTATGAAGTTTTCTCATTCTTTAAAACTGAGAAAGTGATAGTGTGTGATTTGGAAAATCATAAATGATGCAACAATCAAATCAGTAACAATAATAATATTACTACGTTTACTTGGAGGTAATATTGGTATAGGGATTAACTTAGAAAACGACATAAAGGATTTCACTTGTAGCAGAGTGCAAATGGATACTGGTAATCGGGCCAACATGTCATATCGGGATGGCGTATTGTTACATCATGTACCATCATGTACAAATTATTTTCTTTTAATTGTGTGCATATAATTAAATGGCAGTGCTTCAAGCAGATGTAAGGCAGAGAAATAGTAGTACATTTTGAAAAAGAGTGTTGAAGCGAATTGCGTAATGTTTCTATTGAAAGGTACCATTTCTACTTACGATTTCCATTGTAGAAATTAACCACTGTTATCAAATTCGATGCGAGTTTGTTATAATAGCTAGGAAAATAAAGAAAAAATGCTATTCGAATCATATCCAGAGTTGTATTTTCAAATGTCCAAGATAAAAATTAATTGTTATATAAAACGAATTAGACACAAAACTAATTTTCTGTGATGTGATAAAAGTGTCTACTTTCCGAAAAGGTTTCGTATCTTATTACAAAATTTCTTTGGTAGAAGTGTTTGTAAATCAGGAGATTAAATGTGTATAATGCTATTAATATATGAAAGTCTAACATAGTGTGCTGAAGACGTTTCATTCCTGGTAAGGCATAAACCTCCCAGTTTTTACCCAACGTGGTGAAGCAACTGAAAAACTTCTTGTAATGATAAATGGTATACTTATATTTTGAGATTTATAATAGCACAATGGCCTACTACACGTTGTTCAGCCAGCAGCTGTCAGATAGATGCATTTAGAATGTAGCGGCATTGATTTTAATGATGATTAATACACATAATTTTGAAGTTAAACAATCCCAGTTAATTGCATATGGGTTAAACTATCAGAATTTTATTACCTGTTAGGAATATGTATTTACATGAAGTATGTATATCACAACTAATACCTTTTATAATGTGTTCTCTATTATATTCTTTTGGATAGGACTTTGATTTGTAAATTTATGGTAAAAATAAATTTACAGTTTTATAACGAACAAAAAAAAAATGAAGTTTCAAGTATGTTATAAAGTAGAGGGCCTGCCTATATGTATCTTCATTCTGTTACCTCAATGAAGCCTAAAAAAAACCGAGTATCGACACAAGAACCGAGTCTGATTGGCTACTCTCGTTTTCGCCACGAATGTTGGCTCAAAACATTGCGATTTTACTGGGCGGAGCGAGCAGAGTGGGAGTGGCGAAACTGTGACGTATGGTTTCATGATTTTGTTGTATAGGCAGATCCTCTATTTTATAACATCCTTGAAAAGTATAGTGTAACATTGGATATGTAGATTATTCAGCTCGTATGTAGTATATGTTTTCGAATTAGGAAAAAATTACTTTTATTTTGCTTTCTCGCCAGAACTCGCCAGAAGCTTTTTTTGTTTCCTATAAAAAAGCTTCAGAAGCAGCAAATAGTATTGAGAAATGAAGGCATGTATCTCAGATTGAGAGTAGAAAATACATACTCAATGTTTGTTTTATATTTTACTTGTGTTTTATTGTGTTAACTCTTAATTGAAACTCTTAATTATTGTCTTTACTCTTAATTTTGTTAACTCTCTATTATGTTAACTCTTATAAAGGAAAACAGTTCACGCTTTACGAAAAGTAAGGAAACAAATAAAGGAAATTTATTTCTTAACTCACTCAATATTAATTACATCATACTTCATTGTTGGATTTAGGCATGTGTAAAGTATGACATGTTGATGTTTATAAAAATCTAGTCCAACCTCGTACTCGATATAGAAATATTAACATCCTGAACAGTAACATGGCGTCAAGTTTCAAAATGAGTAGTCTGAAATACTTGTCGGAAAGTGATGATTCCTATTCTTTTACAGTTGATTGTAACATGCAAGAAAATAAATAAAATAAAATAAAATAAAGTCTATATATGCTAGCGTCAATTACAAGCTTCGAATTAAAATAAGCAAAACTAGTAATATGTTCCGTTAGTCAGCCACTTTTAACTATTACTGAGTGATGTTTGATATCGGTCATTTTCGATGATTTGTATACATACAGTATATATTTCCCTTTTTCCAACCCCCAAAGTCATGGATCTGAATATGGATTTAAACAGCATCGGAATTATCACTGTTCATCTCAGCGACATCAAAAGGTATGGAATCGACACATATCGATCATTTCGATCATTTTTATATATATATCTCCCCTCCCACAAGTTGTGCTGTCAAAGCGAAATGACAAAAAAAAAAAAAAAAAAAAAAAAAAAAAAAAAAAAAACATCCCAGGCCCGAAACTCATCTATGTTGAAAATTTGATCGAGGGATCAAGTGTTATTAATTTTTATATATATTGTTTATCTTCACTCATGTATAAAAGTCAAAACTTTGTATATTTTGGCTTCATACGAATATAAAGATCTCAAAGAGCGAAAGATCCCTTTTATTCATGTATAAATCTGCAAAACGTAGTATTTTTTCTTCAACTATATTCACCCTTGTTTAATTCTACTCATGCATAAAAGTACAAAGCTTAGTGTTTTGGCTTCAGATAAAGTTCTTAGAGAGCCAAAGAATATTTACACTTGTTTATTATTTGCTTTTTTATAAAAAGTGCTAGGCTTAGTAGCTTGGCTTTAGATGATGATTTTAAAGAGCCAGAAACTGTCCACACCTACTTATTTTGACTCATTTGTAAAACTGGAAAGCTTTACAAAATTGGTTGACGGATATTTTGAAGAAGATGGTTCCTGTGTGCCTTACGACACGGCACCATCATTCAGTACAGTGAGGACAGAAAAGTTTATACTATGGTGTGGATAGGTATTACTGTATAATGAATTAATTTTTAGCTGTGTATAAGTTTAAATCGAGTGTACATCTCAAATTTCAAATACACAATTGTACTTTGATAGGCTATTTCATGAATATTTTTATTAGGTAGTAGATGTCTAAGTTATTTTTGAAGTTTTAATAAGACTATTTAATAAGACTATATTCATACACATTTGAACTAGAATTAAAAGTTTGCTTTTGAGAAAAAAAAATATTAACCTGATTGTTTATTTGGAATTTAGGAATTAGATTTCTGGGCTTTCGGCATCCATAGCCACTTCACATTTGAAGGATGGCGTCCCTTGGCAAGCAAACTATCCGGAGAAAGAGAAAGAAGAAAGGAAGCGGCCTGGGACCTATAAGTTAGGTACCACCCTGGCATTTGACTGGTGTGAATGAGGAAACCCCACCCTGGTTTAACTGACCTGGAAAAGTGTTTTACACTTTTTCGACCGAGTGCTTCCACCGGGAATCGAACCCGGGATCGCTCGCACCGAAGGCGAGAGCATTAGCGACAACACTACGCGAGGCCACAACTGTTATTTGGAATTATAACAACCCTTTCTGCAATTTAAAATAATGAAGAAGTTACATTATATTTAATAGATACCGAATCATTGTATACTCCCATGGAAACTTTATTCAAGTCTCCAGAACAAAACTGACTATCATTCAGCTATAAGGATGTTTAGGAGCATCATTTTGAGCTGCAGGTAGCAATTAGTCCCCCGAGTTTAGTATTTAGGTCCTGGGCCCAGGAAATATTTGCGCCCTCTCCCCTTTATTTATTCACGCCTAAAGAATACGGCCACGTACGCTTACATTAAGCCACCAGTAATGAGTGCAAAGCATACAGAACCAAATCATAAGATTGCGCTGGCAGCCAATAAGTAATATTCCCCAGCTCCTAACGCCATAGCGACGTAACGAGAAAACTCGATGGCGCTCTAATACCATCTTTGCTTCCAGTAGGGATCTCCCTTAAATATCTTTTTTCTACATATCCTACATAAGTCTCAAGTTTTTCTTAATGTGCCACCTTGGACCCTGGTCCCTGTCTCCCATACATAAATAAGGGTATTACAGGCCAATATTCCTGGGTCAAAGAAAATTTTTCATCCCCACTACGAATTTGAACGAATGAATTTGTTCGTATTCAGCTAGTGTGCGCGCAAAAACAACATAAAAACTACCATAGACAAATCATTAGAGTGTTTTTCTAGGATACAAAATACAAGCAAGGAGGAATTTTTATCATTTCAGTTCACCCTGTGAGACTGTACCAACCGCCGCCCCTGGGAAATTGCCACCCTGAGCCCGTATCTCTGTGGTCCATGTGCAAATACGGACCTGCCTACGTGCAATTCCCATGTTGTTTAGATCTCACTTAAACTGTAATTCCACAGCTCGAATTATCATATTACTGGGAAAGAGATCTTAAAATGGCAACTGCTTAATATTCCAAGAGGATCTGCTATTTTTCTTTTGTTTTGAACTGCAAAACAGCACACCAATTCATTTTTATTGTATAGCATCTTATTTATATAAAAAGTAACAATTCAATAGAAACTAATATATTAGCCTTGTTCTTTTTTTCTACTTTTTGGAGGGGGGAATTTGCAGTCTGCAAGAAAATAAAGAAAGTTGCTGAAGCAATTAAAGATGCAAATGCACTCTCTACAAAGTCATTGAAAATTCATCAGTTTCCAAATGTTGAAATGAAAAAAGAAAAATCACTATTCTTGTAGAAGGAAGATAAAAATTCATGACTCGCAACAGGTTTATTTTTCTTTCTTTCTCTCTTTCTTTTTGTTTTTAAAAGAACATTAAAATAGATTCAAAGATATGAATGATTACACCAATTCAATTTCATTTCAAAACTTAAAGATTTATTTCAGAAGGTTGTTATAAGATACATGAGATCAAAATTTTAAAGATAACTTATTTTCTGAATTACTAACAATTCCTTAGCAATTAATTTCTGTTTCTATTTTTTGACAGAATTGCTACTTGTGACGTGATAACAACTATAGGCTATACTTAAACTATAAATACGGACGTATGAGAAGGAACGATTTAGGTAAGTTGTCTAGATAGTCATATTTATAGTTATAGTAGCAAATCGTTTCTTTATTAATGAGAATTAATTTAAACAGATTTGCTAGATATTTTTACCAGATCCGTGGAACTGGCTACTCGGAACGTTCAAGAAATCGAATTGACCTTCCTCGATCTGGTCTAATGCCTACTGCACGCGCCTTTGGTACATAGGGTCCCGGATTCCCAGTGGGAGAGCATTCAAATTTGAACAGAGGATTCCACCTTAAACTGTATGTCTACATCTCATAACCTCGGACTGAAAAGGACTCTTAAAGTCGAATCTAACCAACCAACTACAAATCGAATTTGATTTCGCTGTTGCTAGACACTGCGTGTATACAAAGCTATCAGCAGTTACTCCTATATGCAGTGCACATATTAGTTATATCTAAGAAAAGGAACCGGTTTATAAGTTGTTCTATTTAAAGGCATATGATCCAATCAGATCATAAGGTATTATTCATCGTCCATAGAAAGTTATCAATTTTGCTATTATCAAAGATATCAATATCCCAACATTCGATTATTTTGACAAGTTGATTGCTCATTGACCATAAACTTGTGATTATCACATTTAAAATTCCACAATCATATCCTATGATTCTCCTGGTGTCAACAAATTCTTTCTTGCTCTTACATTAGTTTACATTAGTTTCATTAAAATTCATATGAAGACTACGTTTAATGTTTGTATACTAACTTCATGACAGTACATACACTACGCTGACACTCCTAAATAAGAAACACTGTTAGAGTATACCACATGAATGAGTTTGGATTGTCACAGCGGTCACAACTGAAAATTGAAAAAGTTTGAAATTTTGCATGAATATTTGAAAGTACGCAGAGAATATTTAAGTCTCTAAATTTGTTGAATAGAAAACCATTTCATTTTAGCGTTGTATTCAGCGGATAGATTAGTATTTTGCATCCTGAGCATCATACCAACCTGCTAATCTCAACAGCACTGCGGATAGTCTATGAAGCAAGAATGATGTCCATAATTACTCCCATAGGAATGCATGGGGAAACGATTTATGATTGTTCATATCTGGAGATCAACTGGATGGATTACCTCAATCAAGGAGCTCGATTCTTAATTTTTCACGCTCTACATTCTGACCAAAATTGATGGTGATCCATCAAATAGTTGTTGAGATTTGTATCTTCCGGTCGGACACACGGACAGACAGACTAACTATATAAAAGAGTTTTCGTTAAGATAAGCTCCTTAATAAATATATATCCGCAGGGAAACACGGTTTCATGGAAAGACTAAATGAAAGGTAACGACCAATAAGTATGACGTAGTGGTGTGAGAATGCAGCAGAACAAATGACATCATAGCACGCGGACGCACTGGGAGTGCAGTAGAAGTCAGCGTTCCACCAATGCTGTGTAATGTTCCGTTTGCAACCGTTAACAGGATTATAATGTTATTCAAACTGGAGAGAAAGGTACGCGTAGATTCTAATTCGAGTTGACAAAAACCAACATAGATTCTGGAAAATGTGAACGCCAGGAGTGCGCGGTATACGCGTCCAAATCTGAGAATGGCATTGTAGCGGAGATTGACAGATCAGAATGAAAAAGTGTTTTCTGCATAATGCGGAACTGTTTTGACAAGTTACCAAAACGAAGCATTTGCTAACAAACCAAAATGACACGGAGACAAATTTAGTTTAAATCCGTGTGCAACACTATACAACGCTTTTGGAAGCGTACTGCCTTCTCCGATGAATGCCGATTTTTGTCAATTCTCGGGTAGCAGTTGAGAGTGAGTGTTGAACCTATAACAGACCACAGTACAACTGTCCCACAAATACAGAGCCATAAATATCATGGTGTGGGGAGCAACTCACAAAGATGGTTGTAATAATCTCGTTTTCAAAAATATGTAAACCAAGACGGTTTTTTTTTAGATATCAACACTGAGAAATTCATGAAGGTGTTGAAAGATGGATTGCTACCCTTCCTTAAAACGGGCGACCTGTTGAGGAACGCCATACAATTTATATACGACGAGGCACCATATTATAAGGCAAAGGAACCTCGATGACTCGGCGGTAGAGTTATCACCTTTGGCACGTGCAGTCCTTGGTTCAATTCCAGCTCCCACCAAGTGAGTTTTGTGATGGGTAAGCACCATGTGCATGAGTTTTCTAATTGTTCCCCGTCTCCTTCCACTTTTATCATTCCACCATTATAATCCCTATCATCGTCACTGTCCCCTAAGCCTTGATGCATTATCGCGAGTCTTTAAAAAAAAAATGTAGCAAAGCTGACCGTTCAAGGCGATGGCTAAATGTGATTTAATTCTTCTTGGCTCACTTTACTATCACATCTGCTAAATTTCTAATTATATTTACTTTAATTTTCGCGAAAAAATATATTTTTACAATTTCTCTGACACATGAGCAAAGTTAGCATTAGCTGCACTTTTCTTTGGTAAATGCTATAATGTCAATAAAAGTTATATTCCCATTTTTGCTAAAATGCATAAATTCACTTTTACACAATTTTAAGGAAAATAGCACACATAAACTTGTATAATATTATTATTATGGCATACGCAGGAATAAGTTAAGGGGGAGTTCATGTTTCCAAGTTTATATAATTTCAGGTATTTGTATACATTACCTTAATAGGATATTTATTTTTGAATAATGCCTTGCTCAGGGAGGAGTTTAAACCCTGAAACCTCCGTTGCGTAAGCAACTACTATTATTATTGTTTTCACTCAATTATAAAATATTAATCAGAGAATTTCAAAAGTGCTTTCGAAAAAAAAAAAGTTTTTTGTGACTTTTTGAAGATTTATAAAACATCAGCTTAAATTCTGTGTACAAATTTATCATTGTTACAGAAATCACATATATTTACTGGACTTACTCTGTGCTACCTTCTTACATTCAATCATTTCCATTGGTCTGTTGGTTAGGTCATGTGCCTTTGGTGAACATGGTCCCGATTCGATTCCCGGTGAGGGAACATTGAACTCATTAGGTTGTTCGGATTATACTTTAAACTGTAGGTCCTTGTTTCATATAGCTTCGGAGTTAAAAGGGGCCTCTAAACTTGAACAACCAAATTGCTTACGTTCTGGGAAGGTTGATAGAAAGAACTGCTTTAAGGGGCCACACTGAATTAGTTATTACGCACGATTGAATTACTTCAAATACTTGTACATCTCCGCTTATAATATTCTTCCTGGGCCTTCATATTACTATTAACAGAGATGGAAGGGGATAAGACGCAGTCTTCACAACTTAATGGCAATTTCCAGTGACCCTGACAAAATTTATGCTACATATGGTACTACAGCCTGTAAATTCATTGGTTGAGCAATTCTAGCGGTTCGAATGTTAAAGAAGACTGCCAAAGACTCTTCAGTTTGAATTACATTTCTTAAACAGTTCCAGATCTTTCCACTTGAAATACCTTTCTATATTTAGCTTGTGTTAGATAAAGTTTTACATCTGACTTTCTTTGTGTAGTATCGGATGAGAAGAAACACAGTTTACTTTTTTTCTTTTAAGGAAAAGCTTCTTTTCTTTCATTCGTTCATTAAAAAAAATCCAATTAAGAAATGATGTCTTCTTTCCCTTCACCTGTGGTTTTTAGTTTCTTCGTTTTTTTATTATTTTTTCTTCAAAAAGAAGGCGAAACTTAGTTGAAGAACCAAATGTAAATATTGACTATTGCAAATTATGTTTGCCTTCGGTTTAATCCGTGTTGCTGGAAAACTTCTAGAAATTGGAATTGGTATTTCCTCAAAAGCATTGAAGTAAGAAAAAATGAAATATCATAACGACAATTGAAGAAAACTTTTCGTTGAGTAATTATATATATTGAGTTGCAAAATAAATACCAAGTTGTTAATTTTGTTGTTGAAGTCAAGCTCGAGCAAGATAATAATATTGGTTACTATATGCAAGAAGTGATGAGATTAATAATTAAATAACAGAAACAGCAGAATAAATTTTTCTCAGTATTACATACTGTACGCTGTAATACGATAAAATCTCTTTGTGTTTGGTCTTTCCAGTACGAATAATCCCACTACGTTGTTTGTTTATTTTTACTGACTTGTACTAAATTAGGCAGATGTACCTAATACCGTGTTGGCTTCCGTCAGACTTTAAGAACTGCAGCGACACGGAGAGTTAATGACTTCACCAGCTTCTGAACTTCAATTGAAGGTATTTCAAGACATGTGTCTTGCACAACAGCCCACAGCTGATCCATGTTCACTAGTGGGGTCTGTTTCGTACAATTCATTCCACGACATCCTCAAAATTTTCATTAGATTCAAGTCTGAATTACAAGGGGGGGCACTGCATTAATTCGACGTCGGTAGAATGTTTCTCAATTACCCTGCGGTTGTCCGGGACCTGTGGGATGGACAGTCATCTTTCTGGAAAATGCCCGTCCTGTTGACATGAACAATGGCTGGCCATGAACGGACGGACACGGTTTCCCAGGATGTCTACATACCAATTGACATTCAGGGATTCTCTTACAGGAAGTAATGGTCCCAATGACAACTTCAACCAATCAGGTGTGCTTAATTTGGTGGCACGTGAGTGTATATATATAAATAGAGTCTGTAGTCTTGTCTTCCGTTTCATGCATAGAATATCCTAAAAGTCATCTACCCTTAGGTTTGACTATCACAGACAGCATGTCTGATGCCCCTGCTTTCAAGCTCTGTCAGGTATTCCTATGTATGTTCAAGGTCATGTGGAGCGTTTCAGTTGTGAAGGCATAGCTAATATTAGTGATTGCAGTTACATAGTTAAGGAACATATAGTTAGTGTCGTGTGGGTGAGAACAACCGAACACCAGGCAAACAATGACATAAGATCTTACAACACTAGACAATTCAATGAAGTCACATGTTTCTCATCGTCGGTACAGGACAGGTGAAGAAATGTGCGAAAGTGTGGACAAAACTTTTCGAAAGACAGGTACTAGAATGCTCCGCGACATGTTGAGGAGACTATGGAGACAGGTATAGCACGATGGGTAGTAGTTCCTATATGTAATTACACAACTATTCTATGTATTACATGAATAAACTAAAATTACACTGACATTCCTACCTGTGAAACTTAAGCTTAAGAGTAAGGGACTTCTCTTAATCTAGATCAGATTTATTTGGAAGCGATTAAATCAAACTCAAAGTGTTAATAATATTCGTTGAAACGTACATTGGACTAAATATGCTACCGCATGTCATCGTGGAGGTAAATTTTTGTGACCACTCTCTTGCTTATCTGTACTGAAATTGTGCAAGCAAATAACAGATTCGTTTTCCCTGTTTTTAAAACATTATAGGCTAATATGTATAACAAATTTTGTGTCTTTCTATCTAATAATGCCAAAGAATATGAAATACCAGTAAAATCCCTGGTACATCATTCCTATTCCGAGCAAAACTTCAATAAAAATGAATGAAGTGTTTTATATTATGTACAGTAAATATTCCTGTATAACAAAATAGTTAAAATGCTCGTTATTCGCACGCTGAGAATATGTTTAGATAGTATTAGAATCCTTCTCCCTTTAGGATACTATGGACTTACAGAGCATCGGTGTGTCACTATTCATCATAGCGACTAAGAAAACTTTAGATTGAAGTCTTGATATTGGTTCTCTTTCGATCATATTTACACGCCACCCTCTCCAATTGCTCCCCATTCCCAAAAATGCGCTAATAACTAAGTTGGGCCAAGGTCCACTCATGTACCAAAACCTTCAAATTTGGTGCAACAGTATAGGGAAAGTTAAATTCAGCTCGTTACATTCATTTTTATTTATATAAATTTCGTGCCTGTAATCCAGTGTTTTCAACGAACTAAAAAGTTCGTTACTGGATTCTCTATGTCTGGGTGTTATTTGCGATTTTTTTTTAAATTTTGAACCCTGCATTCGATCGAGCATCAAAAACTATCTGAGAAAGTGATTAAATTTTTCTCGTTACTCTTATCGTTCCCGAGATATTGGCCAAAAAATGGCCGATTTCCAGAGATTTAAGGAGCCATATCTCGGGAACTGTAAGTCAGAGAGAGATCATATTAGTTTTGATCAATATCTAAGGGGATAGTAGATATTTTGGTACCAAATAGTAACCAGTGGCCACTGTCCAACTGGTCACTGGTTTGGTCAGTGGCCACCAATTAATACCGATACCAAAATATTTACCATTCTCTTAGGTATTGATTAACGCCAATACCATCTCTCTATGACTTACCGTTTCCATGGTATTGGCCAAAAATAGTTCCAATTTAGGGAGATTTAAGGAGCCATGTCTCGAGAACCGTAAGTCACTTGGTGATCATATTGGTGTTGATCAATACCTAAGAACATTTTGGTACCAAATTGTAACCGATGGTCACTGATCAACTGGCCACCGTTCCCCAGATATTGACCAAACAAGTTCAAATTTAGGTAGATTAAAGGAGCCATATCTCGGGAACTGTAAGCCATAGAGAGATGATATTTTGAGAATTTTTGCGAGAAGTAGAACAAAGTGCGGATAAAACGATTTACTTTTACATCTAGGAACAATCACAGTTATCCTTCCCACTCCATCTCTAAATTATTTTTAAGTTCGTTCTGGCAATGCTCTTCGCAACTGGTTTTAAACTAGATTCCTCCCAGTTCCTGCATGAGTCGTATTGAATTTATTTAAGTGAATTGATCTCGAAGACTTGTATCACAGTTCGAACATCTAAGGTATTATTAGCTTGGTTTATCAGAATTCAAATAACAGTTTTCCTGGATTGAATATCTTCGAGTAAGTTATTCGTTATTCGAATAATTGTTCGAATAATAATTACTCGTTATTTGAATAACTGTTCGAATAATAATTATTTATATTCCAAATAATTGTTCAAATAATAATTATCTAAATAATTGTTCAGTTATTACTTATTTGAATAGTTTTTCTCATAATAGTTATTCGTTTTCCAAATAACTGTTCAAATAGTTGTTATTCGTTATTCGAATAATACTTAATAGTTATTTGCATGACTATTTGAATAAACATTATTGTTATTCGCATAATTGTTCAAATAATAGTTATTCATTGATCGCAAAGTTTTTCCCATAATAGTTACCGTACTTGTTATATGAATAATTGTTCAAATAATAGTTATTAGTTATTCGAATAATTGTTCAAATAATAATTATTGATCGAATAATTATTTGTTATTCGAATGATTGTTCAAGTATAGTTACTCTTTATGCGAATAATTGTTCAAATAATAGTTATTCGTTACTTGCATAACTGTTCGAATAATATATATTCATTATTCGAATAATTGTTCACATAATAGTTATTTTTGCTCGAATAATTATTATTTGTTATTCGAATAATGTTCAAGTATAGTTATTTTTTTGTGTGAATAATTGTTCAAATAATAATTCTAATTTGTTATTCGAATGGTTATTCAAGTTACTCTTTATGCTAATAATTGTTCAAATAATAGTTACTTTTGTTCGAATAATTATTTGTTATTCGAATGATTATTCAAGTATAGTTATTCATTATTCGAGTAATTGTTCAAATAATAGTTATTTTTGCTCGAATAATTGTTATTTGTCACTCGAATGATTGTTCCAGTATAGTTACTCTTTATGCGAATAATTGTTCAAATAATAGTTAATTTTGCTTGAATAATTGTTCAAATAATAGTTATTTTTGTTCGAATAATTGTTATTTGTTATTCGAATGATTGTTCAAGTATAGTTACTATTTATGCTAATAATTGTTCAAATAATAGTTATTTTTGCTCGAATAATTGTTATTTGTCACTCGAACGATTGTTCAAGTATAGTTACTCTTTATGCTAATAATTGTTAAAATAATAGTTATTCGTTAGTCGCATACCTGTTCGAATAATAGGTATTCATTATTCGAATAATTGTTCAAGTAATAATTATTCGTTATTCCCATAACTGTTCAAATAATACTTATAAAAACATGCATGCAATACGTTAATATATTCAAATGTAACAGAAAGAAATGCCCATCATAAGTGATGAAAAAAGAAAATTAGCAGTGAAAGAATTAAACTACACAACATTATTGTTAACGGGAAATAGCCTGGCTGCTGTTTAACAACTAGAAAACAGCGTCTCCTATTGAGTTGAACGCGAAGTTTGTGCGTTAAGACATTGATCAACGAAACGCGTGGTCTAACGCTTTAAGAATCGCATACATTTTATGGTGAAAGGTCGATTTGAAACCGCATTTAGCTGAAGCTGTTGGAAATCAACTCCATCTAGCTGCTTGTGTGTGAAAAGATACACTTTCAATCGAGACACGCTGGCGTGGGCGTCAAGCACATCTGCTATTGATCAGCTGTTTTTATCTAAAAACTTTTAAGGCCACAGGAACAGACAAACTGCATTCCATCTCACTCTTTCTACTTTACACCCCAATCTATAGATATTTTTTTTTTAAATAAATAACCCATTTTTATTATTTAAGTTAAAATTGTTATTCTTCATATAATCGTGTAAATATGAAAAATTATGATGAATTTCAGTAATAATAATAATCCTAATTATAAAAGGGAAAGGTTTCAGTCTTTGCGTCACGCTAATTTCAAATAATAAACAGTTACGCTAATAGGTGTTGCTATCTATGCTGCCTGCCAGTATCACGCCAATAGATGTCGCTAGCGTTACTATCTAGGCAAGCTGATGAGTTGATTGACTGTGAATTTGTTATGATTACTGGCAAGGCAATTTCCCAATTTAACTTCAAGTTACAAACTATATTGTGTCAATTTAATTATTTCAAGATAGGAGAAGAGTCGTAATGATAGGCACCAAGTGTTAATTGTTTCAATTTGTACTCACACTTAGGTACTTACAAGATAAATCACAACCTTTCACATTCTATATTTTTGGTTTAATAGATCCAATAGACCAGTGATTTCGAAACCTGGGACTTTCCCGTGGGAGTCTTGAAAAACCGTCAAGTTACTAAAATAAAATGAACTGTTAAATTATTTTTAAACTGCAATGGATTCTGAATTTTTAAAACCAGCTTGTTTTCCATGAAACTTAAAACTAAACACTGAGATTTTGTGATTTTCTTGTCAAATATGTTTACCAATATCGGTCAAAGGAAGGACACAGAAAAATATTAAATATGATAATGATTACAATCAATCGCCTAAAACGTTTAAGAATAATTTCAGTGAAAACTGAAAAATGATTCAACTGTATCGTAGTTTGTATATTACATAAACACGTTTTACATTTCTTGAAACTGCAAAATCATGGCGTCGAACTGAACAAATTTTTGAAACTTACAATTCTACATTATAGTTGCTTGTGAATATAAATTATTATTATAACATATACTTCAGCAATTTTTACATGCTTTCCGTTTCCAGATATTATTCCTTGTACGGTGAAGGAGATGAATGATTAATGATAGTTAATGAATATAAAAAGGATTAATGACATAAGAATGTGAGAGGAAACGGGAGGAATCTTCACACCAAAGATGTGCGATCTTCCATTGAAAGACTCTTACTATGTTCCTCATAACTAATAGATAAACACAGAAATATGAAAGACAATTACGAGTAGAATCGCCCATGCTCATTAGAAGGACTCGGTCTCCCAACAGGTTTTGTCTCACGCGTCGACTACACCACGCCGGCTACCACTGAGCCACTACCACACATAGTGTTGTGCATATTTCAACATTTTCTCTTGTTTTAATGTACTCTTCATTTCTGCTTAATTAATATTTTTTTTTTTGCTACCTCTTTCCCCGCCTCATAACCATACATTTTCTCATTCCATGAAGTTCTTACTAAGATATAAGTTACGACAAATAATTCACGATACCCGCTACTGCAGGATGAAAAGCGCAACTGCCTGCGTGAAAAATAGAAAAAGAAAGAGAAAGAAAAGAAGGAAAAAGATGCGTGTTTCATACTGTAGCTTCCACCGAAAAGAAAAGCGTTCCCAGCTTATAAATTATGGTTACGATGTGGAGAGAACATAACTCAAGAAAATCTTGAAAAACTACTCACTTTTTACTGCGACACTCGTTAGGGAAATCTGATCTTCAAATTATATATGCTATCTATTTTTCTTTTTGTAGTGTTCACTATATATACGGTATATATTTTGCACAATATAATAATACCTATGCTTGGATGTGTTTATTCGTTTTGTAGATTTTGCATGCTTTCGATTACGTATTTTGCATGCTTTTCGTTTTTGAACCTCATTTCTCATGCTTCGTTAACTTAAACGACATAGTATCCCAATCATAATAACAATAGTAGTAATAATAAAATTTAATATAATTAAATGTTTAAAGTGTTAAGAACAGCGTTAACTTACAGTATAGTACTGCAATATATAAAAACAAATCCATTTGAGATCAATATAAATATAATATTTAAAATTGTAGTGCTAGATACCGTACATAAATACAATTGCAAAATATCGTAGTGAACTAAAAATAGTCATATAAAGTCTAATAAAATAAAATATTTAAAAAAAAACTAAAATAGCTATAATAATCAGAATAAGATTTGTCTAATGCCAAAATGTAAGCATATAACTAGGTATAAAATAGAAGCGTGTACTTTGTTCAACAGGTTAAAATATAATATATAGGCGTAGTAATAACAGTAATAACCCACATCGTGTCCGTGGGTTTTTTTTCGGGGTACTCCCGTTTTCTCTGACATTCTCATTCTACCGATTTTTTCGTCATCATTTGCTTCCCTTGATCATCCATCTTCATTAGCCTAGGCGTAACGTTCGACGTTAAGCTAAAAGATTTTATGTAATTTCATTTTTTGTGTGTTTTGCTGAATTAAAAACAAACATTTGTTGACATAATTCAGCTGTGCCCTCAATAACAGACAAAACCATGTCTAAACCTATCACAGGATTGTTATAATTATATTCTCCAGAGGGAGGACACATTAGAACATATTCAGAATTTACTTTATATGAACCACTGGGATGACAAATGTTTTATCTTCAAAACGGATTTTTTTTCAGAAGACAACTTTTAACCCTTTCAGCCATGATTTTTTGTGTACTCACCGATTGTATTTTTATTTTGTCTTATTATTCTTTTTGACTTAACAAATGAAATACAACCGTCATTTTGTATGCAGGTGTCATATTTTGAGAATTATACGGACGTAAAATTTGCGTGCAATATGGCTGAAATACGTATATAAAATATAAAATGGCATTAATCGAACACATCATTGTGATCTACACAGTTTAGAAACTCAAAACACATAAGTAAAGCAGGAAAAGGGTTTGTTGCAAATAGTTTGTTTCGCCAAGAATAAAACAGCCTACGCGGCTGAGCTTCGTAGATTGTGATAGCCCCTGCAAATATTCTACAAGAAATGCGCGTAGCTACCTGACAAATGATGAAAGCGCCAGAAAAATAGCGCAAAATGATTTAGAGAAGTTCAAAGAATACTGACGTGAAAAGCCAACAATTTTGAATCCTCCAGATTATATTAATCTTAGAATATGATGTACACATATGTTACAGCCAGAGCCGAAAGGGTTAAGTTCAATATCTCGTGAAAAATTCGTATTTAATTTATGGTTACAAACAAAAATTCTGATATCCATAAATTTATTTTCTAATTCTGATATTCAATTCTCTTCACTCGATTTATAGAGGTTTTGATGTGCAAAGTTCTCTGCTATAAATTTCGAATTTTTGAATTATATCTACTTCTACTTTGGATCCGAGCGGTCCGTATGTTCTGGAGTAGTTTAACTTCAAAGATTAGTCTGTGTTCCTAGTAAAAGGTTTAAATACAGTAATATGACTAATACTTGTGTTAGGAAGGGTATATCTATACAGGGTGTAACGTAATTGCATGGCCAAAAGAGACGAAGTGATTGCGGACATTCAAATAAGTAAAAATATTCCTATGAAGATTGGTCCGATGTCGCTTCATTTCCGAGATACAGGGTGTTCAACTGTCGAGTTCCTTCAATAGCTCACTGCGGTAAAGTGAATGGAAATGTTCAATATTACAGAAATAATACAATCAAGTGGAATTATGCCTGTGCAAATACATTTACACTAACGCAGAGAATGAAACTAATCAACATTTGAGGTTATTGGGTTTTCAGTGTTGCCAACCTGTTACATAGTGTTATTTTTTCAGATAGCACTAGAAGTCCACACCAAGTGGGCAACATTGTTATCCAATAATATTACTTTGTGGTTTTTAACATATAATTACTTTGTGGCTTCATACGTAAGTTATTTTCATGTACATTCATTTGTAACGACACAATAACACTTTCATGCAAGAGTTGTGATCTATGAATCGTCGTTTCCTATTGTGCGCCGTTAATTGACTTCATACTTGGACGCCTTGTCTTTCCAAAACGAAGCCGGAATCTGCCCCATGTTTAAGAACGTTCTGATGTCATCAATCATATGCTGATGTGTGGATGTCTAGTGCTATTTGAAAACATAGCACTTTGTACTAGGTTTGCAACATTGGCAGCCCAGTAACCTCAAATGCTGATTGGTTTCATTCTCTATGTTAGTGTAGATGTATTTGCACAGGCATAATTCCACTTGATTGTATTATTCCTGTAGTATTGAACATTTCTATTCACTTTCCCGTAGTGTGCCATTAGAGGGGCTCGATATTTGAAATCCTCGACCTTGTATCTCGAAAACGAAGCGGTATCGGACCCATGTTTATAGGAACATTTTTACTTATTTGGATGTCCACAATCACCTCGTCACTTTTGACCATGAGTAATACAATGGAATATCCACAACAACATTCTTCTTATGGGGGAAAGACTCTTGATTTGTCAACAGGGATTCGCATGACGAATAATACTCATGAAGCTTTTATCCTTTCTTCTCACTTCTGTTTTAATTTTTACTGTTTTTGATCTATTCTCTTAATTTGTAGATCTAATATTTGATTTACAGTTTTTCATAAAACTTTTATTGTAGTTTTTTAATGCCCAATTAGTGTCATTCATTGGCCTTTTCGTGACAGGGACAAATAGTCTCATTGCTGACGTTCCCATTAAATTTTAAGCAGTTACTCAATCAATATGTATGATTGAATATACATATTGATTCAGTGGTTACTTAAAATTCAATGGGAACGTCAGCAATGAGACTATTTGTCCCTGTCACGAAAAGGCCAATGAGCGACCCAACTTGAATATACAAACGTTGCTCGTCAAATACATCCGATAAAATTCTGATAAAAAAAATACATACGATTAGCTAGGTTTGATAAGGCTAAATTGTCCTTATTTAAAGATAACTTGAAATGTGTGTTACAAAAACGTTAACATTGTCTTTCATTATAATTGACAATCAACACTTGTTCGGAAATGTGGTCGTAGAACTGTTCTCCTGTTTATTCTATTTTCTTTCTAAGTCAGTTTATCGTGAAATTTATCTATCAGCCCTTGTTACATAAACGCAGAGAATTCAATCTTCGACGATATCGGGCAGTGTTTGTATGGGAACTTATGTTTAAAAGTTTTGCAAAGAAATTGTAACAGTAACTCGAATGAAACGCTTTCATCAGATGTGGTTACCGCTGAGGAAAATGTTATAGACTTTCCGTTGCACTGTCCGCAGAAACTTCTCTTTACTCCTTTTGATATCTCTAGAGTTTCATATAGTTACTAAATATTACACAAGGAGTTGCAGAATCCATAAAGGTGGTAACAAACAAAGGAATATATAATCTGCACGAAGACTTCACCGCCCTACCTTCTTTGTTTTCTGCAGACAGCAAACCGAAGAGGAAGATAGTCGCCTACCTAGGAAATGCAGAGAGTCAGAAGGTCATTGTTTCGTTCTACAACAGCGTTTCCTGTAATGGAATATTCAGACATTCCTAGAGGGAGAGGCTCTTGTAATGAACACTTTACACAAATCTCACACCTACCTTGAGTAGTTGTGTATTTTACATAATGTACTTAATGCAATAATAGATTATTATATAATGTTATGAGTAGTTGTTAATGTTTTCCACTAATACAAAGGACTTGCAAAATTCTTAGAGGCTTATTTAGTGTTGCCCAGAAGAGAGAAGAATGAAAATAAAACGTTCTAGTTTCGTTCGTTCTCGTCAATTTTGTAGCAGTCCCATTTCGTCTCAAAATTTGTCTAATCTCGTTTTATAAATTAATGTACAGTGGAACCTGGATAATTCGAACCTCAAGGGACCAGTAGAAAAATTCGAATTATACAAAAATTCGAATTAGAAAAGTTTTTGTAAACGGTTGAAATAAACAATCAAACTTCAGGTTTTAACATAAAGACCATTATTGGAGCTAACAGTAAGTGTTTTAAGTACCATACACTCATTGTAAAACTAGAAAAAACATAGGTTAATACAATTTGAAGTAAAATACTGTACTGTAATACGTACGTACATACACTAGCACTGTATTATGCATGAACATTGAAAAAATCATAAAAACAGAAAAGAATATTACTGTATTAATGGACAAATAACTGTCATGAGATTCAAAAAAAATCAACATTTTTCAAAAAATGCTGAGATCTTTGCTTGTTTCCTAGAATTTAGTCTCTCGGTCATTACAAACGAATCTAACAAATTCAAGGAACGGAATAGTTCATCACTTACTTCATTTTTGCTTTTTAAAAACCGTCTAAGTTGCGTGATGTGCTTCGCTGCCTCGGCCGCACTCGGAACTGAGTGTTCGGAGTTGGTCTTGTCACACTCATCTCCAGATGCGATCTCGTCATCTTGATTCGAGTTCAAAACCTCGGCGATGATATCTGCGTCGGTCAACTCCCCACAAACTGCGACATCTTCATCCACGTTGACAAAGTCCTCATACGAGATTTCAGGATCATTGACGATGTCCTCCCAGCCGTCAACTGAAGGTGCTGCAGTCTCCGGTGCAGTTTCGTCCGAGTTTTCTCCATCGTTTTCTTTCTTCACGAATCCCGCTTTTCTGAAACAGTTCTTAATGGTCTCTGGAGTCACTTGGTCCCAAGCTTGTTTACACATTCTCGATGCCTGAAGAACGTCAAGCTTGATCTTCAGGGCGTCAGCATCTTCAGTAAGGATGTTCTCAACCAACAGACGTCTATAAAACTGTTTAAGATTTTTTATTATCCCCTGGTCCATAGGTTGGATAACAAAGGTCATGTTGGCAGGAAAAAAGACGACTGTAATATTTCCTATCAATGGAATGGTGTTGTGAGCCGTACAGTTGTCGATGAAAAGGATAACATTTCGTTTTTCTTTCTTAAACTTCTTATCCAGTTTCAACAGCCAGTTCTCAAAAAGACTCCCAGTCATCCACGCTCTTGGGCTGTTAACATATTCCATTGGTTTTGATTTTATGTTCTTGAAACAACGTGGATTAGCCGACTTTCCTACCATCAAAAGGGGGAGTTTTTCTGTTCCATCTATGTTTGCTCCAACCAGCAACGTTATTCTTTCTTTGCTCAGTTTTCCTCCGTGACACTTTTCGTTTTTGAATGCGAGAGTTTTGTCGGGCGATGACTTGACCTCCTTTTAGATTTACACGGCAAAAACTTCGATTTGTCCAGATTATAATTCGAATTAACCATGATATTTTAAAGCATTGTTTGTGTATAAAATTCTAGGGACCAAGAGAAAAATTCTAAATAAAGAAGTTTTCGAATTACAGAAGTTCGAATTATCCAAGTTCCACTGTACAAAATTTATAACCTGATTTTTGCTTATTTTCATGTAAAACTTATCAGATTCCTTCCGAGTCACGATAGGTCCCAGATTTATTATTGGAGTAAGTTGTGTAATCACTGGCGTCTCTGGCATGTAAAATTTGGGCGGACATTGATATCAATGGTACTTCCTAGTCCAACCTGTTTATTATCTTCGATTCCATTTTACCCTTCTGCTTACCTTCACGGATCCCCTGAGGTATATCAAGAACTCTGTTCACTGGTCGGCATGAAAATCCTCCCACGAGAGTGAAAGGGTGTACCGGATAGATTTCGAGACGCTGATTACGAATATCTAATCGAAAAGTTCCAGCACATAAGGTTTATTTCTTTTTTTGGCGGAGTGCTGTTTCCATAATTGACAGAAAGATCGTATTTTTCGTATTTAATATATGTTTTCCGTTTTTGGAGTGCATAATTCTGAATTTTTACGAGGGTGAAAGGGTGTACCGGAGATTTTGAGAAGCTGATTACGAATATCTCATCGAGAAATTTCCAGCACGTAAGTTTTTTTTTCTTTTGGCGGGGTGTTGTTTCCATAATTGACAGAAAAATCGTATTTTTCGTATTTAATATGTGTTTTCCGTGTTTGGAGTGCATAATTCTGAATTTTTATCTTAATCCAAGAACTGTTACTAGGCTATATCCCAGAAACATTCTTTTCTCTAGCTCACGATCCCCCGAAAACGTACCCCCTCCCCTTGGGTTGCAAAGATTTATTGCCGTTCCACACTGCATACACTAAAACCTAGGCGTTATTGACGGAGAAAGGTTTCGTAATCAACTTGCGATCATTCATCGGCTCCCTTTTGTCTAGACGACAGACAGATTGTTGAAAAAAGGCGCCAAGACATACACCACGTTGTCGCGTGAAACAAATATTTCAGTTTCAAGTTGATTTTCATGTTAGAAGGTGGTGTTACGCTGTGTCTGTGTATACCGTAGGTGAAAAATATTTGTGCGTAAAATATTGACGTTTGTGTTAAATGAACATGCCGAGAACTTGCAACAATTCGACAGATTCATTCTGCTACATATGTGGGGAAGTGATTTTCAAGGGACAAAGTAGGCCATTGTCAAGGTTCCTGAAGACAGCCTACCATCTGTACTTCGGGTGTAAAATCGGCGACCAGGATCGCGTTTGGGCTCCGAAACAAAGTTGTAACTCGTGTGCGCGTACTCTCACAGGATGGTTGAAAGGTACACATAAATCGATGCCGTTCGCCGTACCTATGGTTTGGCGCGAGCCTCGTGATCATGTTTCAGACTGTTACTTCTGCCTGACTAATATAAAAGGCTTCTCAAAAACATGAAGCATAAAACTAACTTGGATTCCACGAGGAGACCTGTGAAACATGATGTTTGTCTGCCTGTACCCGTACCACCAGACTTATACACCCTGTGCAGTGTTTCATCCGATGAAGAACCTGCTGCTTGTGAAGATGTTGCACAATATTCGAGTACACAGTCAGATCCCAATTACGCTCCAGTGCCTGACACTAATGAACCACATGTGATAAGTCAGGAAGAGCTGAATGATCTGATCAGAGACTTAAACCTTCCCAAGTCTAAGGCCCTGTTGTTTGCATCACGACTTCAACAACGGTATCTACTAAACAAAGATGTGAATATATCGATGTATAGGAAAAGATAGGTGAACCTAGTTCCTAATTTTACAAAGGATGGTGATTTGGTGTATTGCAGTGACACTTCATCGCTTATGGGACAACTGAAGTTGAACTACAACACTGAAGATTGGAGGCTATTCGTAGATTCCTCTAGGATAAGTCTCAAGCCAGTGTTACTATACAATGGTAATGAAAAGCCAGCCATCCCTATTTCTCATGCTGTACATATGAAAGAAACATACGAGAACATGCGAAACCTATTGCAGAAAATAAAGTACGAACAGTTCCAGTGATATGTATGCGCTGACCTTAAGGTTATTGCCATCCTTACCGGTTTACAAGGAGGTTACACAAAGCACTGCTGCTTCTCGTGTCATTGGGATAGTCGAGCCAAAGATCAGTACACCATCACAAAATGGCCGCCAAGGAAGCAACTGGTCCCAGGGGAGATGAACGTGGCTAATGAACGTCTTGTGGATCCGGAGAAAATATTCTTACCATAACTTCATATCAAATTAGGGCTGATGAAGGTCTTCGTCAAGGCCCTGAACCGAAATGGTGAATCATTTAATCATCTCAGAAAACTATGCCCAAGACTCAGCGAGGCCAAGGTGAAAGAAGGTGTTTTTACGGAACCTCAAATCAGAGACGTTTTTAAGGATACTATATTTTCTTCTAAGCTTAATGAAGTGGAAAGTGAGGCTTGGGAGACCTTTCGAGAAGTATGCAGCAACTTTCTAGGAAATCATATGTCACCTGATTACAAAGACATTGTGGGCAGGTTAATTACTTCATTTCGTAACATGGGATGTAATATGTCCCTAAGGTTACTCTTCCTGCATTGCCACCTGGATTTCTTCCCTGAAATGTACAGCTTGGGTGAGGCCTCTGACGAACACAGGGAAAGGTTTCACCAGCAAATAGCTACCATAGAGTGGCGCTACAGTGGTAAATGGAGTGTGAATATATTGGCAGACTTCTGTTGGAATGTGACACGCGAGACACTCTGTAGTAATTACAAGAGGAGTAAGAAAACCAAGTGACACGTAAGTGTTAAACTTTAGCTTTTTATGCAATTTTATCTGCATAATTTATATTGATATTTAAATTATAACGTGCAAATTATTATGGGTGGAGAATAGCATCTTTGGGCGGATATTGAAACACCCTCCCCACCTCCCTGAAAACTGGTACGTCCTGGAAGAAAACGGGTAACGGATTCGAACTCAGGAGCTCGAAACCTATAGGAATCACCTATTTTCGTTCGTGGGAGCGAAAAAAAGTTTCATTTTGCCGACCAGTGAATCGTTTCACAGCGTGAATATTATATTCCAAATTAAAAAAATATTTAGGCTCTATATGTTATTCTATCGTTACTAAATAATTAAATTAGAATAAAATATGGAATAATTTGTACTTCAAAATATTGGGGGGACGTGTCCAGACATAGGAGGTGATGACGTCATAAATCAAAAATTTCTTTTCTCATTTACTAAGGCTATATTCAATATTTTTTGGCGGGCTTATTTTTCCACATAAAAGATTGAAATTTAGCACAAACATTCAGTCCACCAAGTAGTATTTACCAGATTTTTTGTTCCGATGTCAGTGCTAAAACAGAGGGGGACCAGAGGGGCAAAAGGGTGAAAAAAGGGATATTTTTACCCCAAAAATCCCGTTTCTCGTCATTTTCCCGCCTCACATACATGATGAGGACACGTGAGTCATACCGTCTGAAAGGCAGTTCCATTCTGAAGAGAATGAGGTCGAATTATTATTCTAGGGTAATTAGGGACGTCTCAGTGAATTTTTTTCAAAATATACTTCTGTATAGGGTAACATGGAGAAATTTCTGATTTTTTTTTCTGGCGAGCTTATTTTTGCACCTAGAAGATTGAAATTGTACACAAATATTCAGTCCACCGAGTAGTATTTAACAGATTTTGTTTCAGATTTCTGCGTTAAAACAGGGGGGTCCAGAGGGGCTAAAATTTGAAAAAAGGGAAATTTAGACCACAAAAATCCCTTTTTTCTGGAATTTCCCGCCTTAGATACATGGTAGAGACATGTGAATGGTACCGCCTGAAAGGCGGTTCTATTCAGAAGAGAATATGGTGGACACATGTCCCTAGGGTAATTAGGGATGTCCCAGGAATTTTTTTCCCTGAGATTATAGTGTTTTGTGGTAATTTGGGGCATTGTGGGAATTTTTGATAAAATTTCTCCCGCCCTTACTATTCAAGATAGAAACTTCACTCGCAGTGATTCTTTCACCTTAGGGAACAGGTGAGTCACATGGACTCATGTTCTGTAAATAGGGTGGGTGGTCTAGAACCTCCACTTCCATCGTGCAAACAGGTTCCTCACAGCAAGTGCATTGTGACAACGGGTGTTCCCATGCAAAACAATGAGTGTATCCTTATAAAGTTCGGTCGTTTTCTGCGCAGTTCAGGACGATGTTATTCCAGAAACCTGCGGCACACTGCATTTATCGCCTGGTTCGAAGGAACTACATGCCGTAATATGACACAACGTACATCGAATGCCATATACCACTATTAGTATCACCTTCACATTTCCCGGTTCCTACACAGCTTCTTGGGTCTTTGAGATGATGGGTGGCTCCTTTCGTTGGGTTTCGCGTTTAAGTTCTGGCTCATTATAGCACGTCCATGTTTCGTCAAGTGCGATGATTCTGTCCCGGAACACGTCCACCTTCCCAACTGAAATGTGGCAGATGATTACTGGCGAGGGCGTATCTGTGCTATTTTTGCGGTACCAACCGGGATGCAATTTTCCGGTAACCAAGAACACTGCGCAACACAATCAATACTGTTGTGTTGGATGTTCCTACCTCGTTAGCCAATTCCCTGGTAGTCCACTTCCTGTCCACATCCAGCAAAGATTGAATCAATTCAATGACTCTGTTTCCGACACCTTTTCGACCTCCATCCGGTTCCCGTTGCACAGATACGTTATCACATCCTGCACGAACGCTGCAATCCAAAGTATCGCAGTCTCATACCGCAATACGTCATTACCGCATGCTTCATGTAGTCCAGAGCGGCATTCCCTGGCGTTTTTCCACGAGTCGCCTCGATCTCCCAGTTGCCATGTACGTTGTTCTAACTTGAAAAACATCCCTTTTACAGCGTAGTGATTTGACAACCTACATTCAACACACACCACTACTATCACTGCAGTACCTACACTAGTGCCGCCACCCGCGTCGTATAACCCTATCCTCCCTCTACATGTGTTGCCAACATCTGCTCGAACAAAGCCCCCCGCGCGGGGATAAAACAGTGTTACCACTTAATTCTTTCCAGCCCTCGTATTTATTTTAGGCTGCATCATGATAGCTAGGACATTAAAATGCTAATGCTGCCATCTACAATGCACAATTTGAACCGAAGCTGAACTTTGATAAATATGTTTGCACTCAATAAAGGTCAGGGTCCAATGGACTCACTTGGTACTTAATGCTATAAATTAGTAAACCTACCATATGACTTACAAAAATAAAATAACACCTAAGTAATTTAAAACAACAATGCAAATAGGAAAAGTCAGAGAATATCAATACCTGGAAACGCACAGTATTTTAATAATTACTGGCAGAAGAATTCATATGGGTCCAATGGACTCACCTAGTAGTCATAGGATTAAGTACGCCACCTACATTTTTTCTCAGTGTCCATTAGGCCTTACTCATTTAGCTTAACATACTCATAAACAATTTTTTAGATATTATAAACTTTACTTAACTACTGCTATCACATCTTATCACACGGTCAATATTTATTCCTCAGTTGTCATTTACACTCGTATTTTTGTATATTATGCAGTGCGCAAAATAACTATGTAGCTACTTGTCATGCTTTCATACAACATTGTATAATATGGATTCTTTTGTTGGAAACACGTTACAAAGTGTCTGAACTTGTACACGAAGTGAAAGAACTTGTAGTTCTTTCTATAAAATACTGATGGTCTACCACTTCTCTCATAGTTCTTGACCAATCCAATGTTCGTAAATTTTTCGATTATGTCTCTTATACTATATCAATAAGAAACAGGTGTATCTGTTAATCTAACCGAATACTGATGTTTCCACTGTCTGCTTGTATTTATTCACGAAAGATGCATTCCTAGAGAAATATTGGATGTTTTAAAGTTAACACCATTCTGAGCCCGCACTTAAATACACGATCGTTCAAAGGCGATGAACACACAACAGTAACAGAGAACAAGACACACTTTCTCATCTCAAAGTCACCAGCTGCTGACTTCGGGATGCAAACTGACACACGTAGAATTACCAACCCTTCCAAAAACCATTACTCGCAACGCATGGAATGTAATTGCTCAACTTATAATCGTGTTACATAGTTACTTTTCGAATGCATTTTATTTTAGACACTTCTCAAATACATGGACAGAAAGGTAGTTCACAGTTAACATATATGTATTGTTACTATTACTACAATATAGATTTGGTAACATACTAACGTATCATAAGAGGTCATAATACTTTGAACATTTCTTATGACACGTGAGTATGTAATCAAATCCTTATTGTAACAGTAGTAAAAATACAGTTATGCTAGTCTTGCACTAGATAGTGTTTCGTAGTCCATCCTGTATTACAAATGGCTTACTCAATCATATAAACTCAAAACTTATTAAAACTCCATCATTATACGTTTAACTTATATAATACCACAAAAATATGGTAATACGTAAATAATATGTTGACAACAATGTAATTCTCCAGTAAGACACTTGTGAAGTAAACAGACTTAATGAGTACCATTTTGATGCTTTATTTATGCAGGCAAAATTTATTGGGTTTTGGGAAGTCTTGGTAGGCTCTTTTACATCAAATTTTGAAATTTTGTTAACGACTCATGTTGGGAACAGCTTTCCTTCGCTGGTTGCAGAAGTTTCCAGCTAATAATTTTGTCGAAATTTTTTGCAAAATTTTATAATTAGCATCTCCTTCTTTCTTGTTTCTCGCATGTTGACTTAGGGTGTTGTTTCTGTTTTTGTTGTTGTTCCTGTCTTTCAAATTGATCTTTAAGGGAAAGAAATTACCGGAGTAGTTAGAGATTTTCTTTTACAAAGCTTGCACTATCAATATGTATTACGAAATAAGTCCAGAACATTATTAGACATATTGTTGTGTATGATAGGAAGTATTGATTAGTTATTCCAAACTGATGAACTATTGATTTTTTTCTAATTTTTGACAAACAAGAACTAATGTTTTGTGAATGTTACAACAGAATTTCACGAAAATTCAATCACACATGTAGTGCAGATTCATCTTGGTTCTCTAAATGTAGAAATGCATACATATACTATCGAAAATACGTTTATGTGTTCGATACATGTGAGATGTTCCAGGTAGTAGAGGAAAGAGAGTCATGCGAGTAATATTAACACAAAAATGTTTCTAGTGTAGATAGCATAACATTGAAATTTTTGGTGTGGACTGCAACGTAAAGAAATGAAATCTTTAGTTTTAAGTCCCATGCTTATGCCGACTAGGCTAAAAGGGACGGTGGTGATGAGAAATGAATGAAATAGTGGAATGAAGAAAGTGGGAGGAAACGGAAGAACCGTCCACCACAAAGTTCACTTGGCGCGAGCTGAGATTGAACCAGGGACCCCAAACACCACTAAGCCACCTCGGCCCCTGCAACGTAAAGAGTGGGATGTCCAGAAGTATAAGAAAATAATGTAAAATGGCTTCATTTGTAACATAACGTAATAAAATAGGAATAATGAAAACATCACAAGTGAAGCTGAATAGAAGAGCCTATTATTTTCTACAACACAGAAAAGAAGAAGTTAGTATGTACTTCACTGCAAAACATTGCTAAATAACATGAAGTAAAATTTAAATAAAATATGCCAATGTTACGTAATTGTACACGATTGAAATAAACAAAAATGAGACATAAGGAAGTTAATTCAACGATCAAAGCAAACACCAACAAAGATAAAAATCTTTACAAAGTTTCTTGTCTATCTGCACTTTGGGATTGAAATTCTGTGGACAAGTATCACAAACAAAGCCATACTATCCTGTTTCATTATCAGTGCCCTTCTCATGCACCCATTAATTGCATTCCAAACACATTATCCACTCTCCTCTTATTTGTGTCGGAAAACCTTTCGTAGCAACACAAACAAAATGTGTGGTTATCTCTAGTGGGTTCCTACAAAGAAGTGGAAGCTTTAGTAACTTGCAATTTTGTTTTTGTGATTGTGGCATTTTTCTTCTCCAAAGCTTCAAACAGTTAATGTCTGCTCTTACAAAACGATCCACAAAATTCAAATGCATGGGCCTTTGCAGCCTATATTATTATAAAATAAACTTCAACGATTGTAAAAATAATAAGTCTAATAAAATAAATTACAGTAAGAAATAACAGTATAATAAAGTGCATGCCAGCAAACTTGAGTATGATAGACATTAACTCATATAATTAATATAACTTCACGTAGGCTATGTTACACTCTATCGGGTAAAACACATTTGGCAGCAGTAGAACAAGTGCATTCACCTGACAATCTTTGAACTTACTCACTCCACTATAGACACCATTATTCTTTATCAGCTGTGTAAAAAAACTAGGGCTTCCGCTAAGCTTCCATTTCGAGCCAACACATCCTGTATTCTCACATATCAGCTATTGTCTATGATGCCATTTGCAATTATTATCAACCTTAACGCAAATGTACTAACATGTTTATGTTAGTATGACAAAAACAATAAGAACCTGTTAACTCTCCAATTCCTGGCAGACAAATCACAGCATTCCTCGTAGCATCAAACGTTATCTCTCACTGAATTTTAGTCTTGTGGTGTGAAATGGTTACAAATATATGTGACTAATTTAATCGGAGTGGACTCACTTACCCTACCTGTCTACTTTCTACTTGCCCCACCTTCTTCTAAGAACGAATTCATGCAATCTGAACGCTCAGACGTTACATTTGACTGGTAATACCAATCTCCTGTATGGTAGCCAGTTGTCGTACTCATGTGGAAGTTGTTCCTCTTTCCCTTACAAAATACAATTTCTCAATATATGGACGACTATTTTGACCATTTCGAGTGCATTTTTAGGAAACAAACCCTTGTTGAAGTTCACTTTTATTATACTAGGAACTCGTCATATATTTATTACAAAAGATAATGCTGATAGATTGTCAGTGAGTGTTTTCTAAAAATCGTGAAATTAATGTTCAAAAGTAGTAAAGATCCAGGACGGTATTTAGCAATTAAGGGGCTATGTATTTACCAGTTACAGCATTGTTTCATATGCTTTGTCGTTTCAAATTAATAGGTTATGTGTTAATTTCATGTTTGTTTCCATGAAGACATTGCCCAAACACCTATTATAATTAACAGTTATATGGTGCATCACATTTGAATTCATGTTGTGATCTCTGTACATATATTCATTAGCAATAGTTTATTTAGCTCTAATGACATTATTTTGCTGCTGATATTTAGTTGGTCGCTAATTACTCATGTAGGTGGTTTAGTTCCTATATAGGGAAAAACAAATTATTAAAATTATACATTAATCCTTTCGTTTTCTTTCAGAAAAAAATATCTCTACGAATAGGTATACTTCATAAGTCCTATATTTCGTTGTTTTAATACATTTATTCTATTCTATAATTTGGTCTGCCATTTGTATGTAAAATTCAATGATTGTGTTGGAAAATCACATATACGTACATTACAACATTGACTCATTTTATAATCAATTTTAACTATTCGGTACATTTTTCTCATCACTCAAAGATGTATTTTTATTTTGTTTGGACAACATTGTGAATGAAAATTGTACAATACTAGTAACGTGTAAAGAAAAAAGTCAAATATCATATATATAGGTCTATATATATGGTCATTGCGTCGAATATAAGCCCCCTAAGGATAAAATGAGCTCTCAGGCACAGGTGGAAGAAAGGATCCCGAAAATCAGGATGCAGTTACAAAGTTTAATAGCTCCGTAAATAATACCATTAAGAAGCATGAAAAGATGTGTTTACAGAATGGCATCATACACCGCCCGACGCTGGGGTAATATGCGCGCCGTGTGTAATTACGTTTTCAAACCAAAATGTAAAACTACTGACAAGCAATACATCAAATATTTGACACCCTAACATAGAAGCACGTCATGAAATCATACAATGAAGCAATACTGCGAACTTATATTATGAAAATACTAAGAAATTATGAAGAAACTTTCATAAAAGGAAACTTCCATAAATTTAATGTTTCTCTTTATAACACAAAAATGATCTTGTGTTACTACTGAAGTATTTTCCCTGTATCAATAAATCGTAAACGTTGCTCAAAATCCTTCTTCTAACATAGGAGTGGAACATCTGAACTGCCTACAAACTCTTGTGCTGGTATAACATGAATTATACAATTACAAACGAAACACTATCTTATATGTGGCACTAGTCATAGACGGAGGAGATCATGTCTTTTGCAGATACCCACGAAACATGATATACAGTGCTTCTGATATATAGTATCCATTCTTGTCCGTTTTCTTCTACGTAAAGATATCCATTACAGACACCACAATAATTGCTTTTGTTACGAATTACCGATGATGATTGGCCCTGTCCTGTAATATTTTTGCGTATTTGTGACTTTCTCTTTTTCCTTTCCTGTTTTTTTCTTCTTCGGAGGTAGTAGCCTTAGTATAAGTTTTTACCTAACGTAGCAAAATCATGTAGTGATCAGCTGTAAGGATAGTAGCACTTTGACATTTTCTTTCCGTAGTAGCAGAAAATGATGCGTCATTGTGTGGCAATGGATGCAATGAGGCAAATGACGTGGTTGGCGATGGCCGTTGAGATGTGGAACTTTCGTTATCAGACATATATTAAGCATTATTACATAACACATTGGGTTCAGTTTGAGACAATAGTGTATCCTCATTATTCACATTCCGTACTAGTTGGCTCTTCTAATGGCATTCACGATTATCTTCTGTTGGAAATCATAACCCGTAGATGGACCGTAAATATGTGCAAGAACAGCACCTGCGTTTAACAGAAAAATACCAGTTGCACAAAAAGCGTTGAGTGCAGTACCAACAGTTGCAGAT
The DNA here is from genome assembly GCF_964235325.1 of Thermobia domestica. Lineage (NCBI taxonomy): Eukaryota > Metazoa > Arthropoda > Insecta > Zygentoma > Lepismatidae > Thermobia > Thermobia domestica. The sequence continues at coordinate 146,454,821 of NC_137465.1, read as the reverse complement.
GTACCCCTGTGACTATACGCACAAGAAAGTAAACAAATCCCTTTCGGCGAAGCCTAGAGACTGAGGTACATTCCGACATTTGTATACTGAAAAAAAAATATATATTAAAGATTTGAGTGCCTTTATGCAACCTGTTTTGATGTCTAGGTACCACGAAACGAAAAGTTACGTAGATTTTTTTTCGGAATTCGTAACATGGTAACAACTTTAATATGTAGTATTTCTTTTGAAATCTACCTAAAGAAAAGATATTAGTGGTTTTTTAAAGGTTAATTCGAGCTTTACTGCTTAGAAATGTAGTCTTCTTGTAGTTCCATAGGGAAATATACTCATCTCTTTGTTCTGCATCTCTCTATGGCTAGCGGAATCACAATTCTTTTTGCTTTTCATTTTCTCCTAAAGCACAATACAAAAACAGTTAATATTAGATCAGGCAATTTTTTTTTTGATACTACACAAACAAATTCATACAATAAATTGTCAACAACATATCTATAGTTGTAAGTGAAATTGTTCTTTTTGTGTGGTTGGGGTCCCTGATCTGATCCCAGATCGCGCCGTATGGAATTTGTGGTGGACAAACAAAACCGTGCTTGTAGGTTTCCTCGGGGTTCTCCCATTTTCCTCCCACTTTCTTCATTCCACCATTTCATTCATTTCTCATCATCACCGTCTCCTTTAGCCTAACCGGCATAATCGTGGGACGTAAAACTTAAAGATTTTTTTTCATTTATTGTATCAAGAAAAAAACCTATGTTACATACGTAAATCCTGTATTTTTTCGACTTGACGTACAACCCTGTGTAACATACTGCAGCAAACGTATAACTGAAAACGTATTTTTTATTTATAAATTTACGTATTTCATGTTGCGTTCTAGCCAAGAAATATACAGAAATATTGAGAAAGGACACAACTACCTATTGGAACCTGACCGCTTTTACTGCTTATTTTATGTATAACAATTAAACATGTCATTTGAAGAAGAGGAATATTTCAATGTTTGCCAAAATGAAGTAGTTTAGCCAATATCTACATATTGATACAAATTTTAGCACCTGCTTTTTTTAAAACTAAATTTTACAATCACATTGTTTCCACACATATTCACAGGCATAATAACCACAAATTTAAAGAAAAGACATTTTTGCCAGCAGGAAGTTTTGTTATATTTTAACCGACCTGCATCTCTCTATTGCTGCGGAATCGCAATCCTCTTTGCTTTTCTTTTTCTCCTAAAGCACAATACAAAAACAGTTAATATTTATATTTTAACCGACCTTAAAGAAGGAGGTTCTTCCTTTCACCTATATATATATATATATATAATTATTATTATTAGATAAGTATGTTCGCAATTATATCGGGAACCGTTCGTCATATTTCGAACTGTTTTCACTAATGGAATAAGCTATTCCTAAGAAAGGGTTTCTGTGTAAAATATTTGAAACATTTTAATAAATAATTAACTATATAAAAAATCAAACAATTCCTACACCTGATAATAAAACGTATCCTGAAATATGCGGTAACCAGATAATCAGTAGACTAAAGTGGGTTGCATATAACCAAGGCGTCAAGAACCTTTTTTTAAGACAATTTTCTTCAAATTGTTTTAATGCTGCTTGGTGATGAATGTTTAGATCATTGGTGATGCCATGACTGCTTACATACAGGCCTTGTTCGACATTTTGCAGAATACCATTAACTTTTTCTGTCATTGGTCACCAACAGAAAAGCAAGCGGAAATCGAATGGAAAGATTAAACAAACTGAAAAAGGATAAAAAGCGGCACTAAAGCGCACCAAAAAGCAGAAAATAAAAACTTATTAAAGAGATATAAGCAACTTCAGAAACGCAAAAAAGCAGAAAATAATAACTTTTTTTTAAAAAAGAAGTTGACTTAAAAGCACTAAAATACAGGAAACAATTACAGCGCTAAGAAGCAAAGTATAATAACAATGCTAATAATAAAACGCTTAAAAGCTGAAAATAAATTTATTATTATTTATTTTGAAGTTGAAAAGAATTTGAAGTTGTGTCACTCAAAACATATTAATGTCTCATCAAAGTAATTTTATATTACGGATTAATTTGTTCAGCTTCACACGACTTCAATATTTTTTTATACATAATATATATCAAATTATTCATATTAATAAATTCATATTTTGCTCTTAAGCGCTTTTTTGATTATTATTCTCTCCTTTTAAATGTTTATATCATCTTAAAATCAGTTAAACGGAATGTTTCGCTTCTTCGAATGAAATGTTCTATTTAGTAAGAACATCTATGTATTACACTAAAATATAACGATGTAGATATTACATTCGATTTTCGTAACAATAAGTAAAATACTTTAATGATTTTTGTTTCAGATAAGAATTACTGCTCTTCAATTATTTAGTAATAAGAAACAAATAAAGGAAGTTAAGAGACATTGTGTGGGAGTACGTGTGACTAGAAGGTTAAAGATCACGGAGAGAAAAAGTTTTAAGATTCGTTTCTTAAAAAAAAAAAAAGAAAAAGAAAAAAAAGAAAGAAAGAAAAAACTCTTCGTCACTATCTTTTTGATTCCACTTTTTAAAAAAGAAGTTTCTGTACTTTTTCCCTTTTCACATAAAAAGAAAAAAACTTAGATATGGTTCCCCCGAATTAATTCATTCAGTTGGAAACTTGCAGAGACTTAATAAATAACTGAAGTACCAAGTAGCTTTCTGACATTCGCCCTTTTCTAAAACTTCTTTTTCTTTCTTTTATAACTTTATACCAAGGATTACTCACTCACATTTGTAAATTACTTTACCCACCGAGTTATTTTCTTTCTTTTTACCTTCTTCTCAAAGATCAAAGAACGACACACACATATATTCAGTCAGCTTTAAAACCATAATGAAATTTCGTGACAGGAAAGAAAATTTGTCCCAAAAAGCACTATGCTTTACTTTTCAGCGTAAAGTACATTAACTAGTACAACTTTCTTGTAAGGAGGGCAACCGTGTTTTTTTCTTTTCTATTTTTAATTTACACTTTATTTCTGCATCGGTGTATAACACTTGAGAAAAGTAATTATAATTCAAAAAATAAGAAAATATAGTAAACCCAGGTACTTTATTTATTTCCTACTTGACTAACTTGAGATTTACAAGTAATATGTGTTTGTTAATGTTAGGAGTATGTGTGTCACCATTAGGAGTATATGTCACTTTTAGGAGTATTTGTGTCACTATTTGGAGTGTATGTCATTGTTGGGAGTATGTGTGTCACTATTAGGAGTAGGCCTGTATGTCACTGTCAGTATTTGTGTCACTGTTGGGAGTATGTGTGTCACTATTAGGAGTATATTTCACTGTTAGGAGTATTTGTATCACTGTTAGGAGTGTGTGTCACTGTTGAGAGCATGTGTGTCGATATTAGGAGTAGGTCTGTATGTCACTGTTAGTATTTGTGTCACTGTTGGGAGTGTGTGTGTCACTATTAGGAGTATATTTCACTGTTGGGAGTATTTGTGTCACTGTTAGGAATGTGTGTCACTGTTGAGAGTATGTGTGTCGCTATTAGGAGTAGGCCTGTATGTCACTGTTAGTATTTGTGTCACTGTTGGGAGTATGTGTGTTACTGTTAGAAGTATCTGTGTCACTATTAGGAGTATATGTTACTGTTAGGAGTGTGTGTCATTGTTAGAAGTATCTGTGTCACTATTAGGAGTATATGTTACAGTTAGGAGTGTGTGTCATTGTTAGAAGTATTTGTGTCACTATTAGGAGTATATACTACTGTTAGGAGTATTTGTGTCACTGTTAGGAGCATATGTGTGTCATACTAGAAGGCAAACAATAAATGGTACAATCTGCCAGTTGACGAATAGTTTTATTACTGTTTGAATAGAATAAAAGGATTATCAATAATTATTACTGATAAAGAATGGTATGATTTTAAGCACGAAATAAATTTATTTTCTTTCATTTTATCAAAACATGACGTATGAAAATTTATCCTCAAAGTATCTCATTTTGTTCGTTGATGTGGTCTATCGGTTAATGATGAACTCTCATTTTTGGATATTAAATTATAGTTAAACATCAATTAAAATTTAAAAATTAACATAATTTTCCACAACGCTTGATATCTAAGATGATTTCTACAAGGAAAACTAAATATTCAAATTCCTGTAGAACAGTATTATGTTCTATGTTATATATTATATTATGAAAAGCGATAAAAAAAATAAAGTTATATGATAGTTAGCTCTAAAAAATAAAAATGGACAATATTATAGTTAAACAATATTTAAAATTTAAGAATTAACCATAATTGTGGACAGTACTGTAGTAAAACAACATTTAAAGTTTAAGAATTAACCATAATTTTGGACAGTATTATAGTTAAAAAGGAATAAACCATAATTTTGGACACTATTATAGTTAAACAACAATTAAAGTTAAAGAATTAACCACAATTTTGGACAATATTATAGTTAAGCAACAATTAAAATTTAAGAGTTAACCATAATTTTGGTCAATATCTTACAACGATATTGTGTACGAAACGGGACTTACTGATTAACGTGGAATCCGAACCACATCAGCTCCCGACGGGAATTGAAGGATAGTTTGAAAATTATAAGTTTTAAATAATTATTTCTGGTGACTCATTTCAACTTTACGAGTGCCAAACAGGGAATGGACACCCGCTAACAAAAGAATGAAGAATAAATTAGAAAACTATTTCCACGATGAGATGCTAAGTTTCTTAGAACAAGTATTCGTAATTGTATGTTGTAAAATGCATTCGTTATTCTAGCTCTGTACTCCTTTGCTCAAACTATCTGATTACCAATTTTAAAAAAATCAAATTTCTTCCATATTAAACATTTTCACTGAAGCTAAACAAACATGACAAAAATATAGCATAACAATTTTCAATAACTTTAATTAAACTCAATCTAAAATTATTATTAAGGGGCGCTCACATACATGCTTGGGATTTTCACTCACTTGTTATCCAGCAAGTTATTGGCGATTGCGGTAATTCAAATGTAGAATAATTTTGTTTCATATTATAATAAATATAGGCTTCCAATACGCATAGAGTAAATATATTCACTACTATTTGTGAAAAAATTAGCTTTTTTTTTTTCATAATTGTAAGATCGTCTTTCACAAGACTCACAAATGCGACATACGACGCTATTGAAACTGTCTTAGCAACCACCCTAACAACAGATTGTTTGTAACCAATATGGCTGCACCCAGTAAAATTCACAGCAAATGACCTCAGCAGCGTATATACGTGGAAAAACAATCAACAAGTGTGCCACCATGTGACAAATTTTTCAACTAGAGAACCCAGTAATGCGATTTTCGCGCACAGATACCCAAGGATTACCAATGCGTAGGAGCATAACGTTTCAGAACTTAGGTCCACATATGTGGACCTAGGGGACGAAGAGGATAATGCTCAGTGCTATATAGGGTCATTATAAAATCTAATAGGTTTCACTATTATAATAGATATTATTGTTTATAATAAAAATATCAAACAAGTGTGTCGCGAAGACGTTCAGTAAAGTGTACCGTCAGTCAGAAAAGGTTGAGAACCACTTAAGCATATCTCCTTGGCCCATGCTGAAAACACGTGGAAACATGTAGTTCTTACCTTTGCCGTGAGGATGCCACAACTAATGACATATTCCCGCCATCTACACATCTACATAGATCCTAAATATATATATATGAAACAGAAGCAAGATCGTTCAGTGCAATGGCCAAACAATTATTGCTTTTTCTATGTATTGCAAGCTTGCCACCCATACCATAATAGGCGAATCTATATTATAAAATTGAAAGTGACTATGTTTGTGACTCTTAATCTCTTGAACCTCCCGACCGCTCTCGATCAAATTTTCAACGTAGATGTGGTTCTGACCTGGGAGTGTTTTTAGCTATTTACTTTGACAGTAGAACTTAGGGGAGAGGGAGGAGGGGACAAAAATAAATAGAACTTAATAACTCTTGAACTAGCCAACCAATCTTGACTTAAGTTTTAATGTTGATGAGGTTTGGGACTACGATGATTTTTATCATTTCACTTTGACGGAGCAACGTAGGGAAGGAGATGGAGGGGGAGATATACAAAAATCAATAAATATAAAAATAAAAGTGACTATGTTCGTGAATTAATTACTTTTGAACCACCCGATCGATCTCAATCAAATTTTCAACATATATGAAGATCAAACCTGGAAAGTTTTTTATCGTTTCATTTTGACAGTAGATCTTCGGGGAGGGAGAGGGGAGGATGGGAAATGTATGAAAATGAATAAAACTTAATAACTCTAGTACCACCCGACCAATCTCGATCAAACTTTCAACATAAATAAGGTTTGGGCCTGGGATGTTTTCTTCACTTCATTTTTGCAGTGCAACGAAGGGGAGGGGGGAGATATATATGTAAAAAAACAAGTAAAAATAAAAGTGACTGTCTTTGTGACTTCACGATTAAACCGCCCGACCGATCTTTTAAAAAAATCAACATAGATGATGTTCGGACCTGAGATGGTCTTTATCATATCACTTTAACTGTAGAATTTAGGGGAGGGAGAGGTGAGAGAAGAAATCTATATAAAAAAATAAAACTTAATAACTCTTGAACCACCGAGCCGATCTCAATTAAATTTTCAACATAATCGAGCTTGGGATAATTTTTATCATTTAATTTTTACGGTGCAACGTAGGAGAGGGGGAGGCGGAGACATATGTAAAAAATAAAAATTAAAGTGACTATCTATGTGACTTCACTCTTGAACCACCTGACCCATCTCGATCAAATTTTCAACATAGATGAGATTCGGGACTGGGATGGTATGACGATATAACTTAAAGGAGGGGAAAGACATTTACAAATGATCGAAAATGACCGATATTAATGTCGAATTCATACTTTTCGGGGTCGCTGAGATGAACAATGACACTTCCGATTCCGTGACCCGCAACATGGGAAGGAAAGGAGATATCTATAAAAATCATCAAAAATGACCAATATCAAGGAGCGCTCTAGTAATAGTAAAAAGTGACTGACTAACGAAACAGATTACTATTTCTTCTTAATTTAACCCAGCGAAGAGGGTAATTGATGCTAGTATACGATAATTTTCGAATGTACATGTTTTCTTTTTTTGTAGTTTTTGAATGTACAAATAAATTGTAAATTTGCATTAAATACTGTAATTATAAAACACACACACACAGGTTTTTAACAGTCATCCCACTAAAATAAATCAATAACGAATTGAGAATTGACAAATGGCAACTCTAGATCCATTCTTTAAATTGAATTGCGTTTACAAGTGTGTGTGTGGATATATTGTTGTTGTTTAGTGTAGTGTTAATAAGCATAAAATAAAATGGTGAGGACATTGACGCCTATTTGAAGTTCAAAACTAAAGATTGCTATATAAGTGTGCTACTATTGGTAGTATTATAATTGTTTATACAATTACAACATGCATAACGAATATAAGATAATTTTTTGTAGTATACGATAACTTTAAAGACGAAAATCGATAATTTTGTTCTCTGCGGTTGGTTGGCAACTCTGATATATTGTTTTGAAGCATAGAGTATTGACCTCATCTACGGATTAGTCGCACTGAAATTTAATAACTTTTCATACCATCATTATTTATTTTGTCATCTTTTACAGGAGGATTGATTACGTTCAAGTTAGAATTGAGTACATGTTTGAACTGTGCGATTTCTAGGTTTTTAGTCATTGAAATGTATAAAGTAATTTATGTGTCTGCTTACTGATGCGTCTGCTTACTGCCCAAGGCGGCAATAGCTTGGCGGTTGGACGTTTGCCAAAGGTTACTGAAGCGAGCCGCCACAGGCGGTGATAATTCGGTAGCGGGGCGCCATGAGGCGCCAAGCTCTTTTCCTAGAGTATATATACACATAGTTGTGAACTTAAATTAACGAAATTAAATTTAATGACTGCTAAATTATGTTAGCAACATCTACTGAATATTTACTTCAGTTTCCAATTGAGTTTTTGCTTCATAACTAACACAAACATTGACATTTCCGCAAGTTCGATGGGCATAATACGAACTTCAACCAGACATAATGGTGTTGGTATTTTGTTGTGCAGGAAGATCTAAGCGTACAAGTATTTCATTTGCATTTTGATATAATGATAATAATAGGATATTATGTATTAAATTTCTCTGTATAACAACTTACGAAAACAGAATTGTTAGTTACATAAATTTTCATATTTGCTATTTCTGGCTTTTTGGAGTAGAGTTCCCTATTCATAACTTAAGAATCTTCTTCTCAGTTGCGTCATGTTGCACATAAAAACACCAAAAATTGAATAATACTCTTCGGGATCGAATGCAGGGTCCAAGCCTCTAAACACTTACCCATATTTGAGGTCCATCGATTATATGGTTCAGAGACTTGGACATTACGAAAGTTAGAAAAAAAAAGTATTTAGATAACTTTGAAATGTGGTGTTAGAGGAAAATGGAGAAGACAAAATGGACAGAGAGAGTAACGAACGAAGATGCTTTAAGTCGAGTAGGAGAGAAGGGTATGCCTTTAGCGAGTATCCTTCGTAAGAAAGCCAATTTGGATTGGACATCTTGTCAAAACAAAAATTATCTTGTTCATACCACCATAGAGGGAAAGATGGAAGGAAAGAAGGAATAGGAGGAAGAATACAACTGATGGATGATTTGAAAAATAGAAGAAAATATTGGGAGTTAAAAGAGGAAGCTGAAAGTCAAGAAACATTTCCAGGTTCAAACTTAAAATAAATAAAAAAAGTAGTCGCAAGACCTACTAAAAGGCAGAATACTTAATAATAATAATAATAATAATAATAATAATAATAATAATAATAATAATAATAATAATAATAATAATAATAATAATAATACCAGGGGTAATATCTGTGTTACTGTTAGGAGTAGGTGCGTCAATACTAGAACTGTATGTGTCAGTGTTTGGAGTAGATGTCACCTTCAAGAGAAGAAGGCAACAATAGACGTAATCTGCTACTAGATAGTGGATATTTTACAAATTCAATTCATAAGTTAATAAATAAGGGATGTGTTTCAGCAAAATAAAAGCTAATTATTATTGGCTACAAACGGCATACGTTTTTTTTTTTAGCGACATGGAAATTCATTTCTATTCTCGAAACTTACGCATGAGAATTTAATCTTAAATCACGTCATTTAGTTCAGCTTGATATGATCTATCATTTGATGTGTGACTCAATCTTTGGACAAAATTGTAGTTAAAATAAAAAATAAAAATTGAAGACAGTCGTAATTTTGGGCTATGTCTGCAATGTGCCGTATTACTGTAAGCTGTCGTACATGTGTCATAATCAGCGTTGGCTACAAGATAAGACGAGAGTGACAGTTTTCGTGGAGAGATACGAGACGAGAAGACCTATTTTTAATATAAATATGATTTTCAAGATGAGGCAACAGTTTCACATCTTTTCGAGACGAGACAGCAGTTTCAGAACACCTTTTCGAGGTGAGACTACAGTTTCACAATACCTTTTCGAGACAATAGTTTCAGAACAACTTTTCGAGACTAGACTACAGTTTCACAATACCTTTTCGAGACAATAGTTTCAGAACACCTTTTCGAGACTAGACAATCCCAAATCTCGTCTCATTGACAACATTTTATTTGATCATAATAAAAAAAACTTGATCAATGTATAATTCAATATCAGTTTGATCTTAATAGGCACATGGTTATCATTCATCATTCACTTATCAGTTTAGAAACAAATTCATTTGTATATCTTTTTCAAAAACCACACATGAAAATTTACACTCACCAGGAAGAGAAACTGGTTGGGACATTGAGTAAGAAGGAACTGCATCATGAGGGATGTGCTAGAGGATATGGTGGCAGGAGAAAGAAGGAGAGAGCGAAGGAGACTACAATTAATGGACGATATCAAAACAGAGAAATCTTTACGTGAAGACGAAGAAGTTAGCGGAAGACTGTGGAGCATGGGAACTTTTCAGTTGCAGCAAGTGACCTGCCAATAATGGCATAATACCTATGATGATGATGATGATGATGATGATGATATTATTTTGTTCAGTTCAATCATAATTGGTATATGCTTCATACTTGGACGTTTCCATTTTCATTAACCGCTGATAATATTATTTCTTTAATGTAATTTATATGCAGAATTATTTGACTAGTAAAAAGAAAAAGTAAGTGACCTATGAAGAAAAGAACAGAATATCAGAATTAATTTCCCTGAGTTATCGCCTCAGTCTATTAAATTGCCATTTCACGAAGTTCATTTCAGAATTTTATTGTTAGGTCTATCTCAACTTTCTTCTTAGTGCGAAGAGTATCTTTCAAGTCCATAAAATTGAAATGGGTTTTAATATCTGATAAAAGAAGGGCAACGAACTTTTGAAATACGGACTTTGAGATTGGATGAAGAGAGCGGTTGTGTGATAGATTAGGATATCCATAAAATGAGTCTTCTGAGAGGGGGAATCTATCATATATACATACATGTACCGTATGTGTAAAAGCTATCTAATATAGAACTTACTATAAACTTAGTACGCAGTACTTGTGATATCTATATCAGATAATTGTTGCATTACCAACAACACGATTCGAGAATTCAATAAAATTATATTAAGCGTTAGTACTTTTATTCATAATAGTAAAGAAAAAAAACTAAAGGATTTCAGCTTGAAACAAAAGATGATGATAAATAAATTGTTCTGTTGTTTTAGTTAAATGGCTGTAATATTCTCCGTAAAGAGGAATAACATATACAGAGAAGAGAATTGAGGAATTAGATGAAAAGCAGGGGCAATTTAAAGTTATATTAAAAAAAAAAATTAAGACGAGCACTTTATATACTCAAACGCGAGATATACTCTCACATTTGCAAAACCGATTGCTCAGTCTCTCTCTCTCTCTCTCTCTCTCTCTCTCTTTTTTTAATTTCAGCATTGCAAAATAAACTAGTTCATTAAGTATTATCAAGAAAAAGGACTACTGAAGCCAAAGCCGTGAACGTGATGTTTTAATCCTTCAATTTGGTTCAAATATTTTGAAATAACCAAAGAAATGAAACACAATAAGTATATGAAGAGCAGTGATAACTCCAGTATAATAGGAAATCAAAGATGGAACAAAGAATATTTGGGGTTGATTGGTTTGATGTTGAACATACCTTTTAGCCCAAAGGATGTATGAAATTAATGAGGACTTACAATTAACGTAGTATTCGAACCACATGAGCTCCCAACGAGAATCAAATCAGGGCTCCCGCCACAAGGATGTTCAGATCTCCCTGATTAGCTACATTCTTCTAATACCGAAACAGACAAGCAGACAGTTTACAATTTTAGATCTAGCATGAGGTGCAATCGGTGAAGCATACGTGACCATTTATCTTCTTTCGTTTTCATGTGTTGTTCATGTTCTAGCAGTGCAATAACACTAGTTAACAAAGGTTTTGTTACATAAAAGGAAATACCTGTTCTTAAAGGAACTTTTTGTTCTGAATTCGAATATGCACTCGGTTTTTCTCCATCACGTACGATTTTCCCGTAACAGAGGGATTTTCGGGAAAATCCCTCAAAAATTTCCCTTTTCGTTTATTTTACACCCCAAGATCTTGTGCCCTTGCATATACTAACATAGAAATTATACCTAAGTATACTTTGATTCATATTTAACAAACCCTCCAAGTTTCGTAATAATCGCTTTATTCTTTCTAGAGAAATAAATATGTTTGTATGTATATTGTGTGTACTGTTTATTGCACCTTATAGTAATGCTTTCAGATCTCTCAAGTTGAGGTAAAACGTTTTGCTTTATTACCACAAACACATATATAAAATATAATACAATATAATTTACAAGTGTGACAATTTACAATAAACAATAATACAAATGTACCAAAAGGTCATGAAAAGACAATCAAAACTATCACAATATATGAAACTTCCATTGGGTTACAAAAACGTACACTGCTTCCTTCTTTTGTAAGTAATGTTGCATTCTCTAACAAGACCCCAACAATAGTCCCCCATCATTGAAGGATCCCATCGTCCCTGGTACCTTTTCTCCATTGCCATTATATCTTGGTGGAATCTTTCCCCCTGTTCGTCGCTGAGAGCACCTAGGTTAGCAGGAAAGAAGCTGAGGTGGGAGTGCAAAAAGTGGATTTTTAAAGACATCCTACAACCCAACTCTTTGTATTTCTGTATCATGTCCTGTACGATTTCTGTGTAACTCTCAGCTTTGTTATTGCCCAGAAAGTTGCGCACAACACACTTAAATGCTGTCCAGGCAGCTAGCTCAGCACTGTTTAACTTGCTGTCAAAGCTATCATCAAGCATTAATTTCCTAATTTGGGGACCAATAAACACTCCCGCTGAAATCTTAGCATCACTCAAGTTAGGGAACTTATGTCGCAAATACTTGAAACCTTCACCAGATGTGTCCATGGCTTTGACAAAGTTTTTCATAAGTCCTAACTTGATATGAAGTGGCGGTAGTAATATCTTATTAGGATCTACCAAAGGAGCGTATTTGACGTTGCATTCTCCAGGTACGTAATTCACTCTAGGTTCCCATTCCTTCACTTCATAATGTTTGTCATCAGCTCGGCTATCCCATAAACATAAAAAACATTGGTACTTCGTGTAACCGCACTGCAGTCCTAATAAAATACCAACTACCTTGAGATCACAACATATTTGCCAACAATGGTCCTTGTAATTTATAAGATTTAGCAAAGTTGACATGGTGTCATAGGATTCCTTAATCTTCACTGAGTGCGCAAGTGGTATAGAAGGTTTTTTTATTTCCATTATGTAAAAGGACAGCTTTAAGGCTGACCTTTGACGCGTCGATAAATAACCTCCATTCTTCTGGAACGTAAGGAATTCCTAGCTCCGCCATCAACCCATTTATATCCGTACATACGCACACATTATCTTGCATTGAGAAATAGCTTGAAAATTGAACATGCCTTTTCCTGTACACTGATATGTTCGTTTCTGCATCCAATAAGTTCCACTGCTGGAGCCTTGATCCCAGAAGTTCCGCCTCTTGTTTTGTCAGGTGCAAATCACGGACTAGGTCATTAAGTTCACATTGCCGGATGAAATGTGGCTCGCGAACACAGTCAGGGATGAACGTTGGATCCTTGGATGTACATGTTGATGTCGATGGTTCATCAAGGTCATGATCATCATCAGAGTCTTTTGGCCATATCTCTTCCCAGTTGGTAGGGGGCTCGGGAAGTGGAAGTTCATCCCCGTGTGGAATAGGTCTAATTGCGGATTTAACGTTGGGATAACTTATTGTGTATTTGCTTTTTTTAGAATGTCCCTTAACTACTGTGAGACAAAAATAACAATCATCCAGATAGTTGGTGGGTTCTCTCCACACCATTGGTACAGCAAATTTCATGAACCTCCGTTTCCCTTTGGCCCATGCAAGTAAAGTGACGTAGCACGACGCACAAAGTATGTTGGGTGCCCAAGTTTTGTCCTGATCTCCCACACGACATCCGAAATATATATAATATGCTAGTTTCACCGATGGCGTAATGGATCTACACTGTCCTTTAACTACAAACTGGCCACACACATAACAAAAACTATTTGGTGAGTTAACACACGAACGCCGTCCTCTTGACGCCATTGTACTGATCACAAACTAAACTTCTGGTCTTAGTTGGGTATAATGCCGTTAAGATCAAACATGAAAGCACTCTAAGCAGCAAAGACAACTTTGAAAGTGAAGTAGTGTTAAACCACACGTCAATATAAAAATGTACAAAACTCCCTCACCAGGTGTCAAGAACACAAGAAAGAAAGAAATGCGCGGGGGGAGGGGAGAAACGATACCGTAGTGGAAAATTCAGACTGCATTAGTTCAATGTTGTCAACAATGAGTCTGTATTCCATTCTTTCTTTCTTTTGCATTCTGTTACATTTGATAACAAATATTGATAACCATTTCATGAAAAAAACGAAAAAACTTGGAGAATTGTGTGTATATATATGTATTAAGATATACATATACTGTACGTTTAAAAATTATACGTTGGAAGTACATTCCTTTTTTATACACGTTTCTAATTTACAGGGAGCAATACAAGTATGTTGTTGACTATTGTAATTATTCATTTTTATGTCTGTGTTTGTAGTAATAAAGCAAATCGTTTTTACCCCAACTCAGGAGATCTGAAAGCATTACTATCAGGTGCAATAAACAGTGCACACAGTATACATACAAATATATTTATTTCTCTAGAAAGAACAAAGCGATTTTTACGAAACTTTTAGGGTTTATTAAATATAAATCAAGGCATACTTAGGTATAATTTCTATGTTACTATATGTAAGGGGACAGGAGCTAGGGGAATAAAATATCTGAAAAAGGGAAATTTTTGAGGGAATTTCCCGAAAATCCCTCTGTTACGGGAAAACTGTACGTGATGGAGAGAAACCGAGTGCATATTCGAATTCAGCGCAAAAAGTTCCTTTAAGATCAGGTGATTTTTCTCATGTAACAAACAAAAAGTTTAAATTTGTTAACTAGTGTAATCAATAGGGCCCTTCGCACACTACGACACTTCATGTGTCGAAGAAGCGCCACATTTTTTTTTTCTGTGGCTGGGTTGTCCCGGGGTAATGAATTCATTTGTAACAATGGATGTGGCGCAGCACCTTCGCATACTACGCGACAAACATGACACTATTGCAGGCTTGTCGTGGGAACCCGCCACCTGACACAAGTTAAGACTTTCGCACACTACGTGCCTTCGTGTGTCGAAGACGCGCCACAGTATCACAATTTGCCTTTTCAGCAACCAGATACTCATTCTGAAAGAAGTTCTCAATGGAAGCTTCCGACACAGACGCTTTCATTGCAGAAATTCAGGCACAATCTAGTATATGCAACTCCAGCAGTGATTTCTATAGTAACAGAATTGAAAAGACGAAAGCATGGGAGAAAGTATGTTGTGCATTCCATAGTGGATTCATGGATATGCCATCGAAAGAGTGGAATCGTATCAGTAAGTACACTGCATGTTGTCATTTTGTTCTCTCTTACATTTTTCAAAATTCAGTACCAAGCCAATGAATTGTTTGGTGGAAATTGCAACGTAAAACTACATTGTTTATTGTTTCACTTTACTATTTCAAATTACACTTTAAAAATAGCACAAATGACCAGATATTTCCAAATATATTTTACACATTCATGAACTGCGATCCCTCAGGCTAATATGTAACCTTATAACATTTCGTTATTTTTATGTGTTCTGTGTATTTAATATGTATACTATACGAAAATATGAAAAATAATGTTCCGTAAGCACTTAGGCATAACGCTGATGCCTCGTGGTACTCCATAATGAAATTTACGAAGAGAGGCCGCGAGGCATGAAGGTAATACCTCATGCAGTCAGTGGTGACTTTAGCAATATACTGACTATGCCCCGGATTTAGATCGCGGCTCAAGGGGGACTGCAAACCCCAGACTACCTGCGTACTCCTTATGGATGCACGCATACTTATGGATGCACGCATACGCTGATATTGATTCCCGTTTGTGACTTGCCTCTCAATAGTAGCTGAGAGAAGCTCCAACACTTCAGCAAACGACACTATGGGCATTCTAAAGTACTGAAAAATTTTATCTTCATACTTGCGAAACTGGCGAAACAAGTTCCAAAACTGCCCGTATTCTTTTCTCACCTCTTCAATGAGATGTCTCCAATATTTTCTACACCCTTTTTTTAAGCATTGGCACAAGCAACAAACCTTTCTCATCTGAATCTATTCTTGTTCTGGTTAAAAGAAAGTGTCACATTTCAGCGACACGTAAAGTAAGTTCTAGCGTCGCGGGTGTGTGTCGAATATCAGTGACGTGACGACACACCCTGTGGCGCGTCTCCGACACACGAAGTGGCCTAGTGTGTGATAGCCCTAACGCTATAATGGGGAAAGAATCTTGATCATACTCCAAAGGATTTGGAAGTATTGTTCCTTCAAATATCCTATATATTTAATATTTTAATCAATAATTGACCTTGTAATATATAGTCGTTTGGCGCAGTTAAAACTTTATTTCATAATTATGCAAAATCTATAAACATTAATGATGAGATTACGATTGAAAAAACATAAAAATAAAATGAAGTTTGTCGTTCTACGTCCCACGTTTATGCTCTATAAGTTAAATGGAAATAAATTAGAATGAAAATGAATTATTATGGAAGAGTTGGTGGGATGAGAATATATGACGAAATGGGATAACACCGGGAAAAATCCACTTACATCATATTGTCCATCACAAACGTACCTGGTCTGGGATAAAACCAGGAATCCCTAGCATCAGAGATAAAGGTTTAATCACTGAGCCATCATATTTCCCTGAGATGACGATTAGAGGTAAGAAAACAATTCAAACACTGATTAAAAGCTAATAACAATTTATGATTTTAAGAGGCGTGAGAATTGACGCAAATTACAAGTAGTTTAATTAATTCATTTAGTTGGAGGTATCTTCAAAATTTAGTGTTGTTTGAGGACTATAGTTGCTTGCAGTTTGCGGGATAACCCCTGCAGGTAACGTTTAGAGCGTAGCTTACCGCTGCATGTGGCGGATATGTACAGCTAACTTTACAAATTCATAAGGTTGTTCGTTGAAGTTTGCGGACGGTGCGTAAGCATTCAAGTTATCTTACGAGGGAACCTATCCAAGTGTAACTCTGACTCCGAGTCGAGACTATAGCCGTTGGATACCTTGTGCCAAAAGAACATAACACCAAAAGGGATACATCCTCGATCTCAATCGTTGCGGAGATATAAGCGTGAAAATTTAGAAATTGAGCTCCATATTATACATTACAAAGTCAGATTCCGGGTCAGATTTTTCGGAAACGGTCGGGTATGGAAACTCAGCGAATATATATCAAATTAGTGTGGGGAGCCCAGCACCTTTTGAATGAAAAATTTGTGTCCCCGGGGCACTCGCATGGTCCCAGGCGGGGTCCAACTCAAAATTCGCAAATTGAACCGGGGGTGAAGTATATTGTATGAAAGCTATTGTTAAATGAAAGAAGATAGAACAGTTCTCAACTCTGTACGATAACCCTGTGCAAACGGGCAACTGGTGAAAATGTCAATACACTATGGCCACTCTTCTAAATCCGTTAAGTTGCAACAATGACAAAACAGAAAAACACGTTTAAAAGTGCAAGGTATTGAAGTATAGCAAATTGCTCTTTCACAGAGTCGCACAACGGACCTTATCCAAGTATAAGTGTGACTTCGAATGACCAATGGACCATAGAATGACCATGATCATGGATTTCGTGTCCTAGAAGAGAAAGGATACATTGTCAATCGCAACCATCGTGGAGGGTGAGAAGTTCAAAAGGGAACGGGTCTGTTTTCATTGAATGTTATGATATTTGTTTTCATTTTGTCTAGCGCAATATATGTTTTCTTTATTGAAGTAACATTCTGTAAATATACCAACATGTATATGCGAAGTTGTATATCTATTTTCTTTGGACAGTTTTGTTTACGTATATTTCATCCACACATTCTTCTAATAAATTGCATATTGCTGCAAATCAATATTGTATTGTCACAGAATATTTTGTATGCCAATATTCTATGAAACACTACCGTCTGGTACGTTCACTATGTTTGGGTTCGTCTTCCACCCCATTTGGTTATAGTTTTCTTTCCAGAGTTTACAATTATTAAACTGATTTCCAAATTTGTATTTTAACGAAATATTATTCTTGACCATTCCCTATAGCCCTAGAAGAGCACCCTCCGATATATTTTATTTCTGCATCATTATTCCAACCCCACTCCTCTCCAAGTTACCTCACGGTGTCGAGGTCATTCCTTTTCGTCTTCACCATCATGTTTCTCGTTCAGCAAATCCCCCGATAGAAATTTCACGGTGCAATCTGCGAATTTGGGATCCCGATTCGCGAAGCATATACCATTGCCTTTTGACCTCACCCTCCACGACGGTTGAAATTGACAATGTATCCTTTCTCTTCTAGGACACGAAATCCAATGGTCATGGTCATTCTATGGTCCATTGGTCATTCGAAGTCACACGTATACTTGGATAAGGTCCGCAGTCGATATACCAGTCGATAAATCACATCAAGCTGCTCAAAATAACTTGCTTGAGGGTAGTTTCTCATGTGTTGTTTTTGAGAAAATCGAAAAAAGTTCTTTTGTGGTGCTCAAAAAAAAGAATGTTGTTCTTTGCAAATAATAATTAATAGTTCTTAGTTTGCAGGGAAAAATGACTTATTTATTTATGTACTGTATGATATGAAGTGAAATAAAAGCACGGATAGGAATGGCGAAAGAAGGCTTTAGGAGGAAGAAAATACTATTTTGTGGGACCTTCAATAAATAATTGAGAAAAAAACTCATAAAATGCTTCGTGTGGAGTATTGTACTGTATGTATCTGAAACATGGATATTACGAAAAAATGATGAAAAACGACTAGAAGCTTTCGAAATATGAATATGGAGAAAAATGGAAAGAATTAGATAGGTCAAGCGGAAAACGAATAAAATGGACTTAGAAATGGTGGGGGAAAGGTCTATTTCAGATATTATTAAGAAGAGGAAGAGAAACTGGTTGGGACATTGGCTAAGAAGGAATTGTACCATGAGGGACGTGTTAGAGGGCAAGTGGCAGGTAAGAGAGGCAGGGGGCGAAGGAGATTACAATTGACGGACGATATAAAACAGAAAGGTCGTACTTGAAGAATCAGAGGTTAGCGGAGGACCGTGGAGCATGGAAGCTTCTCAGCTGCGGCAAGTGACCTGCCAATAAGGGCAGAATACTTATGACGATGATGCACATGCAAAACACACCGTTAACTAGTGGATTGTTGTTTCTCTTTTTCTAGCGAGGACACATATACTCTTAAGGCATATACTACTTGTAAGCATCTCATTGACAACAAATAAATACTAATTCCAAAACCAGACGGAATCAACAAAATGCTATTATGAATTCCAGAACTTTTATTATAGGCCAGAAATCTGAACGTTATGTCAACTCAAACTAACTAGTTATAAGGAATTTTTTTTAATAACTATTAGCTCATTTAAACACCATAAAATAAAAGACAAATTCTGATCAAAGCATATATTATCTAATAAAATCGGCAAAATATCTTTGCCTTCATCAGACCCATTATGAAATGCAATTTCTAAGACTACAAATTATATGCCTTAGAAAATGAAAGAAAGTCATATCTAGGAACCAATAAGATTCGTCCTTTTATTTTTAACATTTTTTATACAATCGATTAAAAACTGTTAACAATGAAAGGACGGATCTTATTGGTTTTAGATATGACCTCCTCTCATTTTCTGAGATACATAAGCTGTAGTCTTAGAAATTGTTTTTCCTAATGGGTCTGATGAAGGCAAGGATTATTTGCTGAAACTTAACATTGTTATTTATTGGATAACATATGCTTTGATCAGAATTTGTGTTTTATTTTACATAAGAAGTTCCAAACCTAGAATGAGTGGCATTTAAATACCATATTGCAAAGTTTAAGTGTTGTGCTTTCCAAAATTTGACATGTGTTAATAAAATATACACTGACCAACGTGCTCAATGTATATATTAAAAATAATCATGTAACACTTTCGGTAAAGTATCATCGCCTTAATCAGAAATGTTATCTCTGAACAGAATTTTCAAGACAAAGAGAAATAGAGACTGAAAGAAAAGAGAAAGAAATTAGGATGGAATGTAGAAGAACTACGTGCAAATACAGTGGTGGTAATAAGGAAGGTATAACCAATAGACTAAGAACAGAAGAAGATTGAAGCAAGAAGTAACGTGTCTGATAAAGACGAAAGATACATTACTGAAACTGTTACCAAGTTTATAAAAAAAAAATCTTTGGTTAGTATGTGCTTCTCTCATAGAGCTAAAAATAGAATAACTAGAGGCACAACTGTCACTGTAAACACATTGTCCTTTCAGACGCGCTGGTGTATGGCAAAAGCACGCTTGCATGACATTGTGTGGCATGAGAATGACATTTGCTTAAAGGAAGAAAATCTTAATTTCTTGTGTGGGTTATCTGTATAGAGAAATTTAAAAGAGAAAATAATACACGGTTTCACGCTTAAGTTACACATATCTTTATCGGAAAATTATTTATATATATATAAAAAAAACTTTAATATGTAAAATGAAGGATAGTTTTGTGGCCTGTTCCATTATTTTAATCATATATCAAAGAGAGATTATAATTCTCTTGAAAACTTCAAAGCAATTTATTAATTATCTATTAGAAATTAATTCAAGCAGGGTCGTACGACGGGGTAGATTCTAGAATTTGGAGCCCCCTAATATCCTGACTTTTCTGTAAATTTAGTCCAATTTCAGGAGTAATTTTACAAATTTTAATATAATTTATCCGAATTGAATTTGGACCCCAAATAAAAGCTTTGGATATCCCGAAATAAATTCCTGTATACGTCGCTGACAATAGCGACACTAAACTGTTACGAAGTGTAAGAAATATCACAAATTGAATATCTGGTAGCACAAAAGAATAAATATGTTTAATATAAGGATCGTTGTTTATTATTAATTAAAAGGATTTAGTGCATTTTTTATAAAAAATATTCGTACTTCACAAAATAATTGAAACCAAAATATGATGCATCGATGTGCTACAGTTTAATCTTTGAGGTCATTTTCTATTTTACTCCAGTTGATCTAAATAAAACCAAGAAGTAGCAGAAGGCTTCAATACATTGTAATACAAGTAAAATATGTCTATGCATTAATCATGCTGCATAAAATACGAGTAATATGCACTAAAATATGCATCAAACAATGTCTTTGATACATGCATTTTCAATTGGTTGATTAATTGGACTTCAACTTTTTTTCAGCTCCGAGGCTATATGAGACGGAACTACTTGATACACAGTGGAATCCGAAAGTGTAATTTGTAGATTAAAGTATTATTATGTTAATTGTTTATCATAGCTACCTCTGACTGTAAATGCTAACGTTTTAATACAAACTTCGAACGTTGATTAGTATATTAAGCATTTTCTATTAGATTTTTGGTTAATCAACAATAAAATATGTGTTTTTTTTTCCTCAAAAGGGGTGATACTTTATTTCATCATACTTTATTTCTTGATGAACTACTGACCGGATCTGAACCAAATTTGGTGAGAAATAGCCCATTGTTTAAGGAATAAAGATCGCTTTATTTGGTGCCGAAGCTCCGCCAGGGACACGCTGGTCTCGGCAATAGAGGCTGTGATCCACAGATTTTCTCACTAGGAGCTTCTGAGTTAAGTTCACTGATTGTATTCTATGAATCTATAATATGTCCAATAGGCATGAGAACATATTCAAATAAGTTTATTTTTACATCACACAATTCCCTGAAGACTTTAGTTTCAAAATCCTCTCAATTTGTGTTCGTGGCTTCGGATTAGCATTCCGTATAACACAGTAGTCAAAATCAAGATTTATCTCAACACAACTTGAACATTTTGTTCGGTTTCCATCCATCGTCGTGAGGTAAAATGGGGATTCATGTGAATAAAAGACGTGATGGCCACTAGGTCTGAAAAGCTTCTGATACGCCTGTTAGAGACAGAGCGATGCAGTGCACTGATCACGTGTTCGTAGCTCAGCTGGTCGCTAACATATTCGTAGCTCAGCTGGAACAGCTCAGGCCAACACGGGCTGTCATGTCAGTGGTTAGTAGTTAGATAGTATAAATAACGTGTCTAACATTACCTGGAAAGTTTTAAATTTGTAAATTTATATTTTGGTGTAGAGGCGTCATTTCAGACTTTGCTTGAGGAGGGCAAGAGCACCACCTACATAAGACTTTTACGTTTTGTACTAGTTTATTAATAGACAATCGATTAAAGTATATATATATTCCTCAAACTCTTGGAGGGTCAATTGCCCCCTCCTGCTCCCTAAATGACGCCCCTGTTTTGGTGCCTGTTTCAAGAGTGATTATGTGTCTTTTATGCTTCTGCAAATATGGTAATAATGTAATTGTGAAAGAATGCTGATAATGCATTTGCGTACTTTTTAAATCTACGAGTATTTGTCCAGTGATCATTTCAGAAGATTGCCTCCACCCCGGAAGAGGATGTTAAATACACACAAGGTGAAAGTAGTATTCACTGGAAGCCTATTGACCATCATCAGAAATCTGCTCCAGGGAAATTTCACAAGTCCAGAGAGAATCCCTTTGAGCTATCCCCAGAAATCATGAGTGATTTCGTCCATTGAAAAGTTGGGGTGCGTTATATTTGTGCCCTTTTAGTAGAGGAAATGATCTGGGTTTTATTCTAGCATACGGTAATTAGTACTAGAGTGCTTTTGTCGCTATTTTATTGTAATTTTGGACAAACCTTGAATTATGAATAACTAAATTTGTGACAATCATAATGGACGCACAGTATATACTCATAGACCTAACTTTCTCTATTTTCACTAGTAGTCTTCAAATATTGAGAACATTGTACGGATGATTGATGCACCCTTGAATAATCTTGATATCATAGTGCTCACTGCCCAATATCTATTAAAATAAGAAAAGTAACATTATACAGATTTACAAAATTACACGGAACAAATATCAAGATCAAAATAATCCTTTGAACATTAGAAAGTGAAACATTCCGAATGGTAGAAATACGATAAGTTGTAAATGCAATAGAAGAGCTACTAGAATTTGATTTGAAATATTGTTTGTTAACTCTGAAAACAAATAATATTTAAATAAAATTAATCTAAAAAAAGAATTTTGACAACATAAGTGCCGAAGAAACGCTGGGAAACAAAAGTATAATCTTGAGAACAAAATATTGTTTCAGTCCTTTCTCGGCTGACTCAACAGTCGTCGTAGGCTGGTGACCAAAATTACTTCTTCAACTAAAGGGTCGTATGTTAGTTGTAAGTAGTGGGGACGACAAGTTGTCATTTTTATTTGTTGCTGCTATTGGCTCCTCTCAGAGTTAACAGCAGTTGGAGCGAGCTGTTATGAGAAAAGAAACTTTATCTCATCTCTCATTTCTGAGACGTAAGAAACAACGATATCAACATGAGAAGTAGAGAGATAGAAAAAGAAAAATGGGAAGACAAATCGAAAAGACTGAAATGGGTCTACAGTATCGGTGACCACCACAGTCGAGAAACATTGGCAGTATTCCATATATAAACTACGCGTGCTTTTCCAGTTTTAAGATCCACAAATCTTCAGCGCGGAAAGTATAAAGGTAAAAAGCCGTAATATCTTACTCTAGAGAGTGATAGTAAAAAGCAAAAGAGTGTGAAATGCAATCTCATATACGTTCAGATTCGTAAACTGCAGACTTTTAAAGAAGAACTCTTTTAGACCTCAAAGTCTTAATGTGTGAAGTGGTTATTTACTTTCGTCATCACGTGTAGTGATGATGGTTTAGAGACCAGCTAAGTGATTGCCTACAAAATATTATTGGTAATTGATTTCATAAAAGCATCGATTGTGCTGAACTCCTCATGCTCGTAAAGGAAATTATAATGATTGATGCACGCCCGCTCAATAAATTCACTTCACTATATAAAAAAATTAATCCCAAAGTTTCAAGGGTTGTGATGCCATTGCTCTGTATAAAGAATGTAAAGTTGCGTCGTGTGGGTGTAGGTGAAATCAATCCCCGTTTCCTGCTTTCAGCTGCTGCCAATATTTTATCACCCAATATATAGAAGTAAATTTTTGTCTAGACAGAATATCAATTTAGAGAAGGAAGAATCAATAATATCCACGTTCCACGTTATACGTTTCATTTCATTTAAGTGATATCGCATTGCAGTTTGCTGCACAAAATTATACAAATGCGATGTAAAGAAAATTGGACAGCAAATGTGATGCATCTATGATCATAATATCGAAGTACCGTAGGTTCATATTGAAGGTTCACCTCGTAGTCTGCAGAATTTCGATTCTGTCTCTCTTTACAGTTTTATGCATTCAGCACTTAATAAAACCATTTACTAACTTAGTCCGCAAAATAAGAGTATATAATTTTTTTTAAATATAACTATCTTTTCTTTTTCACTATTTTGTTTTTCGTGAGTGCGTACCTGATGCGGTGGTTATCTAATTACGATGTAAATGGTCATGTTTATGTACTTGATATATCCTATTTTATGGTTTTGTGTTTTGAAAAGATGCATAGATACAATATGATGTATATCTCTGCTACTTAACAATATTATATGTATTTTTTTCTTTTTTTGACAACTTTAATGCCTACATGAGAATTTCTTGTGTTTTGTAAGCTAATGAAACAGGCAAATAAATGAAGTGAAATATACAGGTTACTCATAAAGGGAAACTATTGCAGTGTTCTTTACTTAGTTCATCTTTGTGTGAAAGCTCTGATAAGAACAAAATTACAGACTCCAGTTAAACTTGTTCTGGTTCGCCGACAATAAGCTCTACCATTGTGCACAATTGATACTAGCATTTTTCTTAGATTTTAATTTTTGTATAGCGAACTGCTAAACAAATGCTAATTTCTATTCTGATATATATGTTTTGTGAAGCATTTTCAGCAGCAAAGGAAATTGTTACAATTGATCATATGCGTGTAAAGAGTATTAAAGAGTAATTAAGAATTAAGCAGATGTATTGAGAGAATTGAAAAAAAAAAGGAACTGAATTTGTTTTCTGTTCCTTGTTTTTCTTGTTGATGTTTACAATGGGCTTTATTGCACCTATTAAATAGGAGTATAGAAATGAGTCAAAGAGTTCTCATAACAGCTTATATAGGTAGAATTTGCTGATACCCAATTTTTAGATCCAGAACAGTAAAGACTGTCATGCCTTGTAACTGATTGAAAATGTCTTTCGGTGTAGGAAGTGGATATACCATTTTTCAAGAACAAGAAAGAAAAGTGCATGAAGGTTTATATTTTTTTTTCAATTATCTGAATTATTATGTAAAGGCATGCTAGAAACCTCCGGGAAGTTAGCGACCAAAAGTTTAATAAACCGATATTTTTTTAAAGTTCTGAGTAGCAGTCAAAGAGTTCTAGAGTTCTTGCTAGGTTAGACCTGTAGTTCTGGGTAAATAAAGATTTTATAGCGATTTTACAGTTTCGGTGCTAACTTCACGCAACACCAAAAATTTTAAAATCCCTATATTTATTAGAGTTCTGAGTAGCACTCAAAGAGTTCTAGAGTTCCTGCTAGGTTAGACCAATAGTTCTGGGTAAATAAAGATTTTATAGCGATTTTAAAGTTTCGGTGCTAACTTCACGCAACACCAAAAATCTTAAAATCTCTCTGTCTCTCTATATTTTTTTTAGAGTTTTGAGTAGCAGTCAAAGAGTTCTAGAGTTCTTGCTAGGTTAGATCAATAGTTCTGGGTAAATAAAGATTTTATAACGATTTTAAAGTTTCGGTGCTAACTTCACGCAACACCAAAAATCTTAAAATCTCTATATTTTTTTAGAGTTCTGAGTAGCACTCAAAGAGTTCTAGAGTTCCTGCTAGGTTAGACCAATAGTTCTGGGTAAATAAAGATTTTATAGCGATTTTAAAGTTTCGGTGCTAACTTCACGCAACACCAAAACTCTTAAAATCTCTCTCTCTCTCTATATTTTTTTTAGAGTTTTGAGTAGCAGTCAAAGAGTTCTAGAGTTCTTGCTAGGTTAGATCAATAGTTCTGGGTAAATAAAGATTTTATAACGATTTTAAAGTTTCGGTGCTAACTTCACGCAACACCAAAAATCTTAAAATCTCTATATTTTTTTAGAGTTCTGAGTAGCACTCAAAGAGTTCTAGAGTTCCTGCTAGGTTAGACCAATAGTTCTGGGTAAATAAAGATTTTATAGCGATTTTAAAATTTCGCTGCTAACTTCACGCAACACCAAAAATCTTAAAATGCCTATGTGTTTTTAGAGTTCTGAGTAGCACTCAAAGAGTTCTAGAGTTCTTGCTAGGTTAGACCAATAGTTCTGGGTAAATAAAGATTTTATAGCGATTTTAAAATTTCGCTGCTAACTTCACGGAAAACCAAAAATCTTAAAATCTCCATATTTTTTAGAGTTCTGAGTAGCAGTCAAAGAGTTCTAGAGTTCCTGCTAGGTTAGACCAATAGTTCTGGGTAAATAAAGATTTTATAGCGATTTTAAAGTTTCGGTGCTAACTTCACGCAACACCAAAAATCTTAAAATCTCTATATTTTTTTAGAATTCTGAGTAGCAGTCAAAGAGTTCTAGAGTTCCTGCTAGGTTAGACCAATAGTTCTGGGTAAATAAAGATTTTATAACGATTTTAAAGTTTCGGTGCTAACTTTACGCAGCACCAAAAATCTTAAAATCTCTATATTTTTTTAGAGTTCTGAGTAGCACTCAAAGAGTTCTAGAGTTCCTGCTAGGTTAGACCAATAGTTCTGGGTAAATAAAGATTTTATAGCGATTTTAAAATTTCGCTGCTAACTTCACGCAAAACCAAAAATCTTAAAATGCCTATGTGTTTTTAGAGTTCTCAGTAGCACTCAAAGAGTTCTAGAGTTCTTGCTAGGTTAGACCAATAGTTCTGGGTAAATAAAGATTGTATAGCGATTTTAAATTGTCGCTGCTAACTTCATTCAAAACCGAAAATCTTAAAAGTCTTTATGTATTTACAATTGTCAGTAGCACTTGAAGAGTTCTAAAGTCCCTCATGAAAATTTAGAATAATTCTCGCAAAATAAGGGAATAAATGGGAAATAAATGTTTCGGCATAATCTACTGACCACACATTCAATCGGTGCAAATCATTAACAAGTATATAACACGTGCCTAATAAAATTCAAACAATGTTACCCAAAACATAGAAATCGACAAGTGCTACTCAAGACTCTCATCAGAACTCTATTTCATTACGAAATAAAAAGAGTTCTATCACCTTGTTCAGATTGTTCGCGAGTGGCGCATAAATTGTTAATTTAAATTGTTAGAAATAAATATTTAACCATTCTACCAACAGAATCCTGTAGAACTTTACGAGTGCTACTCGGAACTCTTACCCAGCACCAACATGTACAGTACCAAAATGTACTGCATCCACATATAAAACCAGAAGGTACCATATCCATAATTTCTAAAATTTTAAATATTTTATTAAAAATTACTAATTACATGTATTCACTGAATTATGTATCATAAAAATAAATTGTAAAATATTCTACCTACATGAAACTGAATCACCATTCTACAGCAAAATTTAATGATCATATTTATTTTTTCTATTTCCTTTTAATATTCCTAACTGTGATATAGTACACTTTCGAAAGAAGCTCCTCAGTTGTTAATTTAAGTTGCCATAAAATAAAAAGTTAACCATTCTCGTATAGGAAACAGCATAACCTTCAAGTATTGACTAATGGGCATTATCGTATATTTTGTGACCTGTTTATAATTTTAAAAAAGTAATTTTTCGCCCGACTTTTTTGTTAACAATGTCAACAACAATCCTTGTGTTTAACAATGTCAACAAGAACTCTGTAGCAAATACCATAAAAATACTATATATATTGTTTCCGTTTATTGTTTATTCCTTGTATATAGAAAAAAACAAAATGAAATTTACAGTGACAATATAATAAAATAAATTGTTTTCAGCTGAAATTGTATACGTAGCGGAAGTAGTAGCTTAAGGTGACCATCGAGTAGTCCACATAGTTCCGCCTTAGAAATTATCTCATTCTAGTAAAAGGTACAATTATTATTTTTATACAAAATTATCGCATATTAAATGCAAGTAGTTATCTAAAAAATAATATTTTTACATACTACACTGAAGAATGGTTCAATTAAGCCCAATGAAAACTTAATTATTTTTTATTCTAACAAAGTTAAATCAGTCCGTTAACTTATTAAACTCTCTTATATAAACATTTTAAGATTTTCGGTTTTGCGTGGTTAGCAGCAAAACTTTAAAATCGCTATAAAATCTTTATTTGCCCAGAACTACAGGTCTAACCTAGCAAGAACTCTAGAACTCTGTGAGTGCTACTCAGAACTCTAAAAAATTATAGAGATTTTAAGATTTTTGGTGTTGCGTGAAGTTAGCACCAAAACTTTAAAATCGGTATAAAATCTTTATTTACTCAGAACTATTGGTCTAACCTAGCAAGAACTCTAAAACTCTTTGACTGCTACTCAGAACTCTAAAAAAATATAGACATTTTAAGATTTTTGGTGTTGCGTGAAGTTAGCAGCGAAATTTTAAAATCGCTATAAAATCTTTATTTACCCAGAACTATTTGTCTAACCTAGCATGAACTCTAGAACTCTTTGAGTGCTACTCAGAACTCTAAATAAATATAGACATTTTAAGATTTTTGGTGTTGCGTGAAGTTAGCACCAAAATTTGAAAATCGTTATAAAATCTTTATTTACCCAGAACTATTGGTCTAACCTAGCAGGAACTCTAGAACTCTTTGAGTGCTACTCAGAACTCTAAAAATATATCGATTTATTAAACTTTTGGTCGCTAACTTCCCGGGGGTATGCTAGAAAAATCTCTGAAGCTCTTTCAGAGCAGGACTTCGAAAAGAAGATGTAACTTGTCAGTGTTACGACGGTGCTAGTGCGATGGCAGGATGTAAACGAGGTGTTAAAAACTATAACAAAAGATCAGCTTCAGAAACCAGTCCTCTGTATTCATTGCTATAATCATCAACTTTATATCCTGATTCATGCTTGTTCAGCGAACCCTAATGTGAAACAGTATTTTTGAATTAGCCAAATTACTGTACAGGTTTTTTAGTAAAACTATCGAGTGTCACTTATATACTACAAAGGCCAAAAGCTTAAGAGGCTGACGGATCAACGGTGGACACTTGGAAACAGTGGAAACTATTCAGGAGAATTTCAATGGTATAATACCTGTTCTGCAGTTCTTCTCTTTTTCTGAAGATCAATTGAGTAATGTTGATACTTAGTTATCTATTGAAGCTATGGAACGTTTAAGAAAATCTTGCACATTGGAATTCTGTTTCACTACCGATCCGCTCTAATGTTACAAATCCTATCAACACTTGAGGTAGCTAACAGTGCAACAGTGCGTTTCGAGGGAGAGAGAGAAATGCATCTCGGGAAAGTAGGACAAGTTATAGGTCCTTTCTACCAGTATTGGAATAAAAAAAAAAAAACAGTCTGGTTTTGACATGTTTACTATAACCACGTATAAATTAGAGAAAATTTACACTAAAATATCAGATTCTGAGTTTCGTCCGTTGAAGTAAATTCGAAAGATTCCCCTGTGTTTAAAAGTTTTTGTTGTTGAAGAATCTGTAATCATAACTCAAGATGAAGCAATTCACCTAAAGCAATCTTTTTAATATGTCAATATCAGGAACTGGAGATACGAAGGAATAATGAACAGTATTTGGAAGCCCTCGATTGTTTATTGCCAGTCAGACACATTTTTGAAAGTTCCGAAATATTACCACTGGTGAATCTCCTAGACTGTAATAAGCAAGTTTTGAAGTTGGAAGTTAAAATTGTCAAAGCAAATCTTTAGCCAACAATAAGAGCGAAAGTAATACGTTTAAGATTCGTATGTGGTATCCATATAAAAGTACTTTGCTCAATTAATCCAATGTTCTCGGGATTGCTGCCAGAGTGAGTGTTACTGTGCTGAGCTTTCGTTAACATACAGCGGTAACACCTTTCTGATCAAGATGTTGCCGCTGTATGGTAACGAAAGCTCAACACAGCAACACTCACTCTGGCAGCAATCCCGAGAACATTGGTTAATAGTAGACGCCAGCAAAGCTTCAAGATCATACTTTGCTCAATGTTTATAAAGTATCGTATATGCAGGAGCTGTAACAATTGGTGCTTTAACAACAACATATGAGAAAACATTTTCTTGACTTTAAAGCGTTCTTACACTACAGAGAGAAAGATTGCTTCCTGATAGAAAATCCAACCTAGTTATGTTGTCATTCGAGAAAAAAATACTAGGGAAACGCGCGTTAGATACCCGACAGAGCTCATATGGTTCGAATCCCCAAGAAAACAACACTTTTGCATTTTAGATATCGAGCCCTTTGTCGAAAAAATCGAAGATGTTCTCGACAATCACAACTGTAGAAGGTGTATGGGAAATGAAATAAAACTTACAAGCCTATTAAGTGTTTTCTAGAACAAATATTCACAGAGACTTATCAATGAGTATGGCTTCTATTACTTCTTGATCGTTTGGTTTCTTCTATATCTTCAGTTGTAGGATTCTGACCGCTTGGGGCGTTAGTGTCGCAAAAGACTATTCTTTCTCATTCTTTTATGAACACCCTGTGAGTGGGAAAGTAGGATTCATGAGTAATGTTGCTGGCAATCCTGACTGCTAAGTTTATCAGCACTTTTTAAAATTTCTTTTATTTTTTTAAAAGTCGTGTGAGTACAATCGGAATAAAAACAGAATTAAATTTGCGATTTGTGTCACGCATAGGCCTCGCTTGTGCATATATGCAGGCTTATGCTGACGACAGTGAGGCAAAACCAATGGAAGTTGGAGTCCCTCTCGAGGGCATGCAATTTGTTTAACTGTCCTCTCAAGGCCGTATTTATAAATCTACCCTAATGTTACTGGAGATATCTAAGAGGCCCTTATGGGAAAACAGGTATTAATAACCCAAGCCTTCCCTGGCAATCCCGTAGGTGTAGGCAAAAACTGGGAGCATGTCGAAGCTCATTCTGTATGGTAGGGAAACAATTTATTTAATCTGTCACATGAGAAGGAAATTTACAATAACGAAAACAAAGATTTTTTTACTTCATAAATTTTGTCGAATAGGTCTATATCAAAAGTGGAGAAGAAAATAGATATGGGTCAATCTCCCGTAATCCATGTTGTCTTCGGGCACACAACAAGATGACATTCACTTTAGCATACTACACACGAACTCGATACAAACAACCACAGTTTATAACTCACAGAAATGCCTTATCGATTTCAGCTGTTTACTGCCAACACATGGGAGTTTTAACAGAGATGCGCGAATGCAAATACTTGTTTGTAGGTAAGGGAAATTATAAGGAACTAGCATCAATTACCCGCTTCGCTTGGTTAAATTAAGAAAAAATAATAATATGTTTCGTTAGTCAGTCACTTTTCACTATTACTAAAGCGCTCCTTGATATTGGTCATTTTCGATGATTTTTATATATTCCATCTCCTCCCCATGTTGCAGGCCACTGCATCGGAAGTGTCATTGTTCATCTCAGTGATCTCGTATATATAATCAAAATTACCAATATCAATGTCGCATTCATACTTTTCGAGATCACTGAGATGAACAATGACACTTCTAATGCCGTGGCCGCAACATGGGGAGCAGAGGGGATATATAAAAATCATAGAAAATGACCGATATATATTCCCCTCCCCTCCCACAATTTTTGCTGGGCCCAATTTGGATTTAAATGGCATCAGAAGTGTCACTGTTTATCTCAGCGACCTCAAAAACTATAGATTCAACACTAATATAGGTCATTTTTAATCATTTGTAAATATTTTCCCCTTCTTTAAGTTACATCGTGAAAGTGATATGACAAAACTTATTTCTTCTTCGAACTTAATCTAGGTTGAAAATTTGATCGAGATCAGTCTGGTGGTTCAAGAGTTATTCAGGTTTTATATATATATATATATATATATATATATATATATATATATATATATATATATATATCCCCTCCTACCTCCTCCCCTAAGTTCTATTGACAAAGTGAATAGATAAATACCATCCCAGGCCCGAACC
Source organism: Thermobia domestica (assembly GCF_964235325.1). NCBI lineage: Eukaryota > Metazoa > Arthropoda > Insecta > Zygentoma > Lepismatidae > Thermobia > Thermobia domestica. The sequence continues at coordinate 146,422,903 of NC_137465.1, read as the reverse complement.
TCGTTTATGTTGAAAATTTGATCGAGATCGCTCAGCTGGTTCAAGAGTGAAGTCACATAGACAGTCACTTTCATTTTTATTTTCTTATATATATATATATATATATATATATATATATATATATATATATATATATATATATATCCGCCACCCCTCCCTCTCCCCTACGTTGCACCGTCAAAGTTAAATGATAAGAATTACCCCAAGCTCGAACGTAATCTATTTTGAAAATTTGATCGAGATCTATTGGGTGGTTCAAGAGTTATTAAGTTTTATTTACTTTTATATATTTGTCCCCTCGCCTCCCCCTCCTCTAAGGTCTACCGTCAAAGTGATATGATAAAAGTCACCCCAGGTTCGAACTTCATCCACATTGAAAATTTGATTAAGATCGGTCTTGTGGTTAAAGCGTGACGAAGTTACAAAAACGGTCACTTATATTTTTATTCTTTATATATATATATCTTCCCCTCCCCCACTCCTTCCACCGTAAAAGTGAAATAACGAAATCATCCCAGGCCCGAACCTTATCTATGTTGAAAGTTTGATCAAGATAAGTCTGGTGGCTCAAGAGTTATTAGGACTAAGCTTCATTTATTTTTATAGATTTCTCCCCTCTCCCCCTCCCCTAAGTTCTACAGTTAAATTGATACGATAAAAACCACCTCATATCTGAACCTCATCTATGTTGAAAATTTGGTTAAGATCGGTTGGGTGGTTTAAACGTGATGAAGTCACAAAGACAGTCACTTTTATTTTTCTTTTTTGACATATATCTCCCTCCTCCCCGCCCTTTCGTTGCATTGTAAAAGTGAAATGAAGAAAACATCCCAGGCCTGAACCTTATCTATGTTGAAAGTTTGATCGAGATCGGTCGGGTGGTTAAAAAGTTATTGTTTTATTTATTTTCATATATTTCCCCTCCTCCCTCCCCCTCCCCTAAGATCTACTGTCAAAATGAAATGATAAAATACTTTCCAGGCTTGAACTTCATATATGTTGAAAATTTGATTGAGATCGGTCGGGTGGTTCAAAAGTAATTAATTGACGAACATAGTCACTTTTATTTTTATATTTATTGATTTTTGTATATCTCCCCCTCCAACCCTTCCCTACGTTGCTCTGTCAAAGAGAAAAATTATCCCAGTCCCGAACCTAATCTACATTAAAAATTTGATCAAGATCGGTCGGGTGGTTCAAGAGTTATTAAGTTGTATTTATGTTTTCCTATGTCCTCCTCCTCCCCTCCTCTAAGTTGTAGCGTCAAAGTAAATAGCTAAAAAAAAAAAAAAAAAAAAAGTTCCAGGCAGAATTGTATCTACGTTGAAAATTTGGTCAAGATCGGTTGAGCGGTTCAAGAGATTAAGAGTCACAAACATAGTCACTTTCAATTTTATAATATAGATTGAAAAATGAAATCTTTACGTCCCATGATTATGCTGGCTAGGTTAAAGAAGACACTGACGATGAGAAATGAATAAAATGATGGAGTGAAGAAAGTGAGAGGAAACGTGAGAACCCGAGAAAACCCACACACCCGGTGTTTGAACACCACAAAACTCACTTGGCGCGAGATGGGATCGAACCAAGAACCCCAATGCGCCAGAGATGAACGCTCTATCACTGAGCCATCGCGACTCCCAGGAATTGATTGTCATAGCCTTCACTCCTCCAATAAACAAAAAAATTTATAACGTTTCAGATTCTTTAATTAATTAGCTAACATTAAGAGGAACAAGTTACATTGGCCAGCTTTCACGCCACAGCGTTGCCACATTTTAATTTTGTAATCAGCCAGGTAGTTACCAGTAAGAGGGGAGGTGAATTATTAATGTTGTTTCTAAGCAAAGACTTGTGTGTTTCCTTGTCGGATAATATCTGGAGAAAAAATTAGGAGAGGTTTATAAATATGGGCATAAGTTCTGCATTATTGTTCCTGTCGTATTGTGTTAAGTAGAAAATTTATTAAGATTACATAGAAAATTATTGAGAAAAAATTGGGATAACTTTAAAGAAAGAAACACGAAGTCCTAGAACTCTCCTTATGCATGGTTCTATCCTAGATTATATGAATTTTTAATGGATTGGATAGTATATGTGGGTTCTCTCCCTGTTGTGTTTTCTCCCGTATTTTTTTATTCAACCATTTCTTAAAAATAATCCATTTTCATTGAAAATGGTCTTCTTTGGCCTTACGAGCAACTGTGAAACGTTAAAAATTAAAAATTTCCTTTAATTTTCTATTAGTCTGGTGCTCAACACTATACTTATTCAATTCAGAATAGTAGAATGATTGAATTAGTTGTTAAACAATTTCTATATAACAAGGAAGTTCAGTTAGGTTTATTCTTTGAAGTAAAACTAACTAAAATTTACTTCATAACAATGCAACAGATGTTACCACTATAAAGTCATGTTCAATATATAATATTACAGAGATCAAACTTAGGTAGTATGACTGAAATTCGAGCCCTTTGCGAATATAAACATGTACTACTGAATATTAGGCTTGTTGGTTATTGACTCAAGTTTTTTTTTTTGGCGATAAAATATGTCGTACTTTGGGAGTCTTAACATGAGACGATTCCTTATAACAATCAGTGAACGTTTGTGTTGTGGATGACCTCTTCGTAGTTCTTTCCCTCTGAATGTCATGGAGATGAAAGGCAATTTGTAGAAGAATATTGCATCTTCTTACGTCACAGAGAAAATGAGTTTTCCTTTTCAAGCATACGTAGTGAGTCCTCTTTTCCTTTCCCTAAAACAACTAGTCTTGAGTTATGCCTCGAGTTATGTCTCTCTTTCTTGTTGACAGGATAGGAGCAAAAACAAGGTTGGAGCAATGTTTTCTACAGCAACTTGTAAAAGAGAAGAACTGAAAAAAAAAAGTTCGCATCTACTTGGATGAATTCTTTCCCGATGATAATACAAACGAGTTTGAAATTTCGTAACACTGTCTTAAAATTAGTATGAGGAATCCGAACAACTTTTCTCTTTTGCGATTCACTGGTGTGTTAACTGGAGGAGCATTGTTTTCGTTCGCACATACTTAATATTACTGTTATTACTAAGTTTAGTTAAGACACTTATTTGTTAATGATAACTTTACGAATATTCGTGGAAGGATGACACTTTATTAGTTCAATTACTGCAAAAATTTGCACCATTTTTGCATAACCTGTATAATGTTTTGCAGGAAATGAGACTAGACAGGATTTTTGTAACGAAATTAGAGAGGAATCAGTGCTCTTCCAACGAAAACATACATTTGTGGAGACGAGACATCATATTTTTGAGACGAGAGAGCTTTAATTCTTGTCTCATAATTATCGCCAATTCTGTATGAAATTATGAACTCAGTTTACTAGTCTTGTTGAGGAAATACGACCTCACTTGTCTCTGTAAAAGGTCACGGTGGCTCAGTGCTAGAGCGTTCACCTCTGGTGCTTGGGGTCCCTGGTTCGATCCCAGTTCACACCAAGTGGGCTTTGTGGTGGACAAACACCTTGTACGTGGGTTTTCTTGGGGTTCTTCCGTTTCCTCTCACCTTCTTCATTCCACCATTTCCTTCATTTCTCATCATCACCGTCTCATTTAACCTACCCGACATAAGCGTGGGACGTAAAATTGAAAGATTTCATTTCATTTCATTTCTTTGTAAAAGTTCTCGAAACAATAGTAGGACAATTTTGTAATTTGACTGAGACAAATATCTTCAAGAGTTATATATATATATATTTTTAAATATCTGTTTATGAATAAGAGTATAAACTTAAGAATAAGAATGTCAGAATAATAAGAAATAGGGCAATACTACAGAGGATTCTCGGATCAGAAACTTAATCCGTTTCGTAACACTGTTCGTGACTTGAAATTATTTCTCTAATTGAAAGTAATGTAAACGCTATTAATTAGTTATACTCGTAGAAACGTGACACTGTGTATTTTTTTTTTACGTTTTTCAAGTTTTTTTTTTTTTTTTTTTGTGATTAAGAATATAGAAAGAAAATTATGCTATTTTTGTTAAGGACTCAAGAAAAAATAATTCTAAATAAATACTTCAGACACATAATGTTTACAGTTAACGCACAAATGCACTACTGAACCTTTGGGATTGTGGGCACAGACGTGTGTGTGTACGTTCGCTTTTGATTTTGAGTTTAGCGTCCCGTTCAACAGCGAGGATATATGAGACGTGGACCTACAGTTTTAACGTGAGATTTGAACTACATGAGTTTCCATCGAGAATTGAACCCAGGTCTCCCACGCCAAATGCGGATGCTAACTGCTTAGCCACGAAGGAGCTCTGTGTGTACGTTCTTATCCCAAAATATTGTTTTTAAGCTAAGGAAAAACTTGATCATACACTGATTTGTTAGCTAACCATGGATCCAATGGATATCATATCTCTAAGATATATTCAGGAATTATTCATGTAACAGTTGTTTTAATCAGTCGGGTATTTATTAATGATGCAAAGAATGTTACTTTAATAATGCTAAACTCTCTTTCAATGATTTCCTTTTCTGATGCGATGAAACGTATGGTTATCTTTATATCGAGGGAATGTTTTGTGTAATGAAAGCTCAATTACTCACTTTTGCTATACATGGAATTATTACTTCTAATTAATTTTAATATTGAATGTCTCCCTGTAATCTTTTTCCTATGATCACTGAAGGTCTGTCAGTTACCACTCTATCTCATCTTCCACCTCAGTTTAAGCACGTTAACTTGACGACATTTCGGGAGCTGGCATGTGCAACTGTGCAGATATTCCAGCGGACACTTATGGACACTGCCCATGGTTCCAGAATGCGAGGTAGGTGGGTCACGAGGACGAGTTTCATTGTGTTCCTAGAAAATCCGTGAGAATATCCTGACTCGAACGCGTGCTCTTGACACTGATAATAGACATCAAGCTGCCGAGAATTTTCAGCTATTTCGAATTCAGAAAACTCAAGCTAAATATCTTACTAAACGCTAAAATTATAGAGATCATCTTTCGCCTTACAGTAGTCAGATTCTTATAATACTACTGTGTGGGTAGGGTTCACTTAATAAATGGCCATAGTTAGATCCTGATATGTGTTTCCTGCCAGTAAATAGGGACGTCTAGACAATGAGTTGAGTCGAGTTGATTTGGAGTTTAACGTTCCTTTCAGCAGCGAGGCTATATGAGACGGGACCTACTGATTAACGTGGAATGCGAACCCATGAGGTCCCGTTGGGAGTCGTCTGGACAAATCCACAGAGATACCCAACATTTTGTCCGATGCGTTTTACTATCTCTGACTCTACATGTTACCGAGTAGAATCCGTTACATTACCATATCATTAATACATTTGCTTCTTTGAAAACTTGAATAATTCTTCATTGGTTGATCGTATATCTTATGGTATATTGCACATGTCTTTGTGATACTCAGCTTCATTCATTGCTAGGGTTGCCAGAACTTTAGGAGTGCCTAGATTAGTAATACATTTTTAGGAGTCTATGGACCAACAAACTAACTCTACGGGTTAAATGCTAAATTATCTATAATTAATTGTCTATGTCATTTATGCCGTATAAAATACAAATGGTGTACTTAGTTATAAATTATTTTCAAGATTTTTATTGTAACAAAAGAGAAGTACTAAATTATAATTCTAAATTGTTGTGCCTGTTTTATCGCGCAGCAACATAACTGTTTTCAGTTAATGATTTTACAAAGATGGATGGAACTTAAAATCAGATGCAATGGAAAGGACCGTATACCGAGTATAATATCAGCGAGACTAAGGATAATGTTAATTATTCTGCAATATGGAGCGTTTTTCGGGAAAATAGATTCACGAACTTTTTCAAAATAATGAAGAATATTCTCACTATACCAGTCAGTAATACACACATTGAAGAGTCCAGTGTAATAACAAAAGCTTTATGGTCAGTTGATAGAAACAGAATGCCAACGGAAATTGTGAAGGCCGAAATTCTGCTCAGATAAAAATTACCTGTCAAGATTTCTTTAAAACACTTCTGGAATATAGGACTTCATGATTATTAAAGATAAGGATAAAAAGGTAGGCACCAAATATCATTAACCCTTCGTATTATTTTCATTTAGTTCAGTACAGTTTAATTAGTAGTAATAGAAATGTTGGTCAGTCGAGGATTTATACTAAGGTTGAGTAGGGTGGAGCAGCATGCAGTCTAGGAGCGGCATATTTGATTCCTTTTCCCCCACCTTGTATTTATATTTCAGAATTCATAAATTGGTTTATAGCCTAGGAAATTAAGCAAAAAGAGTTCTTGATTGTCGGGGAAAATTAGTGAAAAGTAGAACTTTTATCAGTTGTTAGGGTCTAACTAGAGACTATTTTCCCAGAAGTCCCTATTCCTCCGCGCGGTGCTCTCTCTTCTGTCCTTCTCTAATTTCCAGTTTGCGAATTTTTCGATTACCCATGTATCTCCGTTATTATTAACTCTACCTCTAAAATTATTTTATACTTTTTCCTTGTATTACGATTTTAAAGAAATTTCTCTTGACATTTTTTCGTTAGACTTAATACTTTAACAGATATTAACTCAAATGTTTTATTTTACTTTATTTATAATTTAACTCTATTGTTTAGGATTCAGAATACAAAGAAACACTTCAAATAAAAGTTGTAGAATGTTTTTTAGTTTTCAAACGGTGTTTATACAGCATGTATACTTAGACGGATGGAAACATATGAAGGAGCTCCTTATAAGAAGTGCACGTTCGTCACTACTAGCGTAGAACTGCCACGCCGTCATTCATACACGTGTTCGTACCCAGTTATTTAGTAGAAACATATTTGTCAACATAGTGGAGTGTTCTGTATGGTTTACATCCATTAGAACCACTTCAGATTTCTTAATGGGGGAGGGAAGACTGTCCATTGATACACGAGTTTCATTTTTTTTTATTAGTATACAATTTATCTCTATAGCTAAATTCGAAAGCCTCCTTTCATTGCCAGCCTAGCTTCTATACTCTTCAAATTAGAGAAGCATTATGACACAACTTGTTGACATGGTATATTAAAAGAACTTCTGTGTTCGTGTCCACATGCCTAAGTTCGAAACAAATTTTCTCGACGAATGTTATTTTAGGATGCATGTGCGTTCTAAGCTCTTAAAACGAATGCTGCAGGAAAATGATGTCTCACAAGGCGATGCTATTAGTTTTACATTGTGATGCCATCAACAGTGCGTCACACATGCAGAATCCTAATTATCTGTGGTGTGCTCTGATTTATTATCTGTGCTATTTAATTGTAATCTGATACATCTCTTGATATGATGTTCCTAAAGTGTTTCGTTTAGTACAAGTTAAAAATAACGTAATAGGGTTTGAAGTTCCTAAAATGTTTCGTTTAGTACAAATTAAAAATAACGTAATAGGATTGTAAAAGTAGTTTCCATTCTTTTAAGAAAATTGTAAAGAAATAATTTAAATCAAATTGCTTCATTTGCAAAGTCTAAACTAGTTAAGCAAAGATTTTTCTGAAACGTTAAATATTGAGCTATTTTCATATTGATGAACATGTGAATGTTATAGATGTTTACGACAGTATCACTTAATATATTCGGAACGATTTGGCCATTCTAACTTGCATAAGCTTTATTAGCTATTATTTTCAATATCCGTCACATGTAAGCCTTAGAAATTTCTAAAAATTGTTCATGACTTAACTCTGATGTCAGTATTTCGTTGCGGTGTTCGTTGTTATAACTTTTGCTCTGGGGATGTTTCGAGGGGAAAATATCATCCTAAAATAAGTTTAAGTATAATGCATTCCTAACTACTACTTCCTAACGGTACATTCCGCAAAGGACTATGTCCTATCAGCATATTAATTGCTAGCACCATTGTTCAGACTTTTTATTGGATTGGATTTGATTTGTTTAGCATCTTTTTTTTTTAACATCGAGGCTATATGAGAAGTAGACCTACAGTTTAATGTGGAATCCGAACTACATGAGCTCCCATCAGGAATCCAAGGGCGAAAATACGTACGCCAACTATATTGTATTACAGTATGGAATCTGTTACCTGGTATATATCAGTATTTCTACCGATAATAAAACTCGATATCACACATCCAATTCTTCCAATATACTTGAACACATTGTCTATTGTGTAAGAACCTATAAAATTAGCAGCACAGACCAGTAATTTATTAATTAAGTGCTCTTTAATCCGGCATTCTCTGGTTTAGCACATCCTATACTCCGGCACCAATCGAGGAGCAAATATTCAATTAAATAAATATTCAGTATTGGAATTAATTTTTTACTCTATTGAATTATAAATAAGATAAATAGTTTAAACCCTATATTTGCTAGATTGACTTTTTTGTAGTAAAGTATTTATTTCGTTTGCACACGAATAGAATTTAAATAAACACATATCTACAAGTTTTAATCGTTTGTATCTTTGTCTTATCTAGTGATTTATCGTTAGTTTCCCTTTTGAAACTATATTCACGTTCGATAACCTGGCAAAGTAGATACTGGTAATGCAGCATGGCCACGCCGGATTAAAAGTGCTTACTGTACCTAATATAGGGAAATGATTTTTTAATTATGTTATAGTTTATAAATAAGTGGTTAGGGCAGTCGGTAAACTGAAATCAGAAGCTCCTGGCGTGCAACGCTTTGGTCGAGCCGAGCCAAGGAGAGCCACACACACACACACAAGTCGAGGTTGGTAAGCTTGTTATGGTGAAGCTTGGCCACCAAATATAGAGATCTTTATTCCTTAGACAATATATGGGATACTTCCCCAACAAATTTCGTACAGGTCCGGTCAGTAGTAAGTGATAAAGTACAATATAAAAGTCAAGTTGAGCAGAGCCTCTTCTTGCCGAGGTCGGTCACTAAATATAGCGATCCTTATTCCTTAGACATGTCGAACTCGTGGCCCGCATTCTGCTTTTGACTCACTTTTCTGCGATCTTCGGTTCTTCCGGATAAAATAACAAAAAAGCAACATGAAAACATGCAACTACTATAAACTTGAATGATAAGATAGAATCATTCAACGTATCGACACATTTCCTAGCTTCTGCTAAGTTCAAAAGCTGAAGGAAACCTTATTGTACTAAACGTCGCCGAGAAGCTTTAGGTTCGATGAGTAAATTCAGAGGAAGATTTTGTGATGTCAGATCTATCAGAAAGGAACTCTCTCTATTTGTTTTCTCCCCCTTTATCAACTGACGTTGAGAAAGTAAAGCCCATTACACATAGAAACTGAGCACTACTCAACTATAAAGCAAAAAGTTCAGTAAAGTGGTTATCTCTAAATTTTACAAAAAGATACTAGCCTACGCGGTTCCAATAAAACCTCAAATTTACATCGTTCGTAATGTCCATGTGCTGTAGTACATATCAGTGTGAACAACTTTTCTCACTTATAAGAAGGAACTAGTCCTCAGTGAGATGTAAGTCAACAGACATTCATCTGACCTTTGTTCTAAAAATCGCGAGACATCCGAAAGCTGGTTGCATGAAAAACATGTGAGGAATCGGGGCTGAAACAATACATATTCACCTACTACCCAGATTTCTTTTGTTCGTTCATCTTTTTTAAAAACTACAATGTTAGGTAAGATTTTATATATTTTATCACTTTTTAAATACATCATTCAGTTTTTCTTTTTACTTGCAGCCTGCACTATTGTATACTTATTATTATTGGGGTTCATTTGAGACACTGAATTAGACATCCCTGTCTTAGACGATAAGCTACTGGCTCATTAAATTTGGTTCAAATGCGGCAAGTAGGTACAGATAAATAAAGTAGCACATACAAGTCGAGCCGAGCCTGTCTTGACTACCAAATGTTGCGATCTTTATTCCTTAGACCAATGCTTCTCAAACTTTCCGATAACGCGGACCCCTTGCTCATTCGGAAAGTTATCTGCTGACCCCTTGCAATGGTATCTGATATTTCACATGGTATTAAAAAATATACTAATTAGAATTACCACTGACAAAAAAGAGATCAAGAAAATAATGCAATAAGACAAAGTGACAAAGATTTAAGTTGGCAACAACAACAACAAAAAAGTACGTGGTTAAAACTGTAAAGTGGCGATAAGAACTTGAAAAGGTGAGGACAGTTAAACTATGTTTTTCTTATGTAAATACATGATCTTGCTACTGAAGAAAAAAGAACAATATCGAGTGTAGCTTCTCTTTGTTGCTTAACAACACAGCAAGTCGAAAGTTTTATTGGTTTTCTTGATTTTTAATTGATCACTCATGGAAAATTATAAAAGCAAAAAATTTTTGCTTCAACAATAATAAGATCGTAGTGCAATATTATTGTTCCAGAGTTGTTCGTACCGTCAGGGACCGGTTTTAGGACTTTTGATATTTTGACTTCAAAACTGATGTTATTCCATTCTACACTTCTAACTTAGCCTACACATCAAATTTCAATTTGCGTAAAAGAAGGGATCCAAAGATAGGTAGGGTGAAAATTTTGCCAAAATATAGGGTATTAGATGACTTGATATTTTGACTTCAAAATTGATGTTACTCAATTCTAAGTGTCTTACTTTGTCTACAAACTAAATTTCAAATTGCGCAAACTAAGGGATCCAAAGTTATGGGGGGTTCAAAATTTTGCCCCCAAATCTTGCTTGTGCAGCCTGTATATGAGATCAGATGTCAATAGTAATAACCATAACTTTGGATCCTTTACTTTGCGGAAGTTAAAATTTGAGTTGTAGACTAAGTAACACGTGTAGGATGAAAAAAAAAAAAAAAACATTAATTTTGAAGTGAAAAATCAAAAGTCCTAAAACTCCCTATATTTTTGACAAAAGTTTGCCCCCGCCCCCCTATAACTTCGGATCCTTTCGTTTGCACAAGTAGAAGGTTGGCATGTAGAGTAAGTAAGACATATAGAATCGAATAAAATCAATTTTGAAGTCAAAATATAAAAAAATTTAAACCCGTCTCTGACCGTTCTTCCCTTTGCTGGAAAGAGGCAGTTAGGAACCAATGTTGTGTGTGTATGTTATTTTGATATTTTTTATCTTTTCACGAGTTGATTGAATCAAAACAACGTTCTTATTTCTCTGTTGCGATATATCTTCCAAGACAATTTTACATTAAGCGCACGCAATTTTAGAAATCCCAGAATTGGGGGCAGGCTTGATGTTTATAAGCATAGGAATGACTAACATTTACTTTTAAAAAAATCTAGAGTTGATGGTAGTGGTGGGAGCTTTCCGCCACTTGAAGATGTAATCCATGAAAGTCGGAGGTGTCGTGCAGCTAATGTACAACTGTTCTTTTTTTTAAAGTGCCCTAACCAAGAAAGAATTTCTTTCATTTGATGTAGTCATGTATAAAGGTTGACTGGCTTCAGGGCAGAAATTTAGTAAAGTACGAAAACATTTAAATCTACAAACGTAGGTATAATTTCTAATTGCTTCCTTTTTAGCAACTGAAAAAAAAATACTTCTTGTACAATAGTTTTGAGTTCCATTTTATTACAACACATTTCAATATTTAGGAGTCGTGGACCCCCTGGTCAGGTCCCGCGTATCCCCAGTAGTCCGGAGACCCTACTTTAAGAACTACTGCCTTAGAAAATGATCTATACACATAGACATACACAGCACTGGAGTGAAACTACAAGCTCTCGCATGCTTACGCTAGCAGCTAAGAAAGACACAACACTTTTCGGAAAGTTAGAAGTGAGATAAATTATCGGAGATGATGATGTTTTAGTGTGTAAGTATTTTGTTATATTTTTTGACAGGAATGAATTTTGATGTCGTAATCATTATTTTAATGTTGTACGTAGTTCACCTTACATGAGCTTGGGGTTATTTTATATGTATTTCATTTATATTTTACTTGCTACTTTTTATATATGTTTTGGTGAACAGAAATTGGAAGAAGGTTCAACATATTTGAGTGTATTTTAATATTTATCACATAGCTAAAACAGGAGCATCAGATGCATTTAATAAGAATTTTTGAATCATGTATTGAAAACTTCTACACCCATCTGCAGTCAGCATTTACCACAATTAGTCCTAATCCTAAAAGCTAATTACTTCCAATAACAATGGATATTGTCACCAAGCGAGAATGGTAATGTACATCTGGAGATGCAAGAAACAAGTATGCAATAAATAGTCTATTACTTTGCATCGTAGCAAGCTATGTATAGCTATGTATAGCGTACATACAACAAACAAAAACTTGTTATGCCTTTTTATTTTCGTTAATAGAATTCGATTCGTGTTTTAATGTATCGAAGAACAACGGTATAGTCAACGAACTGAAAGCATCTAATACTGTGGTACCTATTGTCTTGAACCTAGAAAAATAAATGTTTCAAAAATGCATTATCTATAGCTGCCTTGTGACGTAAATCGTTGGTAGTAAGACAGTGTCTTCCGTCCTTTTATGACAGTCTCATGCTAAGTTAGACGGAAGATAGTGTTAAGCATTTGCGTGGTTCCAATATACCGTGCGCTGACCTGTACTTTATAATCCGAAAAAAGGAAGGTAATCTTCTTGAAATATCATGTTACTCTAGCTTTTTACATTTAAATGAGGATCTATACATATATTAACTACCAAATGTTGCAACACAGATACATTATAATACCGTTGTATTTCTTAACATAAAAGAACAATACATAGTAGAGTAGTATATGCGCCTACATAATTGTTCCGAAGCAATGAAAAATAGTGACCACATTATATCCGCTTTGTTTACAAAACCATGATCTTTGAGAATGTGGGCAACTATTTTGGACACGGATCCGTAGAGTTGTAATAATAGCTGTTACTTTGAACCTGCAAGTGGCGCTCAGATAATTTACATTATGTCTTACAATTTTTATGAATCTGTTTACAACACAATGCACAGCTTTTATTATGTGAGTAAGGTTTAAAAATGACAACGAGTTTCATACGAGTTTGACAAGATTAATCGCCTTGAAAGAGGACGCCTGTATTCAAGTAGAAATCAAAATGGAAGCCAAGCTAAAGTAATTTTAACAATCATACATTTTGTTCTTAATTATTTGTTAAGTTTGTTAAGCTTAACAAATTCTTTAAAATTACATCTACTAAACTTAATTAAATATAAAATCATAAACAAAATATTCTCCAAATTTAAAAGTTAAACTTTAAGGAGTCTTAAGTGCGCTAAATTAACTAAAATTGTCGTAATTTTATATTGTTAATAATAATAGAAGAAAATACATATATTTTTATTTTTAAAAAATAACGAACAATATCAAAAATATTTATAACTAGTAAGTGTTCCCACACGTTATTTTGGGGGCAATATTTTTCGTTCTTTCTTCTGCGTCTTTTATATAGGATTCGTCTGAACTGAAAACCTCGTATAAAATTTAAACGTCCCTTATGGGCAGTAGCTACGCAGGAATTTATTTCGGGAGGGGTCCAAACTCAATATGAGGTTATTTTATATTAAAATTCCTAAAATTTCCCCTAAAATTAGGCTAAATTTACACAAAAGTAAAAATTTCGGGGAAGGTCCGGACCCCCAGGACCCACCCCCTGCGTACGTCCCTGCTTATGGGTATCTTATGGAAACAGTACTACCGCTTTTTCTTCCATTCTAGATGAAACACTTAAAAAACGCTGAAACACGTTTAATTATTTCAGATGGAAAGGTGAAGCATCAAATTTCATTTCGCCAACATTAAAGTATTCCAAGATATGGTCATTTTATTATGAGGGTCACTGTTTATATTTTGAGCCTTGGCAACACTGATTGTAGTTAGGCGCTATTTTTTGTTTGCATAGAAACGTTTGACATGTTTCACCACAACGTACTTCAAATGTTTTCTCAATAGCTTTATTTGCGTTGTTTACGTTGACTTGAAGATTGCGTGACAACAGAAAAATGGAATTAACTCGTGAAAATTTTCGTGCGATGATTTATTACGATTTTCGACGTGGATTATCAAGACAAAAGTGCATCGATCAACTTACTTCCACATTTGGTGATGAAGCACCATCTTTTGCCACTATGAAACGCTGTATAACGATTTTACTCGTGGCCCCCATTCGCTCACGACGAAATTCGCGAAGGTCGTCCAAAATCAGTTGTTATTCAAGAAAACATTGATGCTGTGCAGAACCTATTACTGCAAGATCGTCATGTGACGTACTGTGAGATTGAGGCAACCCTAGACATTAGTTCCACCAGCATATATAAAATATTACATGATCATTTAGTTGTGAGAAAGGTTTGTTCTCATTGGATCTTACATAATTTGACAAAAAAAAAGAAAAAAAAGAAGCTCCTGTAGATTGGTGCACACAATTGCTCAATAAATACAATGGCGGTGCTTCAAAAGATGTATATAAAATTGTAACAGGTGAAGAATCATGGATATATGCATATGAGCCGGAACGTAAAGAGCAGTCAACTGTATATGTGTTTCAAGATGAACCAGATCCAACAAAAGTGTTTCGCGCTTGAAGCCCATCGAAACAAATGGTCGCCTGTTATTATTTTTTTTTTTTTCGAAAAAAACTGAGGTCATGTGGCAATTGTGCCTTTGAAGAAACGTAAAACGGTCAACTCTGAATATTACACAACAATTTGTTTGCCGGAGGTCTTCGGTCAAATGCGAAAAACAAACAAGCGCCGTCGGATCATTCTTCATCAAGACAATGCGAGCTCTTACATATCTCGTCTAACAACAGACTATTTGAATACTCAAAAAATCGAATTGATGTGTCATCTGCCGTACGATCCTGATTTGGCACCAAATGACTTCTTCTTGTTCCCGAATATCAAGAATAAATTGCGTGGACAACGATTTTCGTCGGCAGAAGAAACTGTTCATGCGTACAAAAAAAAAAAAAAAAAAAAAGTTATGGAGGTGTCTCAAGAAGATTGGAAAAAATGCTTTGACAAAATGGCTCGAATGGATGCAAAAGTGTATTGATCATAAAGGAGAATATTTTGAAAAACAATAAATCAATTTTCAATGACAAATTAATATTTTTTCATTGTTAGGCCCTCAAAATATAAATAGTGGCCATCGTACAGTATAGGTATCTTATAATAATTGTAATCCTTACTTCTTTTTCCTGCTTACGTCATTTTCTTCCTTTCTGGTTCAAGTATTTAAAAAAAAAAAACCGCTGAAATATGTGTCTAATTGCTTTAAATGATAAGTCCAAATGTTAATTTCATACCTCTAACCTTAAGAGATTCCGTGATAAAGGTGTCTTCCTATAATAATTAAAATCCCACTGCGTTTTTCTTCCCAACTCTTTTTTCCCTTCTAGGTAAAATAATAAAAAAAAAGCAATGAAACCCGTGTCTAATTATGTTAAATGAGAAATCCATAAACCGAATTTCTTGTCTCTAACTTTCAGAGATCTGGATATAACGACATTGTAGGATAAGAACTGCTACCCCTGTTTCTCCCTTTTCTCATCGAATTACCAAAAGTCATTCCTTAGTGGTCTCCTATGTCAAATCCTATATACTGGGCAAATTTCAAGTTTCTAGCTTAAACGGTTTGGTCTGAGCGTTGATCAGTCAGCCAGGATTTCTTCTTTTATAATTTATAGAAGGGGAGTTTTGTTCCACAGTGTAAAACTACAGTGTACTTCGAAACTATGAGAATTCAATACTTAAACTTTAAGTAGTACAGCTATAACTAGTAGTTGCAATAAATTGATAAGATGAAAGATAAAACTTGTTCCTCGGACGTTGAAAAGTCATTACTCGCTATATTTTACTGTTTTTGTCCTATGACGATAAACGTTGAAACCGGAAATCATTAATTGATACCACTTCCGGATTCAATGGATTGTTAAGAGAGGAGGTAAAGCCACTCCTGGAAAGGTGAATCGCTTGCAAAAATCTGTATCTCAATATCTCTTATCATTTCTGCTCTACGAAAATTAGTATTTAAATCGGATCATCATCATCATCATAGGTATTCTGCCATTATTGGCAAGTCATTTGTCGCAGCTGAGAAGTTTCCATGCTCCACGGTCTTCCGCTAACCTCTTCGTCTTAACGTATGATCTTTCTGTTTTGATATCGTCCATTAATTGTAGCCTCCTCCACCCTCTCCCTCTTTTTCCTGCCACCATACTCTCTAGCACGTCCCTCATTATACAGTTTCTTCTCAGGCAATATTCCAACCAGTTTCTCTTCCTCTTCTAAATAATACCTAAAAGTGTTCTTTTCTCCTCTACCCTTTCTAACACCCTCTCATTCGTCTTCCGCTCAACTCAACTAATTCTTTCCATTTTTCTCCACACCCACATTTCGAAGGCTTCCAATTTCTTTTTCTTTTAAATTCACTTTTACGTAATGTCCATATTTCCGCCCCATACAATAAAACACTCCACACGAAGTATTTTATAAGTCTTTTTCTCAACTCTTTATTCAAGGTCCCACAAAACAACTTTTATTCCTCCTAAAGGCCTCTTTCGCCTTTCTATTCTTGTTTTTATTTCACGTTCACACTTCATGTCATTACTAAGAATACTACCCAGATATCGAAAACTATTCACTTGTTCTATTTTCTCCCCTCTCACTTTTATATTTGACACAGACCGCTTCGTTCCAATCACCATTTTGTCTTTCAAACATTTATTTTCATTCCATATTCTTCAAAGAACTTCTTCAAGTTTTCTAACATCCTATTGATTTTCTTTCCAGATTCTGCAACAACCGCCATAACCGGAAGAAATAGTAAATTTCAGGCACTCCCAATTTGGACAGAGTGTTTCGATTGTGATGATATGTACTTTTGAATAGATTGCAGAACACTTTGTCGCTCTCGTATATTACCATTTTCGTTCTATGCCGGTAAATGTTGAAACCAGGAGTGCTGATTTGAACCATTTTTGGTTTGAATAGAAGTTAATGCAAAAGACGGAATCTATTCTTGGGAAGTTAAATCAGTTACAAAGAAAAAAAAATGTATCTCAATATTTCTTACAGATGTTGCTCTATGGAAATGAGTATTGAAATCGGAAGTAGTTCTAAATTTCAAGAATTATCGGTTCAGATAGAGTGTTGCGGGTTGTAACGATATGCTCTTTTGAGACATTGAATAAATTCCAGAAAATTGCTTGTTGCTATTTGTTACCATTTTGGTCTATGGCCATACGTGTTAAAACCGGAAATGCTCATTTTAACCACTTCCAGCTTGAGTAGAAGGTTAATGAAGAAGAAAGAACTTATTCTTGGGACAGTATAACGATTGCAGAAAACCGAATCTCAATATCTCTTGCCGTTTTCGCTATGCGGAAATTAGTATTGAAACAATAAGTAACATTAAATTTAAACACTTCCGGTTTCGATATAGTGTTCGGGATAATCATGATATATTGCCTTGAGGCGATATATATATATATATATATTTACAAGAAATAACTTCTCGCTATTTGTTTCCGTTTTTGTTGTATGGCGATAAACGTTGAAACCGGAAATGACTTATTTGAACCACGTCTGGTTCGAATAGAGAGTTGACGGAAGAAATGAAATCTTTCCTTGGGACGCTGAATCGATTTCAAAGAACTGCATCTCGATATCTCGCCGTTTTTGGTCTGATACCTGTCGACAAATGGACAGACTGATAAAGCTCTTCTATAATACTTTTTACACTTATTCACAGCATAATTTGGAAGTCTAATAATAGGTACACCTGCATAAGCTATTAGAAATTACTTTTATATATTATTTCTATAATTTATAATTGCTTGCTTGATATTGATATTCTCACCTATAGTGTGATATCTATCTATCTATCTATCTATCTACATATATATATATATATATATATATATATATATATATATATATATATATATATATATATATATATATATATATATATATATAGCAGACTCTCATTAAGCCGAGTTTAGATAATTCCTACATTATGCTGCAAATCTTGTTTGTCGGAGTTTTTAATATCTTCTTTGAAGAGAAATAATCGTGAATGGGAAAGTCGCTGACTAATTTTTGAAACTGTAATTTTGCAATTATGATAATTTAGCCAAATATGAAATAAAAAAATAAATTAACTTTGGATTTCTTGCTTCATGTGTATGTTTTAGGATTAACTAATTCATATCGAACTTCCGAAGAGAAATATCAAAGCGACCGTGTCTATAGCGACAACGCCCAGTCACGATCCCTCTTCAGTTTTATTAGAAAGGAAAAAAGAAAGAATGAAAAAGAAGAGAAGAAGATAGGAGAAAGGAAGAAGGAACTAGAGATAAAGGATTACTCGATAATTATGGAAATATGGTAAATGAACTTGAATAGTTGTTAAAAGAGGTGATTCATACTCGAATGTTATTACTTGAAGATCATTTCTGAAATGATCTTGAGGAGACACATGTTCCCTCATACTACCCCGACCTGGATCCAGGGAACTGCACAAGTGGGAGTTGCCCTAACCCAGACTAGGTGACTAGAAGTGTTAATCTAATCGTTGGCCTGTTATTTCCAAACGTTAAATAATCATTTATCCAGTATCTAAATATCCATGGTAGAGATCAAACACACATTTGAATTAGCCAAGGGAATAGAAGTTCTGAGATTCCTGAAAAGACTGTCGTTATTCATACTCATCCTGTTATTTTGGCTTTCCTCCCAGAACTGATTTAGAATTAGTTATTTTTCATTACCTCCGTCATACACTAATACATATAACATACTATTACACGCTTGTTATAAACACTATCATAGTAAATCAATATTAAATGCTACCACTTATAACTAAATTTATCATTCATTCACACACACGCACATACATGCGAGGATAGCGTATCGACATTTGTGAAGATAGTTTAAAAGAAAACATCTAACTACATTTGGCGAACATTTATTACATATGTGAGAAATTAAACACAGAATGTATTAAACATGCAATAAACATATATATAAATATATCAATCCACATACAAAATTGAATATCAGGAACATTATGGTATGTATATATGGTGGCGTATTTAGGGGGCTTCCGGACTTAAGACCCCAGAAATCTTACTATAGTAAATTATATGAAATATCTTGAAGAATTTTCATATTTCCAGGCAAAACTGCCCCAGAAAGTTAGTATAACCCCCCGAAACAAAATCGTAAATACGCCACTGTATATCTGTTTAACTTTTGGGAAATATAAGTCCGTGAATATAGTTACATTCCACAATATTATGAGTGAAAGAAAAAACTTGAGATGAGGTTTAAAATGAGTCTTTATCTCATATATAAAAAAATTTAAATTAATTTTACGAGTCCTCTCTCGTACTTTTAGGCGAGCTATAATATCATAAATATTATCAAAGCACCACCGTTTCTGGTGTCCATGCATTTAACTTCATTTCATTTTCATATACACACATGAGTTTATGTTTACTAATTGTAACCGACACATATTCTGTTCGTAAAAGTATTTATTTATTATTACATTTATCTCATTTCTGGGATTAGGAGAACGAAATTTCGTCACTAGTATCACAGTGACTATGTCACTTATTCAGTCATGCCATTTATTATTCCATTCACTAACTATCTTTAAATCACTATCACCTGATATCCCCAGGCGCACACATTTGTCGTTAGATTCGCACAACGTATAAAGAAATGATAATCTCCCAGGTTCAGAAGGATTTTTCCGTTTGTATTGAGAGCACAATTACTGAGGTGGAAATACTGGTCAGGTTTGATGATTCGTATAGGAGGGATGGAATCGAAATGTAATTTTACAGAAGGATTTCAGTTTACTATCTTGAGGGTAGATTTAATAATACATTAGAGTTACGATGACATGCCTTAATCCCATGCTACATGCAGTTAGTGTATTACAGATGATGTTAACTGTTACATATGTTACTTAATAATATTACAAATGTTGAAGAGAATATTTAACATGCGGCGGTATTTTCTAACATTCACATTTTATATTCATCGGATATTTCGGAACCGTGGCAACCAATGACCATTCGGGGTAAGGTACCAAGACCCTTTACATATATTTATTTACTCAATCCACCATTATACATTTTACTTTAATATTATATTTATATTCCACACGTGTTTATATCACGATATATATATATATATATATATATATATATATATATATATATATATATATATATATATATATATATATATATATCGACAAATTAAAATTTTTGGTTGCAACACTTTACATAGGAAAATCCGAATATATCACAAATTTAACTAACTGACCGCACATAATGATAAAATTTATATTCTCAAGCATTTTATTTAAAGTAGTAGACATTTAATTCGCAGGGCAGGCACGTAAACACAGAATATGTATAAATATATCATTCTAAAATTGTTAACACTTCTTTGGGCCCAAGCTAATATGACAACATTTACATTTACAGTAACCAATGGAAACAAAATTAGAAATGACTGATAATCCAACGGAGAATTCTGAACGGATAATGATAAAGGAACGAAAGTAAAATTTAATCGTGTACAGAACCATCGCTCGCTGTTGCAGTGGGTCAAAAATATGATGGAAAAAGTTTCCTTAATATTCCACATCAACGAAAACCTCCATGAATCGTGTCTCACGACATCTCAGTTGGTAATTCAGGTTCGAATGATATATGTTAAATGGTTGATATTTGTCAAGTTCAAAACTTGGGGGGAGGTTAAAGAATTAACAAATCTCGAAGAAGAGAATAGAGAGATAGATAGAGAAGAGAAAGAAAAAGCGGTGCGCCAAAAGAATAAGCTAGGACACCAAAACTACCAAGATAAATGTTCCAACATACAACAATCAACAGCCAAATATACTTACATATGCCGAAAAAAGTGGCCTACTAAAATGCGCAGTTTAAGATAAATATTTCCAAGCTCACGAGCTAGTCTGTGTCCTGAGCGAGATTTCCACAAAGACAGTGGCTTTATGGAAATCTCACTTCGCGCCGTGTCCGGCCGAGGCCTTGGAGATTCCGGCCCTACCGGAAGGTCAGTGTGGTCTCTTAATTTAGAATTTCTAAAAACATTTTCCAACCCCTCAGAAACTGAGAAGAGTTCCGAGTAAAGTATGGAGACTGAAATAAAGTCAATAAATAGCAAAATCCTGACAGGGATTTGCCGAATTTTTTAAAAAATTAAATAAAATAAATTTTATACTAGTAAGTTGACTGCGAAATCTTACTACTCACTACCAGTCCGCAACGGCGCTAACCTTGAGGCGTCAACTAATTTCAAACACTATATACTAGAAATAAAAGAAGTGAAAATTCATGGACATTGGGGTTTTGGACGCTCTGGTACGGTATTACGAGATTCTACTGTAATAAATCTATTAGGTTATTCGATCTTATCCACTTTGTAGTCTCTGCGAACTGTGGTGAATTTGGCTTAATCACTTGACGTGGAAAAAATCATAGTTCCAGAGTAGTATCGCAAATGTAAGCTGAACGCATATATTTAAATTGTATCAATTTTGCAAACGGTTATTCTGTTCTATGATTAACTGGTAAAATATCTGGAATCATTTGCTACATGACTACTGTTCGTATCGTCAGGCTGGATGATCAGTTAGTATGTCCGATTACTATTAAATGTTGAGCCACAAACTGAAAATACAATCCACAATTTCTGTCGACTAACTCTCCTCACACAATATTCTGACGTAATGGTTAATGTACTAAAAATTAATTATTATATAAATACAGTCAATACCTCGTAGTAAAATTTGCAACTGGACACATATATGCATGGGTGTCATACTATCTATTCACTCTCACTACAATATATTTATCATTTCTCACTTATATATTTATTCATTTTTCTACAACGTCGATTTATTTTCAGACACCCTATAATCCACAATTACGTCCAAGACTGTTCAAAGCATTCTTATTATATGTATTAAAATCAACACACTACTATAGTATACTAAACAATACGCGGGAGCTTGTATGAACCGATATTAGATTCTTTCAAAACAAACTACAGTATTTCACTTTACGGCTTCGAATTATTTTGTATGCAATGAAAATTCAATATCATTAAGTATCCTCTTAACTACATGCAATTATATTTTCGGAAAATTTCAACTATGCGATTGTTCACAGAAAGCAACGAAGAGAGAGAATTTGAAACCGCAACCTGACAACAAAATAAAGCCATACAGACAAACTTCAGGTTAAGGGAAAAAGCAAAGTTTACTATTCTTAATAATTCGATTACTGTACTATATAAATGACTGTGCTTTTCAGGAACGTTCATTTATAATGTAATTCGTCTAAATATCTATTCACATGGGGCAGAACTAGTATTTACTCATCAATAATCGCAAAAGGGGGGTAATTTTTGCATAATCTAAATCATTAAGTTTTGGAGTAACAAAAAACTAGCGGCAAATAGTTCTCAACCCGACACGAGATGGCATTGATAGTACGAAAACTAACTTTGCACTATTAAATAAACTTTGTACTCTGTCATCGTTAAACATAAGCAATCTAGTATGTAATTACAGTACAGGATTACTATGAATTTGCGTGGCGAATTAAATTTTATCCATTTAAACTGACCACAAAAGATGACTAATTGAACAATACACTATACGTAAAGAAATAAATCATACTTTCACTCTCACATCACTTCTATGGTCAACGTACTAAATTACACACACATACGTGCTACATCCCACATAATCTAAGAAAACAAATATTAATACACATCACCTACACATGTTAAATCATCTTATCACACAGTTCAACTATACGTAAATCAAACAAAATACTGCACTTCACCATCGTAAACCGGCTCTATGCATTATGAAAAGGAAACGGAATAATCAGAGTCCAGAGACCTCCTATTAATTAAATCATGGTTTTCTAATTGCAGAATTACTTTCAATGTCCCAGAAAGGACATATTGACTACTAATGGTAAGGGTCGCTTTCTTGAAGGGAAAATAACCCCTTTTGATTCTTTATTTAGCCCATAATGTGTTGGACGCTGTGATCAACTCAGGAGTAAAGGAGAGTTCCTGTTCTAACTTACACTGGCATTATAGTAATAAATTCAACCACGAATAAATCTACACCTACCGCCATGTTAATAAAAATAAGAAATCACATATACTACATATACAGACAAAGCTATATTAGAACAGGCTTATCGTAACCTAACAGGAAAATTTTGGAAATAACGGGAGTTATCAAGGGAAACACTAATCTTCAAACTGTTTTTGAAAAATAACAAACTGCGATGAATCCTGTACATCACTATTAATGTTTACGAACATGGCGTCCCTTGTGTTGAAGTCCATATCTAACTATTTGATGTCTGTTTTACTGCAGAATTTCACTGTTCAATACGCTTTTGTGCTTCCAATGAGTCTATTTAACTAATTTATACATTGTTACTTGATTTATGGTGCTTACTACGGAAGAAAACACAAAATATTCTTGGAGCAAACTAACGTGGTGTTGCTCGATGCTTTTCCAGGTAGAGAATGACAAGAAACGCGCCTTAATACTAGAGCGTCGGAAATAGTTCCAATCAGAACAAAGAATTTTGGTGGCAGAAAATATAAAGCGAATAGAAAATAGTAAAATCTGGATAAAACCGGATTTTGAGAGGATATGGGAATCTCAGAGGGACTAAATTATTCTGCCAAATATTAGATTGGTGGATAATTTCAAGAATGTCTGTCAACTTGCGGGCCTATGTTTTCGTAAGGCATTAAAGCGTACAATTTCAATACCCATCCATTTGAAACGCCCATATACAGGGTTTACAATAAAACAATGTATAAATAAAGATATTATTCCCCGAAATATAATTTCTATTATATTATTCTGAAGCTCCCAGCATAATTTTGAGTAAAGAACAAATGAATTTAGTACAGGGACTGAAAATTATGTATTAAAATTTTACAGTACGCAGTGTGTTCGGAAAGTATAGGGTCCCTCTAAACAAAAATTTCAGTACCTTTACTGTAATGGCACATTACATGTTTCCATAATTCGTACTACTTACAATATAAGCATTTTTAGTGTTGAGGGATTGCAAACAGGAGAATGCAGTTATGCAGTTTCAACTTCTTTCTCAGCTATCTAAAGGCAGCCCTAGCAAAGAGTGACTACGTAATGATCATGAAGAAGGTAAAAGCGATATAGGCGATTAAGTATTAGGCACTTTTTATAGAATGTTTTCAGAATATTCAGATCTAAGAGAACGCTTAGGAAACTGAAAACCTTAGTCAGATTCTGGAACGTAATGTAATTTTTACTGACCGCAATCTCAGTTTTGTTCGTGAGATTGGGATAGATATGTATTTCTTATTAAATCTTTCGTGTTATGTATCATTAATATTGTTCTTTTAAAATTATTTTCTTGCCATATATATTTTTGAAAATTTTTAATTTGAAATTTTAATGTGCAGCTTTTGTGGACCTTTGGAATTATCATGACGGGTAGAAATCATCATATGAGGAGTCCCAAAGGAACGTAACTCCAAGAATGGAATTTTTGTTTGCTTGGATTATGAACATAATTCTAAAAGCTCTATTTGGTGTTATTTGACTGTTATTGAAGTTGATTTTGTCATT
This sequence comes from Thermobia domestica, assembly GCF_964235325.1. NCBI lineage: Eukaryota > Metazoa > Arthropoda > Insecta > Zygentoma > Lepismatidae > Thermobia > Thermobia domestica. The sequence continues at coordinate 146,398,273 of NC_137465.1, read as the reverse complement.
CACTTTTCTGCTATGCAATAATGTATTTACCTTCTTATTAAAACAACATTTGTTTGAAAAAAAAAACTTTTTCCTCCTCTCTCCTGTTAACCTAAGAAAATGGAGTTAGGTTCGTCTGTTTCTCATACGACGAAAGAGCCTCACTACTGACACTTCCATTAAAACAACATTAGTCAATCATTCATTCGTCTATCAGGCAATGTAACATCTGTGTGAATCATTCTGTAGAAAGTAGTTTTTGCTATATCATTTTATTACGCAAAAATCCGTTTAAGTTTGTTCTAAACATTGACGAACACGCTGTATGTAAACAAGAAATGCCGCAATAGAAAAAGAGAGTAGTGAGGCTTCGAAGTTAAAGGACTTGCCTGATGTAATGACAGTTTTAGTTAGTGTAACGAAAAGTTTATGTTTTCCTTTGGGATAAAAGGAGCAAATGAAAACACAAACAAGGGGTAACTCAAACAAGTATGCTAATCTATTCGTCTCTTAGAAGAAAAAAACCGTTGGATTTCTACTTTTTCCTTACGTCTCATATTCCTTACTTCTTCTAGCATTATGCATTACCTAACTCTTTTCCCCACAAGAAAAAGGAACGTATGCAGTCACACATGGAATGGAGTGAGACAAGGAAAAAAAATACCCGTAACAATTTTCTCCGTAATGCAAAAAAAAAAAATAAATAAATAAATAAAAATAAAAAAATGCTGATACCTCCCTTGTATAACTTTCCTTCTCATCTCGCACTGGTTATCTGAATGAAGGTCCCGAGGTTATTTACAAGAAAAAGTTTTTCTCAAAAACTCTTCTACATTCCTTCCCTTCTAGGTCCTGTGGTTACGAATGAGAAAACATCTCAAGCTACAGCTTCCAGAGGATAAAACAAAATCATGAAAAAAAAAGAGCCATGAAGAAAAAGAAGGAAAAGGATGTACGAAAAAAACTGTTTTAAAAAAAGAGAAAAGCAAGAAATAAAAGGAAAGAAGTTGAGGGAATTGTGAAGAGCACGTTGAGTCATTGTGATATAAGAAGGTCAGAGGTTACGGAGATTTGATTAATCCTGATTTTTCCGGGCAACATTTTTTTACTTTTCAAAAAATAACAAACAGAACTATAAAAACGGAAAGGTGGGAAAGAACACCGATGATATATATATATATATATATATATATATGTGTATATATAAAGGCCAATTTTTCATTGCAGTCCAGATAACAGTTCCCGAAATTCAATGTATTTCATTGTTTTTATGGTTGATGGTAAGACCATTTTTCAATTCGTAAAATGGATGTACACTACACTAGTCATGCTGATCACGTCTTATTGCCGATAAAATAAAATATCATATTTACAGTATTTTTTCCAAAATACAGGCTACAGTATCAAACGTTGTATTTCCGGTACTTTTGGCAATGATTATACTACGAAGCAAAAATGCTTTTAAAGTTAAAATGAATTTAACCTCTTCTCCATGACAGATTTCAAAACACAAACGAAATAAATTGTTTTCAAGCTCAAAGAAAACTTCTTTAATTCAAACTGAATTTGTTAATGTGTGGGAATTATCGTGCAAAGCGCGCTTTTTAATTTTTGTTTAAAAAACAGTTTAAGTTCAACTGTTTATCAATGGACTTCAGTATATCAAGCCAAGCAAAAGGAATTATTCTTCAATGTTAAAGGTAACGATAGGTTTAATCCAGAGGCGGATCTAAAAGGTAAAAACGGGGAGGGGAGACAACCAGAACCCAGACTATGATAGGTATGTCGTGAGTTTACTATAAACTTTCAAAAATATATAAATCATAGGTTAAATTAGTTTTGTCACTTAAAAAACTGGGGGAGAAGTCTACACCCCCGCTTACGGACTAGATTCGCCACTGGTTTAATCACAATCTGGACTTCTTAAAGAAAATTGAAGAGTATGAAAGAAAACATTAGTAACCCACACTAAAAGAATGAGTCGAGTAGAGGAAAATAATAACATTTGTATGAGCCGAACTGTTTCCACAGTTACCAATGTTCTTCCCCCTGTGGTTTTCAATTTTGGAACAAAATATGTTTCGCCACTTAGGGTTAACATTTTCTTCTTACTCTTAACCGATTTCAACCCCAAGCAGCAAGCATGATTTTGGAAATTCCAATATACATAAATGTAGTCCTCCTCGAATTTGAACAGAATTGATGGCGTACTTGCTCAGTGGTTGAGCGCATACCTCTGATTCTCTGAGAGGAAGTGAGATTCGTGGGGGATAAACACCGTATGCGTTTGTTTTCTAGGGGTTCTCGCGTTTCCTACCACTTTCTTCATTCCAAGATGTCATTCTTTCTCACCACCACCATCTGTTCAGTCTATGCGACATAACCATACTGCGTTAAAGATTTCATTTAATTTTTCGAAAAGAACTTAAGAAACTTACCGTGAAACAAGCACACCCACATGATTTAGAAAACTGTGCCAAAAAATAAGAACTTTCGAGAAAGAAAAGTACTAATTTTAATTGTATCATAGTTCTTAAAGAATTTAGGATTACCCTAATTGCATGGAGTTAAAATAATAAGGATATGAATAATCCATAAAGGCATTAGGTTCGCTGAAATTGATTATAGGATTACCACCTTTAAATAGAATTCTTGAAGTGGTGGCTTTTCATTACAAAGTGCTCCTAATTGACATGGCATACTCAACACGGTGTGCTTATGTAAAATTGTAATTGCTTTCTCCACTACTACCACCAGCCGTTTTTCCACTGATTGATCCGTCACCAGGCGATGGAATTATGAATCATTGGGTCCGTTGATTAAGAAAACAAATAATAATAATAATAATAATAATAATAATAATAATAATAATAATAATAATAATAATAATAATAATAATAATAATAATAATAATGTTTATTTCTGTGCCATAAACAGCCTAACGGCAAAAAATACAGCACTTTATCAAACAAGATTAATATATATTGCATGAGCTACATACTAAAACAACAAAACATAATGATAAAATAAAATAATATCGGATTAATAATTCCTTGTCAAATTAATATCAAGTATTTTTAGTCTCAATATAGATACATCGTCATAAATACTAAAAATAATATTTGTCGAGCTCTAAAATTCATGCTTCTATACTGATAAAAATTAATTAAACTAAATTAAAAGAATTGGTCAATCTTCTTAAAATTACAGATTTCGGATTCAAAGGAACTAATGTTGATCTGTTTCTTGTATTATACATTGGTACCCTTATACCTATATTATGCAAGCAATATTCACTATGATAGCTATTGTCTACTCGTTTCGTAATAAAATCACTTTCCGTAAGTTTTCTCCTGTCGTTCAATGCCTGCAATCCCCAAAATTGACACCAATATTCATTGTAGAGATTAATAATGAATATAATAATAATAATAATAATAATAATAATAATAATAATAATAATAATAATAATAATAATAATAATAATAATAATAATAATAATATAATATAAATAATATAAATAATATTAATAATATTAATAATAAGTAGTATGGTGTCATTGTTTCAGGTATGTGTATGTCACTGTTACTGGGGGTTCAAACAACAATAGACACATACTACTACTTAACAGAGTATTTTTTACCCATAGAATACATAAATAAATAAATAGCATACGCCAGCAGAATAAAAATTATGATCTATTCCTATTATTTGTAGCTAACGACATACGTTTTAGCGCGATTAAAATGATTTTATTGATTTTCTCGAAATCTACGCATGAGGATTCACTTTCGACCATACAACTTTGTTTAGCATGCATAGCTATAAGACCTTGGCAGTAATTTTCGAGAAAATCGAAAATAATGATTTTTATTTTAAACTTAAAATTGATGGTGGGCGATATGTACGCAACCCATTAAGTTCAAACTTACATAGCTTTTTCATTATAATACTAGCAAGAAAATAGGCAGGATGTTTAATAACTTATAAACCGAAATATTGACTAATATTTAAATTTTATTTTATTTATGTACACTCATGTCCAAAATTATTGTCGCATATCTATAACTGTCTTCCTGTAAGAATATAATTTATAATGATTTTGCATGGTACTCTTAATACTGACACTATGTGTATAATCAGGAAATGTATATTTTGGTAAATTTCATAGGAAAGAATTATAAATACAGTAGAGCGTCGATTATCCGAACGTCGGTCAACCGAACGACCGCTTAACCGAACTGTGTACTCGCTCGCTTAAAGGATTTTTTTAAACGTTAATTTTGTGTACTGTGTGTATTATTCATGCAAAATGCGTATATAATATGTACATATTTTTGTTTAATAAACTGTACCACATACTATATATTCCTACTATAGTTGCCTTTGTACGTTACTTTGTAATACTTAAAGAGATGCCTGTTTTTATGAATAAATTTACTGTACAGTACTTCTTTTTGGCAAATAAACATGTACAGTTCGATTATCCGAACAAACAAGTTTTCCGATCACCCATGTCCCCCAATTACTTCGGATAATCGACGCTCTACTGTACAAAAATTAGAAAGAGTAAAACAAAATGTTGCTAAAGGGAGATGAAAGTTTTATTTTCGTTTTATTGTTCTTGTTTACTGAATTTTGACATGAAATTTACCACATAAACATCTTTGTCGATTATACACATACTAACATTGTAAGAAATACCGGGCGAATTCGTTGTCAAATTATATTCATACAACAACATATTTATAAACAGACAACAATAATTTTGGACATGAGTGTACATAAGGTTGTACAAAATGATATATTTAAGAGCAAATTCTCACTTGTTACATAATTGAAAGCAAAATCGAATACCATAATTTTTATGGTGTGTAAAGCATGTCATTTGTTGCCAATGTGATGCAGTTAATACTTTTTATTTTGCTAGATCATTGTTCGATTGTCTCTAACGTGATAAACAAATAACCCTAACCATGATGCTATATAGTAGATTATAGATGCTTATTCATTTTTACTGATGACTGCACGTGTCATCCGTTGTGTTTATTGAAAATGATATAGGGGAAGATGGGGTAATAAGAGACACTCGGGGTAATAAGAGACACTCGGTGTAGTAAGAGGCACAAATAATTTTAAGTGTTAACAGTTTTCAAATCACATTTCTGATTCTTTGTGTATATATACTTTGTTACTGGACGACACAATAGGACATTATTTTATTTCTTCCCAATGTACAAGAAGACTGTGATTTAAAAAAAAAAACAGTTGTTGTCTCTTATACTGCCCAGATTTCTTTAATGCAGTGCCTTGTTATTAAACTGGAGTTACAAGGGATATGTTTAAGATATATTCTATTGCCCTACCTTTTTTTTTACATGTTTTTATTCTGACTATTTTTCTATCAATTGCCATGTGAAAATTAAGGTTAGTGAAAACCGTACTTGAAAGTTTAATGCATTTTACAAATTATATTAATTATATCCTTTCATAATTTGTGAAGATTTTCACTCATTCTGAACGTTTTGGACTGGCAAAATTACACGTTGTAGTCATATAAACCTTTTTTTATTAAAAAATAGGGCTTACATCGTAAAACAACTGTTTATACTACAGCGACTTCTAACACACTAGAGAATACAAAATTAAATTGATTATACCAAAATGAAAAATAGCCTGCATGAATACTTTTAACAATAATAGAGTGAAACTTTAAGCCCTAAAACACAAAACAGACCTAAACCAAAACTTTTAAAACCAAATATAATCTCTTTTTTAACAAAAGAAAGTCTCTTAATGTTTACAAGTTCTGCTTTTTTAACAGTGAACGGATCATTTTCTAATAAAATTACAGGACCATAAAAGATAAATATTTTATTCATTTCTTGAATATCATCATGAGAAGGCAAGTGGAATTTTAATCTGCAGTTAGTGAAATGGAAAGAAAAAACGACTGTCTCTTATTACCACGGCAAAAGAAAGAAAATGGGCACACGCATTTTCTGGCAAGCTCATGTATAAAAAAAAAAAACTGAAACAATTCCACTTTGAAGTATCTCTAATGCTGTACAAATTTATGCAAAAAAAAAAAAAAAAAATTGGAAACATTTATAACCAAGTTGTAAAAAAATTCTTCACGAAAAAGACTGACTTTAGTACCTAAAGTTTTTGGTAGGCACTTTTTGAAAGGCAGAAAAGAAGGTAAAGAAGTTTCCTAAAATCAATGATTTTTTTAAGGCTTGTACACAGAAAGATACAGAAAGTTGTGGATTTTTTTCGTTTTCTTCTGATGATAAACCAACCTACCAGACATTTTGTCTCTTATTACCCCATCTTCCACTAAAGCTTGTACAAAAAAAGTGTTTCGAACTTACACTTAAATAGGTAAAATATTTACAAAACGTATACTTACGAGGTGTTTTAATAGCCACAAAAAAGATTTAATCCTCAGAAAGGCATTTGTGATCTATAGTTAAAACTGTTGTTGAGTACGAGCGACATTTAACACTTTTGAAACAATCATTAAATCACTATATACATCATTAAAGTACATTACTCCGTTTATACAACACACTTCTAATTAGTCCACAGTTTAGAGTAGAAGGGAAATACTTGAGAGATTCTTATGTGACATTATCTTTTCCATATTTTTGTAAGAAATGAGCCACAGACGATAGTAGCGATGAGAAATATTGCCTTCTCGCTCGTTTTGTGACATTTCATCGTTTCCATTTTTTGGAGCTCTGCCTACATATGCAGTCGTAATAATGTTCCTCTTTGTGGAGAAGACGGAGGGAATAGGGATCATAAATTAATAGGTTGGCAACTCTGCAGTTTCGACGACATTTGAAATGGTGTGTAAAGTCTGAATTCTCCGCTCTTTATATGTGTTGCGTCTCTTAGTAGAAATTTTGCTGAAATCACTGCATTCCACACGGAAAGCAAATTCGTACAATTTCTTCATCATGGGCTTGGCTCCAAGTGCTCTCTAGTCAACAGTGTTGCTAGGTCAAACATTTTCATTTCCTAGTTTAATCATGTCTCTTTGGTTATTCTCTTTTACTAAATTTTTACCACTGACACCGTGAATATTAAGCTAGTTGATGTTTTATTTATTGTTTTGAGTTGACATTGTTAATAGCTTGTAATGATACTTCTATGTATGGGTGTTTGTTATATTTGAGGAAATATTTGTTTTTGTACGTATGAATCTAGTGGATGAAAGTGTTTTAACTATTCAGAACTAACAAGATACACAAAATAAACTGCTTTAAAATGATAGATGATAAATGTATAGATTCTGACCATAAAGAAAACAGAAACCGTAATAACTTTGAAACAAGTCTTTTCCAATGACCATGGTGATAATGTTATGGTTGTGATATCTAATGTAAAATTTGATTTACTTTAAAAAAAAACAACAAAAAAACAAATACGCAATAAAAGTAAGGAGGATCGATTAATCAGAACTCTCCAACCAGGAAAGGTTGCAGAAAAAAAATAGATAGGTACGTTACAAACAATTCAAAGTTATTTGTGTGTGTGTGTGTGTGTGTATAGAGTTGTTACATTACAAACAATTCAAACATTATTTTTTGCTTTTTGTATAGGGCTGTTACATTATAGACTATTCAAAATTTCTTTTTTCTTTGCATATAAAGCCTGTACGTTACAAATCATTCAAAGCGTCTTTTTAATTTGTGTATACTCGTAAAGCTGTTACTTTACTAACCATTCAACATTTCTTTTTTTCTAGTTTATTTATAGAGAGAACTGTTACATTACAAATCGTTCAAAGTTACTTGTTTCTTTGTGTACAGAGCTGTAAATATGCTAATATTTTTTTTCGTTATTCTGTCCGGAGGCAATTTTTAGTGTATAAAGACGTAAGTTTCATACTGACAAAAAATTTATCTCGTATCCACCTTATTTATCAACATGAATTGCTTATCTAAAATTTACTATCTAAGTTTAAACTAAATTATTTTCAAACCTTAATGTAAATTATTTAGTTTCCTGCCTAACAACAAATACAACTAACTACAGTTATGTAGGAAAGTACGATGACTTAATACTTGAATAGAGAGGTACAGAAAAATGTAGGTATGCACGGCAATATAGTGAATCATTAGGGGAATAAATTAGCGGGAAATTGTCTTCAGAAAATGAAACTGTCTAACGTCTTACAGTAAAAGCGTTACTTAGTAACAATAGTACTATTTTAAAAATTTCTTGTAGCAAATGCATGTTAATTATTGTTACTATTATTCTCACTATTTCTACAATTACTGAGCAACAACTACCTCAATTCTTAGTTCCTGACTCCTAGCTGAATCCCTAGTTCAACTAAGAAAACCGAAGGTTTATTGTAACACATACAAAAAAAAAAAAAAAAAAAAAAAATCTGCTATTGCATCTATTGTCACATCTAATATAAAATTTATTTAATAGTTAATACGCACTTCCTTGAAAGGCGAACATTACGCTAACAAAAAAATATTTTTTGAAATATTAATAATGTCAATAAATATACGTAGACTGTTGTCGAAGATTCATCCATAATCTACTTGACTTCACCTGAGACACATTAGATTATAAGGTTCAAACGTTTAAGCACATTTCTAAACTGCGGAATAAAATTTAGATTATCTTCTTTTTCTTTCTTGTCCGTCACTATTAAACTATACAGCCTCTTCTACCAAAACGTTTTAATACAAATAATACGTAATATAATTTCTCATATCCCTTTATTTATATTACCTCTTCAATTAAAGGTTAAGGAGTTCAAGCTTCTTACACTACATTAGTGAGTAGGAACAAGAAAGAATTTGCTCTAAAACGAAGAGAACTCCCTCGTGGCTAAGCGGGTAGCGCACGCCCCTTTTGGCACGGGAGACCTGGGTTCGATTCCCGGCTAGGAGCTCATGTAGTTGAGTTCCCACGTTAAGCTGTAGGTCCACATCTCACATAGCGTCGCTGCTGAAAGAGACGCTGAATTGAAAATCAAATCAAATTAAATCTAAAACCAATAAAATAAATCACTGTAGGAGAAATAATGAATTTTTTGTATCCTGAATTCACTTTTAAAAAAATGCCCTATGCAATGCCATTCAGTTTCGTCATTGCATTGCTAACGCTTGTTTATTCCCTGTGATTCAACTTATTCATTGTAGTAACCTTGGTTTTATATATATGACATCTTGGAAAGAAAAATTACACTCTAATAAGCTAAACACGCATAGGAGAGTAGAGTAACAATCAAACTATGCGTTACATTGATTCTCAGCAAAAATTACAAAGTTTCAGAAATCTTGATTTCTCCCTGCGAAAATATAGCAATCTTAACTTTACCTCATCTTTTTCTCTTAGTGAAATGACAGTTTTTAATTTCCTTCGTTCTTTCATGTAAGATAAGGAAAATGGATGAAGTAAAATAAGTAGTAGAACTGCTGAAACAATGAATGAAGTTGTGAGAAGGTACGGAAGAACCGAGAGAAAGTCCACTAACGGTAAAATCCAGAACTTCCGTAGCTAAATGGTTAGTGTATGTGCCTTCAACGTGAAAGACGTGAGCCCGATTCCCGATGAGAGCTCATGCGGTTCGAACCCCCACATTAAGTTGTAGGTAGGCCTCTGTGCTGAACAGAATTCTAAATTACAAATCAATCAAAAATCAACGGTAAGGTGAATTTTCACCATTCAGCCACTGCACTATACTAGGAGCTTCTAGTATCGCACTAGAAAAAAATTCGTGTTAAAACCTATATAGCAGAGGACTTCAAAGGCTTGTCAATCATGGGATTTTCGGATGTCTATTGGACGAACCACCTGTTGTCAGTAAGCATCCTGTGCAAACCCAGATGTCGTCTTATGTCCCAGAAACCGGATTTTATCGGGGTTATTTCGGGGCTCTTTATAGGACAATCTCAGGACAATTTTAGGCTGTTTATACGTGTCTAGATATATTGACCTGTAACAGGTATATCCCAGTGAAATCCAAGAGAAATCCCGTTATGCTTTCACTATCCTTAAAATTTCTACTCCAAGTCTGAATATTCCGGGACATATATTGGACCTCTGGAATATCCTCGTCAACAGTGGCGCATCCAGGGAGGCGATCGGGGCAATCGCTCCCCCCACCCCCCCGAAGAGGAAACTTTTTTTATTTTATATATATATAAATAAAACCCATCCTAGAGTTTGGAGCTCTTAAAAGTAGCTCTAATTAGCATTATTACAACCCACCGCCCCCTCAGAAGTCCGTCCTGGATCCGCCCCTGCTCGTCAACATGTTTTGCTAAAGAACTAGGAAGAGTTTCCTTACACGCAATGTGAGATTGTAGCATACAGTAATTAATCAGCCCTAACTCTCAGTAATTGTTATTAGGCCTATTAACGGTACAAGGAAAATTGTTAGCACTGGCAACAGAAGAAAATGTAAGCCAACACTGAAACGTTATCCCGAGACTCCTGCTTTTAAGATTTCTTAGATGTAATATATTGCGCGGAAATGACGTGTAAGAACAACTACAAAATCCTTCGAAAATCCTGTTCAGAAAGAGCATTTAAATCCTTTGGAACTGGTGTTTACGACTCCAAATGCTTTGTATGAGCCGTAAAAGTGTTTTGCTCAAGAAAATGGAATTCATGAAAAGGGGAGAGAGTGAGAGGGAAAAAGAGGGACCAAAGAGGAAGGGGAAGAAATGCTAGTAAATAGGCGAAAAGAAAATTGTTCAACAGAAGCCAGCTTTGCAAATACGGTGCACATTTTGCCGTCTCAAACGAAACATTTTTCAGTCATTTTTGTCAGTTGCTCAAGCATGTTCAAAGGTTAGGGTTTATTTAATTGCTTTCGACCGTCATTTTTTTTATTTACTTCTTTTCCTCTTAACATCAAAAAAAAAAAAAAAAAAATGAAATCGCGTCTGCAGCAAAACGTGTGACGAACGTTAAGATGTAAATAATGCATACAACATACACACAGAGATTTTGAAGCTTAAAAGGGAAGAAATAAAAAGAGCCAGAAGGAAAATCAACATGAAGTAGTAGAAGCAGTAAGAATACAAATAACCGCAACAACAATAATAATATTCTAGTTTTATACATTTTCGTGATATGTATCGCACAATATATTACGACCGAAATGTTATCAGAGATTTATTTCAATATTATTTATCTCTTTTTCTTTAATAATTTATCTACTTGCATATAAAACGCGGCAAATAATTCACCGTACACATATGGATTGGATTTGGAAATAGTCGTAAGGACTCTGTCGTGGATCTTATATTAGACTGCAGTTATAGAGAATAATTCACTTACGTCCTTTCAGTGATAGCCTGCAAAAATAAATAAATAAAATAAACCAGTATTTGAACATAATTTGAACATTTTTTTTTACAAACGACGAGGTCATTGTTTACTAAGTCCAAAAATGTCTAAATGCGTCCTAACAATGGTTAATAGGATCTGTCCTGAGAGGGTTCAAAATGTATCTGAAATTTTGGTGTATCCCTTCAACATACTGGCACAGGAATGGCTTTTAAACAGTATCAAGGACACTGTTGTGTTACTGCTCATATACTCATTGGACACATGAAAAGTTTATATATGTTTTGAACATTCTTACGACGCATTCTAAACGTATTTTGTTCACTAATAGAATACTTCATAACATTTTTTTGGCACAAGTAAACATATTTTGTTCACTAATAGAACACTACGTAAAATTTTTAAATGCGTTCTAAGAATGTTCGAAACATATCTAAACTTTTCATGTGTCCAATGAACATATGAGCTGCAAGAACTTGTAAATGTGTAAATGTGTAAACGTACAGAAAAATTCGTTGCTAAAAAATATCCAAACTTTGGTTATTTGCAGTGTGATTTCCCTCTTTCTCCCCCTTTCTCTCTCTAATTCTTTACGATTTGGATGACATTAAGCATTGCACTAATGACCATTTCTGCCATGAAGAATCTGAATAAATAGCTTCACAACTACGGATCATCTCTTTCCTTTGTTTCTATGAATCACCTGACCTTTTTACGTCCAAGACAGTCCTAGGATTTAGTCAGGGTAGTACAACCCATATAGTACAAAATATTCACGGAGTTTCCTACGAACATCTCGCAAGTCTCATAATGTCGCGGAACACTCAGGCACGCAATAGAAACATCAAGGATAATAAAAATATCCATGGGATTTTCGTCGGATTTCAGTGTTATGTGCATGTTACGAAAAAATTCTTGTATGTTCAGGAGTTGTTTATCCCACAAAGAGCCCTGAAAAGCCCCGAGCAAGCCTCTATTCCGGAACATAAATAGATATATAGATTTACATATGGTGTCTACGGGATGTCTACTGTCAGATATGGTACGTTCTATGGACAACCAGGGAATGATAACCTCTAGATGTCCAAGAGATATTTCTGTGTCACGTGAAAGAGTGTCACTGTCAGTTTCTCAATAACTCCGCTACAAGTATAACTTATGTGTTTAATTAGGAAGCAATCCAATAATCGTAACATGCGAATGGATGTCCAGGAAACGAGTAGGCAAATTATACGTTTATTCTACGCTGATTTAACGCTTCTTATCTCCGACATACGTAGTTTGAGATCAACACTCCGTAAATCAAGTACGCTGGTCGTTTGTGGTGATGGACACATTCAGAAAGGTTTGGCCCATTATCGTACATGCCTTTACAAAGCGAGCGGGTCGTTATTACTTGAAACAGTGACCGTACGAAATAAAATTGATGAAATTGATGATTGTGACACCAACAGCTGTAGTCTCTTACACCTCAGTGTTGAAATCACACCTGTTTGCAGACTACGTAACTAGAATGTCGATCTGGAACTACATAGCTTTCTGCCAAAGACTTCCATGTTATCTTGTTGATGTGCTACAGTACCCTTACCAACATTCAGACTTAATAAATAAGAGTACTTACATTAAACTCTTGTCCGCTTCTTAGGACAACTAATTCGCTGCCAGGTATACAGCTCCAACTTTCAAATACACGGAACATGGTACAGCGGGGGACACTTCTAAATGGTACAGCCATATGGAGATTTACGGCTAAGGTGTACCATTTAGAAGTGTCCCCCGCTGTACCAAATCGCTTTCTACTTCGGGACAAAGCCAGATACGATTTGACATTTAGAGAAAAACGTGTTACCTTCTTGCCACAACGGGAATATTCCACTGAGATGTCAGCTGTAAGTATCTTCTATAAGGAAAAGGTAGTTATAGAAAACACTCAAACGGAATATTCACGACGTGGCAGCAGATATAACATGTCCTCTTCTTAATGCGAATTCGTTTCTCGCAACACAGTAAATATAGCAACATAGAGTTTAGAAAATAAACTATCCATGTTCTCGCGGCGTGTATAAATTGTGAGTTGTCAAAAATATCATAAATAATGATGAAACACAGCAAGTACTTAACCCTAGAATTCCTAAGCTTTTTCGCAACTGAATAAGCCTAAAGTGAGCCCGATGGACTCACCACTCAACAACTTTCCCTGGATATATATTCCTTACTCAAAAGCATATAAGGAAATGATGAACGCAAAGAATTAGTTGGCGAAACTGTAACACGTGTTGAATTTTAAAGAAAATATATAGTTTTGCTCAGCAAATAATTAGTTTATATTTAAAAAAATCGACCCGCTAACGTACGAAAAGAAACTTGCTTACTTATACATTACAATGATATTCAGCATAGTACAGTATAATACTAATTGTAGGAAGACAAGTACAGCCACAGTCTTTTTTCTTGACATACAAACCACCACAGAGTTATTTTTGTTACACTGATTGCACTCTCTCTGGCATACCGAGTGAACATACATTTCTTTTGTATTTGTCACAAATTTGTTTTTGCATTCTTCCTTTTTTAGTCGCACAAAAGCATATTTTCTTGTTAGGTGGTTTTACAGTACTGCCAGCAAGTAAGGAATGAGCATCTGGAATCGATTGTTGTTGTCACAGTTTCGGAAACATGATCTCCATTGACGTTTTCGTCCCCCGGTGAAGTCCAAATTTCGATCGTCTGTATATGGGGCTGTATGAGGCTCTCCGCCAAGTCAATCAGAAAATATCTTTGTCTGGTATTTCCTTTCTTTTTCTTCCACTCAGGATTTATTGTGAGCCAGACAACATACGCAACAACCCTACAAATATCTAACATGTTCAAGAAAAAAGCAACTGACCAGCGATTAGTTTTCCTTTTACATAAGTAGGTATGAACCACTTGATCTAAACTATCAACTCCACCATTAGTTTCATTGTAGTGCAGAATAATGTCTGGCTTTTTTGCTTTCTCCAACACAGTATCCTTGGAATGGTGCATGCTGCTAAGGAGAATGACTGCTTTACCTCCTGCAAGGATATAAGAAACTAAGGTAAAATTATGTTGAAAAGCAAAGAGAGATGATTCAACTTCTCTAGATTCGAATTTCGAAGGAATGAAACGCTTGTTCTTTCGTACTGTTCCAACTAATGTGAACCCATTGCGCAACATTGTTCTACCCAATTGTAAGTCGGTAAAAAAGTTGTCACATGTCACATTTCTCTTGCAATTACTGTGTGGTTCTTTGAGGTGGAGCACTACCGATGAGCCTAAATTCGTAGCCCTGTTTGTTCCCTCCTTCCCCAAGTAAGGCAAACATTTCAGTGCGTAAAAGTTCTTCGAATCTGTAGCCCAGAATATTTTCATATCTTATTTGTCTGGTTTCGACTCCATATACTGGCGGAAATGACACCTTCGCCGAAATGGCACTAATTGTTCGTCCACTGTAATATTGCTACCAGGAAAGTAATGCTTAGTAAGATTCGCGCACACTGTTTTCACACATCACTATAATTGATGTTTACACTTACATTATCTTCATCTCTAGCCTTAAGTTCGAGATCATGAACCCTGTGGTCACTGTCTGAAAAGGACACAGCAGACTCATTAGTTTGTTCTAATTCTAGACAAGCTCTGATATCTTCCTTGCTGAGCGCTGACATGTCCAAATTTACTGTATATGAACACAAAAACTATTGAAACGTACAATCAAGCAAACAAATGCACTCCTTTTCCTTTCAACATGAACAATAGAATGTAGATAGGCGTATTTTGGCAGTGGTACCAGACCGAATGCTTGTGAAGGAACTTTTCTTTATGGAGCTGAATATAATATTATACTGGAGCAACTGCTGGAGTGCCTTTATTGACGGCATCACATCACTTTTGTCTGCACTTTTATGAGGATACCCCACTGCCCGGCAAAACAAACCCGAAACGTTCGTTCTTTATACGCAACAGTTTATCACAGGAGATACCACACCCTGACAAATGTAATCTAAACTGGACTCAATTTGAAAAAAAAGTTGATAGCAAACATGGGGACTTCAAACATGCAGCTGCTCCAGTATATATTATATTCATCTCCATGGGAACTTGAAGTGCAATGTGCTATATAATGCAATGGTTAGCGACTCAACACAAAATTAGCGAACTTTAGCACATGATTTAAGCGTTTAATTGAATAGAACACAGTAAGCTTGCCCTTCTTTACTAAGAAATTACAAATGAGTCCGTTAGACTCACCTCAGGCAACAACGTCTCAAAACTGTTTCATTGGCCATAAAGAAGAAATATTGAAGCGAAATTATGTGTAAAATTAATATGTTATAAAAAACATTGTTATTGAGGAATACATAAAGGCACTTGTTGATATGACATACGGGGAACATTTTATGAGAAAAAAAAAAGAGTGAAGTGAGTCTAACGGACTCACCTCAGGCTTTTTAGGTTTAACCTGGCTCATGTACTAAAATGTGAATTAGACATTGTTATTGGGTTACCGGTGCTTATCATTTGATTAAAGAAGAGACATTAGTATGGTTGTTAGCCCTTTTAAAGAAGGATATGAAACGAAATAATTTTTGTTTCCATTTTCAGCTGCTTTCACCAGCTAAGACTAGTGTTGGTCACGAGAGGAATTTTTTTTTTTTTTAAATGTGACGAAATGAATTGAAATGAAATCTTGAAGTTTTACGTCTTACGCTTATGCTGGCTAGCCTAAAGGAGACGGTGATGATGAGAAATAAATGAAATGGTGCAATGAAGAAAGTGGGAGGAAATGGGAGGACCCCGAGAAAACCAACGCATAGGGTGTTTGTCCACCACAAAGCTCACTTGGCGCGAGCTGGGGTCGAACCAAGGACCCCATGCACCAGAGGTGAACGCTCTACCACTGACCCACCTCAGCCCCAAATGTAACGAAAGTCCAGGCGAGGAGTACACTTATAAATTCGAAATGAGATGAAAAATTTCACGAGTTTCATGAACCATTACTTATAAAGAGGTCAGAAGTTTAGTCAGTTTGCATTTCATGTTCTATGTACGAAAATTTGCCTTATTAAAATTAGTTAGTAGTAGCTGCCAATTAAACTATGTTCGTTTAGATATGAACATTGCTTAAGTAACCTGGATCACATGCATCTTCTTTTTTAATATTAATTATTGAACAGTTATTCCTAATTTCCTATTACTACTGTAAGGGCAAAATTCTACGAAGACTACTACCAAAAGTCAAGTACATAAATTTATAAAAGAAGACGGGAAATGCTTTTCGAAAATCGAGTCGAGATCAGGGATAAAAGTAGATCTGAAAAGGTAGAGGACGCATGACTTCACGCCGTCCCTTGTGCCTATATCTGCCCATTGTAAATTTTAGGAAGTGGAGAAACGCCATAGATATTTTTGGAAGTAGGGGAACGGCATTCCCGCGTTCCCCTTACTTTTACCCTGATCGAGACGACAAAGAATTCTTCAAGAATCGAGACGAGACAAGACTTCTTCAACATTTATGAGAAGTGTTTCTCGTTTCGTGCACAACGCTAACATAAGACTTAAAAATAGTTTTTTTTACGCTAATTGCGGCTTATACGCAGAATATATTTTTTCCTTAAAATTGTACGCAAAACTTAAAGATGCGATTTATTCACCTGAGAATAAACAGGACAATAAAACCACGTTGTTTCAGCGATCGTTTGCTAGTTTATTTTTAAATACAATTTTAAATTCTTTTCTTTTCTTTTTTGACCATTCAAGTTTTTCTTTTTAATTAGTTTATGTTAAAAAAGAATTTGCCTATCAGGTAATAGTAACTTCGTGGCACCACGATTCACGAAAGGATGTAATCGGCCATATGTTTTTGTCATTTGAGTGATTGTTACCTCCCATCGAAACTGTTTCTGACTTTTTTTTTTCGGTCAGCATTCGATATCTTTTTATTCAACTAATTCTCCAACACAACTTCTAACATATTTGTTTGTATGATAATAAAACTTTTAATTAATGCTTTAAGTTATGGAAAAGAGAGACGTTAGATAATTTTTGACATAGGGAAATAGGACTTCTACATAAGAAATGTTACCTTTTTTAGAACAAAAGATTAGGACACGTTTTATATTATTAATAGTAAGAAACACCAGCAAGTAAGTGTTAGGATAAGGGGAAAAGTCCAACTGGAAGAGAAGTTCGAGGGGGATGTTGTTTCTGCCTGACGTTATTTAATATCTATCTAGAAGAGATAGTGAAGGGGAGCCTACATGATAAAATCGGCATTTCGGCAGGAGCTTGAATGATTCGTTGTCTGTTTTTCAGGTGATATGGTTTTTGCTGTGGAATCTAAAGAAAATCAATAAGATATTAGAAATTTTGAGGTAGGGCTGGGAAGAATATGGAATGAACATAAATGTTAGAAACACAAATACCATGGTGATTGGAAAAACGGTTGGTGTTAAACAAAGAAGCACAAGGGGAGAGAATAGAACAGCTTACTAGTTTTTCGATATCTGGGTAGTATTATGAAGAATCAACGTGAAATTAAAGCAAGAATAGGAATGGTGAAAGAAGAAGCTTTTAGGAGGAAGCAAAGTCTATTTTGTGGGTCCTGGAGTAAAAAGTTGAGAAAAACTCATAAACTGCTTCGTGTGAGGTATTGTGTTATATGAAGCACAAACATGGACATTACGCAAAAGCGATTTAAAAAAAGACTAAAAGCCTTGGAAAAATGCATATGGAGAAGAATGGAGAAAATTAGGAGGGTTGAATGGAAAACAATAGTATGCTAGAAATAGTGAGAAACAAAAGAACAATTTTAAATGTAATTGAAACTAAGAAGGGAAACTAGTTGGTACCTTGACTGACAGGTGAGTAGGGATTATAACATAACGGACGTCCGAGAAGATATTATAGCGACGAAAGAGAGCGAGAGAGCGAAGGAATCTACAGTTGATGGACATTATCAAAAGCGAAAACAGAAAAATCGTATGCGAAGACAAAAAAGGTTAGCTGAAAACTGTGGTGCATCTAAGCTTCTCAGTTGTAGTAAGTATACTGCTAATAATGACAGAATAGTTATTATTATTATTATTATTATTATTATTATTATTATTATTATTATTATTATTATTATTAGTATTATTATTATTATTAGTATTAGTAGTAGTAGTAGTAGTATAGTTGTGTAGTCATTATCGTCACTGGTAGCTAGCCCATATACCGCGAAATGAGAAGCTTCCATTAGTTTCAATTCTGAACTAACTTTTAGGTATTATTTCCTGTATTGTCTATCGATCGTAGTCTTTCGTTTCCCTAGCTTTTCTCGCATCACGTTGTATATCACTAGTGTCAGAATACAGTTTACTCTAAGGAAAGAAAGCCTAAGCAGTGTGCTTTTATTAAAAATGAACCCCTCTGACAGCTTTTGTTTTTCTATTTCTCTCTATATTAAATATTAATATAGATATTAAATAATGACGGTGACAGGCAGCATCTTTTGCAAACTAGCCTTCCAATTATACCTTTCTTTGTCATTTCTTTTTCTACTTTAACTATTACGGAAAGATTCTGACAATCTTCCTCCCCCATTTCAGTCAAACTTTCCTCAGCCCTCATTTGAACTTATTTGTATAAACCAGAGATCGGCAAATCTCTTTTTATTTGTTCGGGAGCTCAGCTTTTGCCCGGTGCTGAACACGTTCTGAACAAATGACACAGTTACGCCATCTAACATGTATTTTCCATTTCAATTCAGCGTTGTCAATCCTTAGAGTGATACTAATACTTTCAACTGTTTTAGCAGTGAAAAGTTACAGCTATTGACGAAACAATCATGTTTTTAGTTGCTGAACTAAGTTAAACGTTATTACTTAGTAGCATTTTTTTAATGGTAAGAGTTAGAATTGATTTTAAAATAATAGGCACGGATGGTGTTAGTAGATTGGCGATAACTTTTAATATGCAAGCATATTATTACATAAAGTGTTAGAAAGGATGTTCATAAATTGTTTACAAAATCATATTGTTTTACATGATCAAATTTTGTGTAATTGTTATGGATTTTCATTCGGGAAATTATATTTCGTTGTTTCCTTTTTACCTTCTGTCCGCTTCGGGGCTCAGTGGTAGAGCGTTTATCTCTGGTGCTTGGGGTCCCGGGTTCGATCCCAGCCCCCGCCAAGTGAACTTTGTGGTGGACAAACACCGTGTACGTGGGCTTTCTCGGGGTTCTCCCGTTTCCTCCCACTTTATTCATTCCACCATTTCATTCATTACTCATAATCACCGTCTCCTTTAGTCTAACCGGCATAACCGTGGGACGTAAAACTCAAAGATTTCATTTCATTTTTTCTTCTGTCCGCTTCCACTATCATTACCTTGTTTATAACTGTTTATTTGGTTGTGTTATGATTATCATGTTGTAAATTTGCTAATGCACATGCCGGTACATTGCGAAAAAGAAGATAACTTTTACTGTTTCTAATATCACACTATTAATCGTCGCTGCGCCTCGAAGAACCGCTATGTGACATTTTTGTCGAAAAAGAGTTAAGTCGTGCAAATAAACCACAAAGCTGTCAGGCAGCGTCCACTATAGCGTCATAAGTGAATATTCAATTGTTTCGCCACTACAATGAAATAATAGTAGATTAAAGTTAAAGGCTTCTGGTTCTCATCACGTACACATTGATTAATGTATACAAATCCTTCTAAGACAATGTGGTTACAAAGGCGCAAAAGGTGCTACGTGAACACAAGAAAAGTAATATAATACTGTTAAAGCAAGCTAAAACAATGTCCAGTGCATAATATACGCGAGTTCGGAATGTTTTCTGCTTCTCCTGAAAAGTTGTGGTTTTAACACAAAGCGGTTCTTCGAGGCGCAGCGACGTTATGCTTTCTTTGAGTATGAATGAACAGGCAACTTACAATATATCACATGACTCATATTAGAGGAAATAAATAAAAAAGAAAAATACTCGCTCCAGGAGTAAAACTATTAATTGTATATTTTTTCAGAACAAATGGGTTACGCCATATTCTCACGCTATTAAGGTTAGTGTAAAGGGACAAGTTTTGTCGATAGATGTCACTACAATCTTCGTATCTCTCCCATGTATTTTTTACCTTTCACGAAAATTTACAATTTCTTTTACAAATTTCAACGTAGAGACTTCAATTTTTTAGAGAAGGAACATCATAACCTGTTAAAGCGAACAATCCGTGCCGATTTTTTATTTAGAAATTTCTTCATTGTTGAAACAGTTCCATTGTTAAAGGTTTGGATATCCATTTCAATAATCAAGCCATTTCAATAATGAAGAAAATTCTAAATAAAAAATCGGCACGGATTATTGCCTTCGATAGATTATGAAGTTACTTTTCTAAAAATTTGAAGTCTGTAGGTTGAAATTTGTAACAGAAATCATGAATTTTCGTGAAAGGTAAAAAATACATGGAAGAGATACGAAGATTGTACTGCCATCTATCGACAAAACTTGTCCCTTTAAACCAACCTTAATAAAACATTTATTTATGACAAATGAACTATATCGATTGACTCATGTTTGAGAAAGACATCCAGAAATAATTAATGTGACTAAGTTAACTGTTTCTTCTGTATTTTAAAAGAGATATTACTTATACCACAACATGGAGTAGACAATGAAATATTGATATATGAAATCGCTATATCTGTTTTTTTTTTTATTTAAAAAATAGTATTTTATTTTATCCCTTCAGTAAACTCCCTTATTTTTGAAGGTTAGAAGAAAATTCGAAAATCTCCCCATGGGAAATTTTATAAAAAACTTACTACCTGGAAGGTCTCATATACAGCACCGTACTTGGAATTTTTCGTGTGAGAAACGACAAGCATTATTATTTGGGTTCCACTAGACTAATATGAAATAGCCCTCTTGAAGAAATATGTAATTTGGGACCCAAAGATTTTATAACCATAATAAGCATTTTTTATTACTTCTAGGGGCTCCAGTTAAAACTAGAACGACGGCTGGGTCATTTTTGACCCATTTCCAAATTTACGTTTTAACAACTTTTCTATTTTCTTACGAATCGGATTGAATTTTTGTGACTTTTACTCGTTCTCTTGAAGAAATATTTGTACTATCACTGTTATCCACACTTTACCTTTTGAAATACCAAACAATTATACTAGAACGGCGGCGTGGGTTAATTTTGACCAAACTCTTTTGTTAGTGATATTTTGTTGCATTGTAGCAGCACTGCTGGCTAGCGTCTTTATCTTGCGACCGTTCTTTCTCATAATACTCTCCCATTCCACCTCGTGTTCGAGACCAGCTTCTCAGCAATTTTGTCAGTTTAGTTGGAGTTAGTAATACTTTAGAGAGTCTGTTGATTAGGAGAATCTCATTATTTTCGGACTGATGTGCTATTTCAAACACTCATTACGAGCAAGAAACTGTTGATACCGGATGAAATACTTGCAAAATTCAATGACATAAGTGAGCTCGAGTCTATCGCTGAATGCGTTGATGTTTCTTCAGATGAAGAGTACCTGCCGAATAACAAAGAATATGATGATTTTGGATAAAATGTCGGAAGAGGAAGAGATAAGCACTGAAAACCATACTTCTGCAAATAAGAGTCGTAAAATAGGTAAGACTATTATTATTATTAAATACAAATTATGCTTTTTACATCGTAACAAAATATTCATAATAATTTCAATCATTTTAACAAAAAATTGCAAACTATTTGCATGCTATTGTGGAAATATAAAGGTAGTGTTTTTTTTGGGGGGGAGGTATCACTATGTTGAAATGTTTCATGAGAAGACGTTGATAGCACAAATAAATAATAATAAATAAACCACAGCCATATTCGATCCACTATTGGATGAGGCCTCTCCCCGGAGGGAGGACTTGGTCTACTGATCCCACGCTGATCAGACGGGTCGGGACAAGGTTCCTATATACCAGACGGGTTGGAAGAAGAAAGCCGAAGCTCTCACTGTGATCGCCGCTATATGACCGCCCCGCTGGTCTAGTGGTGAACGTGACTAACTACGGACTTAGGGATCCCGAGTTTGATTTTCTGCGCTGCAAAGAATTCTTAGACTTCTAGCCTGTGGCGTAACCAGAAATTTCAAAGCTACTGAAACCAAAAAGTTTAGAGGTCTAAATGCGAGACAACTTACTTTCTCGTATGTTTGGATAAATTATATTTCAACCAAAGAAGTAGAATCTGTAAAGGAGTTGTTCGAAAGAACAGGTAGTTTACCATTCTATTTATGTCAGAGCTTTCATGATTAGAACCTGGCATATCTTATTTAGAAAACAATCGCCCTATACTGACTTTTTCTGGTTTGAACTAGTGGTGGGCACAAAAACCGGTTTTTCGGTTTCCAGAAAACCGAAACCGGTTTTCGAAAATTTTCAAAAAACCGGTTTCGGTTTTCTCCAAAACCGGTTTCGGTTTTCTCCAAAACCGGTTTCGGTTTTCTTCGAAACCGGTTCGGTTTTCTTCGAAACCGGTTATCGGTTTTCTCCAAAACCGGTTCGGTTTTTCACCAGATCCGGTTTCGATTTTCTTCAAAACCGATTCCGTTTTTTTTTAAATTTGTTCTATTTCTGACCAGAATGGTGTTTCGTTGTTCTCCGGAAACCGAATCCATTTCCACAGAAATAGTCTTATGTGTTTTCGAAAAGTTTTCACCGAAACCAGTTTCGGTGAAAACCGAACCGGTTTTGGAGAAAACCGAAACCGGTTTCGGTGAAAAACCGAACCGGTTTTGGAGAAAACCGAACCGGTTTTGAAGAAAACCGAAACCGGTTTCGGTGAAAAACCGAACCGGTTTTTGGAGAAAACCGAAATGTCGGTTTTTCGGATTTCGGTTTTTATAGAAACCGGTTTTCGGTTTTTATAAAAACCGGTTTTGCCCATCCCTAGTTTGAACTACTGCAAGTTTACGACTGTGTATGCTATTTTAGGTTATGTCAGATCATCTGTTTCCACAAATTCTAAATAGGGAGAGGAAAGTTATAGAAATGCATAGGTGCATATTACAATCATATTAGTAAACTATTTTTTGTGTAATAGTCACGTTTTTATTTGTGAACAATGTTTTTATGTGACCCTTCTCCTTGTAGAGGAGTGAATGAACTTTGTCCTGTGTAAGACTGCAAGTTTAGATATGTGTAGATTAGGTTAGTTTAGTTCAGTTAGGTCATGCACTTGAACAAACTGTGTAAGAATAATAACTATCTAGGAATGAGAATAATTTATAACATTACTATATAATAAACTGACATTTTATATAATACATTTAATAATGCCATTCTAACAATATTATATTCATAAAAATATAGCACTTTTTCTTAAATTTGTATTATTGGCAAAAGCCACATTGATCAATAAATATTAAGCTAGAGTTCAAAGAAGTTTTTTGTTTTATTGATTGAAAGTCACATTTTATTATACAATAAATATTATGTAATTTAGAATGCAAAAAGTTAATAAAAATGAAATGCGTCATTTTTGACCCACTCTCGCCGTTCTAGAGAGTATCAAAAACACCGCGTTAATGTTAATCTAGTGTTAATGGATCCAGATTACATTTATGCTTTATCTTACGAAATTTATTATAGGAGAATTTTGATAATGGGGCAGTAGCAGTACCATTCATTATTTGATTTTTTCTCTTAAAGTTAGAATGGATGATGGATCAAATACATGCTGATGTATTGTAATTTGC
The DNA here is from genome assembly GCF_964235325.1 of Thermobia domestica. Taxonomy (NCBI): domain Eukaryota; kingdom Metazoa; phylum Arthropoda; class Insecta; order Zygentoma; family Lepismatidae; genus Thermobia; species Thermobia domestica. Next base: position 146,374,209 of record NC_137465.1, on the reverse strand, counting down.
GAAGGGGTTCCTAGTAATTATAGTGAACAAAATACCAAAACTATACGCAAGAGTACAAGAGACAAAATCTATATTTTTAGCAAATGTCATTAACTTCTATATCTTACTTTTGACAATTCCAATCTTTCAGCAGCAATAAAAAAATAATCTTTTTTTTACTCATTTTTACAGTATGTATATATTACTTTGATAACGCTTTCTGCTCAAACATGCTTTACAAGTTAAATTGACGGGACAATGTTTGACTCAATTTACAGTCTTAACAAATACGTATATATTATTTCTGGGAGAGAGAGAGAGAGAGAGAGAGAGAGACCCTATTCCATACTTCATTTAAACGTTCATGTTTGTATCGTATCATATAAAGTAAGAACATTTTATCTTAAATGGTGGGGAGCTTGATTGGGGAAAAATTGCCTTTATTCCTTACTCGCATAACTTAAGTAGAAAAAATATTGCTTATGTTACTTCTGCGGAGCGTTGTTCTACAATTTTGTTTCAATGTTTATCAAATAATAGGAGTATTAATATTATTAATAATTATATTAACAAAATAAAGTTTGAATAGTGTTCACTGATCCCAGTATTAATATATTGATAACAAAATTTTAAAGTATCATTATAATGTACTTTTTACTTGTCTTTACGTTTCTCAAGCTTTTTGAACTTCCTTCGTCATCCAGTGCATCATATTCATCCGCGTATTTAGACTTACAGTCATAATGTCTTTCTATGTTATATTTTCTTTAAATGACGGATGCATTTAACAAAGTACACGGTGCATCATCACCACATACTACTGCAAATGTTTGTTTTCCCACGGACTGACTGACCAGGCTTCAAAATTTCTTTTTTCTGGATTTTCCTTAATTGGCTATTGCACACATACATTGGAATACGTTTGTTGTTTGTCTTATATGCACGAATTAGGCAATGCGATCAAATAGAAACACACGCTGTACTCACTCACCTGTTAATCTCTGTACTCGGCCATCTGAACTAAACTCTGAGCGACTATACACACACTTTACTGTCGGTTAGCACACTGAGCTCAATCCGGATATTGTGTACAAGTGAGGAGTGAAGACCGGCGTTGCGCAGATAGACAAATTTTCGGTGCCTGCGTGCCGATGGTGTGGGTCAATGAAAACTTGACCCATGATTCACTGACCCCACCACTCACCGTGATCTACTCTGACCCACCACTCACCCATCACCCACCATGACCAATTTGACCCACTGTCACCCACCTCCACCGATACCTATCGTCATCAACTCTGACCTAAGATCCACGCCCTCCTCCCCATGATTAAAGAGTTTACACTTTACTAAAACCAAGCTACGAAATTATCACTACTCGGAATTTGAATTTCTGCGGTCGGTCGCTCAAGCGCCGTACTGTTAAATAGCAGTAGATCATGTCCTGTTGATCCACGATCCAGTGTGGGGCCGCGGTGGCTCAGTGGTAGAATGTTCACCTCTGGTGCGTGGGGTCCCGGATTCGATCCCAGCTCCGCCAAGTGAACTTTGTGGTGGACAAACACATTGTGCGTGGGTTTTCTCGGTATTCTCACATTTCTTTCCACTTTCTTCATTCCACCATTTCATTCATTTCTCATAATCACCGTTTCCTTTAGCCTAGCCAGCATAACTGTGGAACGTAAAACTTAAGATTTCATTTCATTTCCACAGATTCAGTGAGCACTCCATGTCTGGTGCTGACGTCTGGTATAAAACTTTTACCAATTAATAATCTACCGTAGCAATACTTAATTCTTAAAATTCTATTCAAGGTATTCTGTATCAGAGAGAACTCAATGTAAATTCAGATATTTGCATAAAACAGGTATCTATATGAGGGGCGGACTGACAAACTTTTGGGCACCCGTCTTAACTACAGACTTGACTCGCCTATAAATAGGTTCTTTCGTATTTATTACGTTAGTCCACCCGGCGATTACCGGATAGAAGTGTATGCCAGTCCGATCCTGTTCTTCGTTACCTTCAAGCTGTTATTGCAATAATTATAGCTGATAAGTTCAAGTGTATAATTTACCTCTACAGTATTACTGCACAGTGTGGACGAAATGAAAACGTTATTGTTTCAGTATTAGTCCAGGCGAGACTTCCTAAATGTGAAATTAATTTCCTTACAATATTACTATAAGCAATGTTAACTGTATTGCAATAGTTTATTATTTATGTTAACATTTTTAAGCTATAATTATTATACACACTTTGCTACTTCGTGTATCATTCCAAGTTACCTACCGGTGTATAGTTATTCCAAATCTGCTATGTTCCATTTTGTTGTTCTTTTTATCGATATTTTCCTGTTGCAAATTAATTAAGTTATTTATTATTCATTGAAAATCGTAATAAGCTTTCTTTTTAATGTATAACTTTTATTGTTATGAGACAGCAGACTTAATTGATAATTTTATTGCCTTTGTTTCCAGATTGGTCAATCTTCTGAATCTTCGCATAAGGTAAGAGTAAAGATACAATCTGATAAGACGTTTAAATTAATTTCACTTATTTCTTAAGGTTATTTCATCTTTGTTCATTTCAAGATTGAATAACTGCCAGCTGCGTTTTGCCAACAATGGGAATAATTGTCAATTTTAGTGCACGGTTACAAGAAATAGGTTAAGGTAGCATATATAAAAGTTTTCCACAGATTGATAAGCATAAGATCCAGAAATGGACCTTAAATATTTATTTATTTATTTAATAATCACCAGATCAGCCCAGAGGCCCTTTTATACTGGATATCTAACAACATCAATAACAACGGAAAGGGTTTGGGAAGGTATAGGCCAGGGCCTGTTTAATAGGTACCATCCGGCATTTGCCTGGTAGGACTGAAGAAAACCATGGAAAACCCCAGTCAGGATGGTCGGCAGCGGGAATCGATTCCGTGACCACCCGAATGCGAAGTCAACGCTCTATCACTTGAGCTACTTCGCTCGGTCTTGCTACTTGCCTTTCACTAATAATATCTATTTTTATATGTAGGATTTCATGTTAACTGCTAATTAATGTTCTCTTATATGGCTTTGAAGTTAAGGATTTAGGGAAAATCAGATAATATTTTGACTTCACAGAACTGCCCTGTTGTGGTTTGGTTTCATAAATTACAAAGAATAGAGATCATTCTATATAAACACCATTGTGATAGTGAAAGCAGTTTGATGTAAATATTTGTAAGATATGAGACAGTGCTGAAAATTTTCTGGTTTTGCCAAGAGAAACAAGTTTCAGAGGTCTGAGATTACATATTTATCCAACTGTTCTCCATTGAGATCAATGCACTTTTGACAGCGTTGAAGCTTTTCTAGCCCATGTAATATATATATATATATATATATATATATATATATATATATATATATATATATATATATATATATATATATATATATATATATATATATTGATTGTTCCTCAAACCAGCTCAACAGCCTGTGTGATGTCAGAAATGTCCTCAAAACGATGAATCTTCAGGTGTTTTTTTTTTTCAGGTTGGGAAATAGAAAATAGTCAGAAGGGACCAGGACTGTGAAATAAGGTGGGTGGTGAACCAATTTTAATCCCAGGGTGGTCAATTTGGCAGCAACAATGTTGGGCTTGTGTACGGGTTCATTATCGTGCAACATCATGATCACCTTTGTAAGCTTTCTACGGCATTTTCCCTTAATTGCCTCTTTCAGCTGGTCTGGAAGATTACATAATAATCTCCGTTGATAGAGGCGCCATTCAGTAGGTAGTCCACCATCATAATGCCATCTTTGTCCTAGAAAACGGATGCCAGGACTTTTTGGCCGATTTCTGGGTACGAAACCATTTAGGGCAAGGGGAACCAATGGAGTGCCATTTCTTTAACTGTTTGTTAGTTTCAGGATCATAAATGTGGGGCCAGTTTCATCTTCTGTCACTAGTTTAGCCACAAAGTCAAAGTCAAAATGATCCAAGGTGACTAAGATGCTTCGACACGTTATTTCGTTTGATCCGTACTCAAAAGTTTCGGCACCCATTTCGCTGAAAGCTTGCGCGTGTTTAGGGCTGTGGTAATATTATAACCAACTTGCTCTCTGAAGACTTCCAGTATTTGGACAATCTTTTTGGCGGATATTCGGAGATCCTCAAGAATGAGCGTATGTTTGCTGGTCTGTTGAGGTTGACGGGCGTCCGCTGCAGGGCTCATTTTCCAGCGTGAAATGACCAGTCTTAAAACGTGATATGCAGGTTTCTAGACAGCTGTATGAAGGAAATTTCTCCCATAGTGATTGGCACATTTCCATATGAATTTCCTATGCAGACTTTCCCTTGAGTCATAAGAATTTCATGACAGCCTTCAGATCCGACGACGTGAAACTTCCTCATGCCTCTTCCATCTCACATTCTACCAGCAATAACAGATGTTGTACAATTAGGATTCAAATGATTTAGCACAGTTACATATTAAGATATGAGGCTTTCATATATCAGCAATTTTATTTGTCTATTTCAATTTAAAGAGAACAAAGCCAGGAACTTTTGAGCTTCTCCTCGTAATTCTAGCTTTTTTCCAAGAATATATTAATTGTTTCCTCTTTCTTTTCATTGTCTCATTTTCCTGCATCTTCTATTTTAAATGTGTACTAGTTAATGATAGATTACTGTTTTTAATAGCATATATCGTACATTTGTCTATTTGTCTGTGTGTTTGAAGATAGAATTTCCAAAACTTGACAAATTTTAATCGAAAATTGGGAAGTGGTTTCGTTCAGGTTTAGGAAATATTACGTGAAGACGAATTTCGTTAAGAGTAAGGTGGGAAATCAATCTCAAGTTGGAATTGTGTACTATTATAATTAAATTGTAAACGGAAACTTACCCTATTTTTAGACACACGAAGGAACAGTACATGGAAGATACAACTGCAAAAATAATGGAGAATAATATATACGCGTAGAGGACTTCCTTGAAGGACTTGAACTTTCTCAATCAGTTAACAGCTGGGAAATTATTGTGTGTATGATTTATTTTACTAGACGTGGCAACAGTCAAGTGCTTTCAAGGACATGAAGTCATGAGCATCCAAAGAAAGGCGCGCTATCTTCTGCTTCAGACGATAGCTACGTGATAGGAGGGCGGTTTATACAGCGAAGCAACTATAAATGTTACTGTATTCGTTGTTGCTATTGATCACAGCACTATTAGTTACATTTTCCATAATAGAGATTTGTTAGGATTTGCCTTGCAGAATACTTAAACATTTTATTAAAGTTTTTAAAATTGTTTTTGCTTTATTAAAATGGCACTGGTAGTTAAACTGGAAATCGCACATCCCTACATAATATGACTTAAAAAAATAGGAACATTTCAAAAATATATATAAATAAATAAATTAAATTGTGTAACGGTAGAGATTAAACATCATTGAATTTTCATGCAAGATGCTTTGTATTTCTCCTCTGCTCATACACAAGATAAATATAATGGTCGTTTGTCCAGTCGTTAGTGTTTTGTTCCAGAAATTATGACATTGCAAAAAAAGAAAAAAGAAAAAGAAAGTGGAAAATAAACCAGTTGTTTCACTCATTAATTTTCACATTTGTGAAAGGTAAAGCGTATATATATATTTGCATGTGAATCTGTGCGTGATATATTCCACTGGTTGCCAGGTTGAACATAAAAGTTTTTCTCATTATTGTGGGATGTTTCCTCTTTCGCTATTGCTGCTCACACAAAATAGTGTCCGAAGAGTGAGACAGAGCTTCTCTCACACATATAGCTATAGAGGAAGAAAGTTTAACCAATAGCATACACTCAGCAGCCAAAATATTATTCTACCTATTATCTGCTATGTCCACCTTTTGCTCGCTGGCGGGACAGCAGCAATATGGTTTGACATGGAAGCAATGTGCCCTTGATAGGTGTCTGGAGGCATGGCACACCACATCTACACATACAAGTCACCTAATTCCTGTAAATTTAGCGGAAGGGAATGACCTCGATCTTACATTCAATGACATCACAAGAGTGTTCAATTAGGTTAAGACAAGTAAGTTAGGAGACCACTGAAGCAATTTAAATTGTCAATGTGCTCGTCGAACTATTGCAGTACAACGTTGACCTTGTTACAAAGAGCATTGTTCTGCTGAAAGATATCATAGCCAGCTGGAAACATGGCCGACGTGAATGGTTGTACATGGTCAGCAATTACTTGCCGAAACCTATAAGCGTCATGGTGTCCTTCATATGCACTACTCGGTCTATGGATGTCCATGTGAAGGTTCCTCAATTCCTAATGGAGCCACCTGTTTGCCATTGTCCTACTGTGCATGCCTGCAGCAGCTGTTTCCCTGGAAGACACAGATTCTGACTAGGTCACCAATGTGATGAAGTAGTATCGTGATTCATCAGACCATTGATCGTGCTCACTCTAGTTGTAATCGAAGATGTCATGTCGTTAACACTGGCACTCGTATGGGATGTTGGCTGCAAAGGTTTGTATCGAACAGTGTACGTTAAAATGTGTGCTCAGATACATTCGTACTTTGCCCACTCTTAAAGTATGTTGTTAATTGGGCCACAGTTTGCACTCTAGCCTGTTATACCAACCTCGACAACGTACTACGTCCAATATCTTTAATGAGGTATGGTCGCCTCAAGCCTTTTTGTTTGATTCTGTTTTCACTGTCTTTTTGCCACTTTCGGCGACTCTAACGACAGCAGCTTGTGAACACTCAACAGGTCGCGCTGTTTCCGAGATGCTAATTCTCAACCATCAAACTCTGATGTATTGCCGGCCTTCCCCATTCTACACACAAGAATCACACCGACTAATCCAGTGAGATCTCTGTCACAATTTGGCGAGTGATAGTGCTGTTCACTGTGATTCTTACGTCAGCCCAATCGCTTCGTTCAAAAAGTAACGGGTGATCATAGTAATTTCACTGATGTGATAATTCTATCTATCTATCTATCTATCTATCTATCTATCTATCTATAGCTGCTCGAGGTCTATTTCGGTCCCAATAATAGATATTGCTTTTCTTTTCAGATATTCGACATTTAGCTGTAATTTTGAGTCTATCATAAGATTATACTTATGATTAAAAGTAAAAATTAATAAAACAATATAATACTTTTCATATACGCTCTTTGTTAAAACATTTTGCTTCATGAAATATTTACAGAGTTTACGTATTTTCTGTAAAATGGCTCTTATTTCAAAGGGAGTGAGATTTGATTCCACCATTTTACATTAAAATAGTTATAAAAAGGTTTATCTACTATATTATCGATTCACAAATAAAGAATTTTGCGTTTTTTGAGCAATAAAGTCTCTTTGAATCAGTAAAACCCACCAAAGCTTCTTTCTGTGAAGTCAAAAAATCGAAGAACAAAAAAAGTTTTTGTTTTGGGTCAATTCCGGTTCAGAATAATAATATATTACAAGATGTATTATCATAGAGAATTTCGTTAATTTATTATTTAAAAATGTTATATCTATACCATATCTATCGTTTTGGAAGGTTTATTACGGTCCTCATTTCCAGATAATTTTCGAAAAATATTTAATAATTGATAGGTTTTTGATCGAATTTAAGTAAAATTTTATCAATTTACGCTAACCGTTCATAGAAATGTTATTACAAAGTAACATAGTAAATAAACGAAAAATAAAGAATTAATACGCAATTAATTTTTTTGGTCATGAGGTCTAGTGTGAACTTTTTCTAGTTATTTCATAGTATTACAACTCATTAAATTTCATACTTAAGAACTTAACCAAAGCAAATCGTACCACTACCATATGAAGGTTGTCTCCGCTTAAACATTTCTTAAATATTGTAGTTGGAACATTGAAGTTTGTCATGGCTACCAACATTATGGATAACATTTTGACATAAAGAGACAATAGACAAACCACACGCTTCTTGTTGTAATCTTTTCGTCGGATGAGCAGAGGAGAGGGGAGTATTTGTTGCCGTACGGAGAAGAGGGGGAGTATTAGTTTCTTTACGAACTGGCCAAACTGCCGCGTACCATTCATATCTCGGTTGAATGGTTGATTGACAGTTCAATACACAATGACAGAGAAAGTGGTTTAGTGCTGTGATGATGTGCGTGTATTAGTAAACAAAAGAACTGAGACTAGAATTTAAAACATCACCTTGTGGGCGGTACAACGAGGAGTTAACCTTATAAACGTATATTTTCTGCTACATTCTTTTTGTCGTAACTTCCTTAGTACCCAACCGAATTTCTTCAAATTTTCACCAAAGAAAGCTTACACTTTTTTTCTTTTTATTTGTTAGTACAAGTAAAGTCAGGAACATACATTAACATTATTTTTTAACCGAAAATATAATTTCACTTTTGGCACTTCGAGCAATTAAAATAAAAAAGAAAGGTAGAAAGAAATCTCTCGGGGAAAGTGTATCTGGTAAGAATTTTAGGAGTCATTACAGCAGTTAGGTCTATATTAGCGTTTGTATATCCATGACACTCAAATTATATAAATATATTAAGCAAAATCCTTTTAAGATATTTAATAATCTCGTGAAAATCACATTGCTGTTATACCTACAGAGTAATCATTTCCTATTTGTCTATATACAATAGGAACAAGCTTTTACGATCAGAGCCAGGAGAGAGAGAATGAGAGCAAGTTTTTTTAAAAAAGTGAAATGAAATCTTTCAGTTTAATGTCCCACGATTATGCCCTTTAGGCTAAGGTAGACAATGACTAAGGCAAGTGAATGATGATGGAAGAATTGGTGAAATGAGATTTCGAAGGAAACGGGGGGTATCCCGAGAAAACCCACAGACATGATGTTGTTCATCAAAATCTTACTTGGCCGGGGATCGAACCAAGGGCCCCTCGCACCAGAAGGAAGCGCTCTATTACTGGGCCACCATGTCCCCCTTAGAATAGGTTGAGAAGAGAAACGGAGGGAATGATGTGAATGAAATTGAATAGAAAAAAAACTGGCAGTATTCGATTAATCACCAATACACGAACAGTGCATCTGCAAAACTATCGACTTCGTCTTGTTTGACTGTATTTTATCAACAGTATGTTTGCTGCTTTCTTGCTTTCTACGTGTGATTTGCTGGGAACACGAGCGACAAACTGTGACGTCGCAGAGCATCCAGTTGAAAGTGATTGCTATAGAAGGATAAATTCTATCACAATCCGAAACTGTCTGTATGAAAAATTCTTAATTTATATTTGCATTGACATGAAATGCTCCACTCGGGACCATAGGCGTCAATACGTGGATGTTCCAGGACTCACCGCCCATTTGAGATTCTTAATGGGTACTTAGCACAAATTGGATTTCTGCGTTGAAATTAACATCGAATGTTTTTTTTTATACCAATAAAATAATTAGGTAATATAAAATGAGCTTCAGCAGTGAGTATAATTCATCTAATTACACGTTACAATTTTAAAAGTTAAGACAATGACCAATGCTGCTTACACATTTAATATGGGAAAATAAAATTTTAATGTTCAGTCCAAATTCAATAAAAAAAAAAAAAGGCAATGGTGGTATGAAAAAAAAAATGACGACTTTGCAGTTTGAAACTAATTTCACAGTTCATTTGATTTCAGAGGCCAGTGTCCCTCCGTTGATAGTCTTTCATGCATCTCAAAGGGGAACCTTAGATTGATAACCACTAATCTATTGAATCTGTTGAAAAAATTAGAATGAAAAACGTTGTAACTTTTCTTCAAAAACCGCAGATGAGCACCCACTGAAAACAATATTGAGTGAGTTTCGTTTCATAATGCGAAAGTACGGTAGACTTCCAAACTCTAGGAATTCAGTACTCAAACTTGAAGTAGTACATCTCTAACTACCGGTCCTAATAGATTAATTAATACGATCACAGATAGAATATATTCCTTGGACACTAAATCCATATCAAAAAGTCATTACTCGTTGTACTTGGGGAATAGTTGAAACTGGAAATCGTTAATTTGAACCACTTTCGGATTGAGCAGCCGGTTATTGGAGAAGATAGAACATACTCTTAGGGAGCTGAATCTGTTGCAGAACTCTGCATCTAGATAAGGGCTGTCCAAATGGCGGCCCGCGGGCCGCATGCGGCCCGCCAAACCATTCCTGCGGCCCACAAAGCTTTCATGATTTACGATTGTTATAACTGATAATATTTTAATTTATATTCATTCATTCATTTAATGTTTCCACTCTTCTTTCGGAATAAGGCATCCATTTAGCGCTTCTACACAACAAAAAGGAGCAGGCATCCAAGACAACACTGGAGTCAGTAATGTAACCGTTGCTGAAAGGGACGATTACTTCAATGAACGAATTTATATTTCATCTAGCTTTTTAAATCAGACCCTTTCTTCCTCGAACTTTGCCTAGAAGCCATAGCGCGCAAGAAATACACCACTTCTTGTGATAAACACAATTTAGCATACTTTCCAAGTTGCAATCGTCTGACATTAGATTTTGAAAATGAAGCGTTTAATTTTTCTGAGTTCTGTAGAAACATCGAGAGTATCATGAATGGATTTAATGCGAGATTCTCAGATTTTGACAAACTAAAAAACGGCATTGCATTATTTACTAATGCATTGACAATAAACATCGAAGAACAAGCTCCAAACTTACAGCTCGAACTTAGTGACTTTCAGGCTGACCCATTGTTTCAGACAAGAACAAAGAAAGGAGTAGATTTTTCAGAGTACTTACTAACAAACGTTTCCCTAGCTTTTGTGTGTTGTGTCGGAAAATAGTGTCACTGTTTGGTAGTACTTATCTGTGTGAAAGTGCATTTTCCACCATGAAAATTGCAAAGAATCGCTCCAGAAGCTGCTTTGGAGATTCTTCTCTTTTACATCTGCGGGTTACATCTTTTACAAGAGGGATGGATGTAGATACCCCAGCCCTTGTAAACGCTGCTAGTCACCCTCATTAGTCATATTGAATAGGTATGTCATATTTCAAATATATTTTTTATATTTTTCTTTTGTAGTGTAATAATAATAATAATAATAATAATAATAATAATAATAATAATAATAATAATAATAATAATTATTATTATTATTATTATTATTATTATTATTATTATTATTATTATTATTATTATTATTATTATTATTATTATTATTATTATTATTATTATTATTATTAGCTGTGGCCCTCCACCTTACTAGTAAAGACAGTTATGGCCCTCAGGCTTATTATAATTGGACACCACTGATCTAGATATATATCTCTTATCGTTTTTCCTCTACGGAAATCAGTATTGGAACGGGAAGTAGTAGTAAATTCCGGCTTTGGTAGAGTGTTGTGGGCTATGAAGATATGTTCTCTTGACGCCCTGAATCGTTTGCAGAAAACAGTTTGCCGCTACATAGACCTAGTACCACTTTTATTCTATGGCGATCAATGTTGAAACTAGAAGTGGTTAATTTGAATCACTTCCGGTTTGAATACATGGTTAATGATGGAGATAGGACCTATTCTTGGGATGATGAATCAATTGCAACAAAGAGCATCTTCATATCTCTTACAGTTTTTGTCCTATGAAAATCTGTACTCAAACCAGAAATAATAGTAAATTTGAACCACTTCCGGTTTTGGTAGTGTTGCGGGTTGCGAATATATGCTTTAGTGAGACACTGAATCTATTGCAGAGCACCATATACCGTTATCTATTACCACTTTTGTTGTATGACTAAATTTTAAAACCGGAAATGATGATTTGAACCACTTCCGATTTGAGTAGAGTTTTAATGAAGAAGGTGAGACCTATTCTTTGTACAATAAATCGATTCAGAAAACCACATCTCGATATCTTCTAACATTTTTTTCTCTATGGAAATCAGTATTGAAATCGAAGCAATAGTAACTTGGAACAACTTCTGGTTTGGGATAGTTATTGTATGTTGCCCGTTTTCGTTCTAAATAAACGTTGAAACATGGAATGATTAATTTGAACCAGTTGAATAGATAGTTAATGGAGGAGATAGTAGCTATTCTTGAGACACTGATTCGATTTCGAGAAAGCGCATCTCGATATTTCTTACTGTTCTTGACCTGATTCCTGTTGACAGAGGGTCAAACGGAGAAAGTCGTTCTATAAGTCTTCCGACACTTACGTTTAGCATAGTTTGAAGTATAATAAAAATTGACGCTTATACTCAAGAAACAAACGTGATTATGAAAATCTTCACGTTAAATAAAAAAGTGTCAGTATCTCGAAATGTGTGGAAATGAATTTTGAAATTAGAAGCACTTTTAACTTCCGAGGTTGGATTAAAGTTTAGCGTCTCATTTTAGCAACAAACGTGGATCCATAGCTTATTGTGGTATCCATACCACATGAGCTCTCACCATAAATCGAACCAGAACGTTCCGTGCCAAAAGCGTGTACGCTACCCATATGGCTAAAAAGGAAGAGCTCATGTGGAAGTAGTGTATTATTATTATTATTATTATTATTATTATTATTATTATTATTATTATTATTATTATTATTATTATTATTATTATTATTACCAGAATGTTATATTTGAACTAGAGAAAGTATAGAACGATATAGAGATTAACACTTGAGCCTTCTACATTTTTTATCCTAGATCAATCCAGGCGTGGCTGTTGCTACATTGTACTGACCACGAGAAGCGATTTGGGAGAGTCTTGAGTCGAAGTGGTGTCCTTAAAATGTTTTTCGTCTCGAAAAATATACCTTTGTCTATTGGAAGACCTTTTTCTCGCCTAATATGTCATCAAGAACATCGTGTATCTCTCGTCTCATGGACAACACTACTCCTATATGTTAAATGATTGTGCAACCACTTATTTTTAACCATAAACATGCTTTTAACGTGTTTGTGTAAATGATAAATATATGCTCTCGAGCGCAAATTTGTTTCAAATATTAATATAAATAAAACTGAACAAGAAAGTACAGTTTACGTTTTTGGAAGATGAGTGCAGCAATTGCATGCTGTAATATTGAGTATACGGCAGAGAGTTTCAATTTCTTAACATGAATAAGCCCATTTATTTTTGTGGCTCTTCTACCTTCTCCCATTGTTTTCAAGTTGTTGCAGTCCACTTCACAATCCCAAGCAGTATACTTCCATAATACTGTAGTTACAAACAGTGAGGCGCATGCTTGCTCTTTATTTACATATTTCTATTTTTTCTAGGGGGAGGGGTCAGTAAAACAAAGAAGTTTGGGGTATTAGTTACTTGTCTAAATACAAAAAAGGATATTGTATACTTCTAGACCTACATTACAATACATATCTGGGAAATGAGCCGTGGGACAGGTGTAACAACGAGGGGCGTGGTGCACTCGCTCTTCTTAACCCCTTTGGTATTGTTAATGCTTACGAATATATCCATTTAAAAGTGTTTGACTCAAATATTTTTATCTCCGGCGAGTGACGGAAGAGTGAGAAGAAAGGGGAGAGTTACAAGCTGACAGAAACGTTTTACAAAAATACACAAGTATGAGCATGATGGTGGTGTATACAATAGTATTCGAGTTTTTTGCACGAGGACAAGGAGGATGCTGTTTAATATATGCGGAATTTGTTTCAATCAATACCATAAATTTATATCTTATTTTATTACTAGTATGCCAAGAGATTGTTCGACTGGTTTCCAGTCCTTAAATACGATGAAGCACACGTAACAATACATTTTATGCCTTGCAGTATATGATATATCTCATTCAACTTGTGTATAATAAGGTCAAAGTAAAACTTTTGTTTAGAAGCAACTTATGTTGAACAGTAATTCTTCAATATAATGCGTTCAGTGCACGAGGAAATCAAGTCTATTTCTAGTCATTTTGGACATACTTCGTATATGAGATATCTACTTGAAGCTCCTTTCAGAGCTTAAAGGAATCTTTTCCAAATGTATATAGCTGTAATAATAATAATAATAATAATAATAATAATAATAATAATAATAATAATAATAATAATAATAATAATAATAATATTGACTTTTCCACGTACTTACATATAGGGCTGTAGGCGGTATACGCTATACACCTTCTGTTTAATCTTAGTCGTTAAAATATACCTTCTGCATCAAGGCGTATATAGCAGAACTTTTGTTTAGTTTAAACTTATTTATTTATTTACTTATTTAATTGAGTTGATTCCAGTAAAAAAATGTCTCTTCACCTTCTTTTCTATCCTATTCTTAGTTGCTGTTGAAATATACGGATCAGGCAAGAATATCAGCACGAAATCTTCGCTTAACTTTGATATTCATATTTCCACTCTACAATTTCCTTAATTCTTTTTAGCACATTCGATTTTCTCTGTAAGATAAGTCTACCATGTGTTCAAAGCGCGAAATCGTTTCATGTTTCTGAAACTTAAACTTACCAACTGCATGATAGGAAATAAAGAAAGCATGTCAATTATTGGCAATTTAATTCAACATGAAACTTCAGTCACAATAACAAGACTTAAAATACAGTAGGCTGGACGCACCGGTACGTCGTTCAAGCAAATTAGTGTCTTGTCGGATCTTCGGCCCTATGCAACACCTATCTCTTAGGAACATCTGGACACTTCTTTAGTTTATTATTATTATTATTATTATTATTATTATTATTATTATTATTATTATTATTATTATTATTATTATTATTATTATTATTATTATTATTATTATTATTATTATATGTTTATATTTCAAACCGCTATTAATCTTCGACATTTACTCAGAAAACATACCGCTTAATCTACTGGGAAGAGCTTGTTTACACTTTTCATTCAACTCTGAGTAGGTTGGTTCATTTGCAGTTTAGCGTCCCGTCCAGCACCGAGGATATGTGGGACGTGGATATACAACGTGGGATCCCAAAAGGGTGTCTTCAACTTCCTATCTCCGACCGACTGTCTTATCAGTCCTTTCTTCGATCGAATTTCTTTACACTCAAATGGCACATCAACATAACTTATCTCTCTTTTCAAACCTGCCAGCTCGAAGTACAATTTCCAACCGAACAATATACTATGAAAAATTTACATGCCTCACTCTTTAACACTACACTCTTTAACAACGAAAGAAACATACAAACACATAGGATGTTAGTTCATTTTGCATCCCATATTGGGTTATTAGTATACAACTTCGACGTTTTTGTGAATTTTAGCTTAGTACTGAACTTTTAACAAAAGAAAAAAAGCAATATTTGGTTTGGTGGTACATTTTAAAAGGAAAATACTATTTTAAAGGTAAAACCACATAATTTGAATGTCACTGCAAAACTGAATAGTAAGTTGGGGAGATAAATATGCACATAAGTGTTGTTCGAAATTCATATGCAGTTATTAAAACAAAAAAGCTAAAAAATATGTAAACATGTTGAAAATTCGCTGCAGTAACTTCATAATCACCACCTTAAAGTCAATCAAGAATAAGGGATTGAATTAATCCCCCTTCCGTTAGGGTCTATTGTTTAGAAAGAACTCCCGAGAAAGCTTCCGTAAATAATATGTGATTTTTACACAATACAGTATTTATGTACTTATTTTTTGATTGATCTCTAAATCAGTGAAAAAGAGATGAACTTATCGGTGTCTTCTTGTTATGCCTAAATCCTGTTCTGCCTATGACCCTCCAGCACTTTGTAAGGCATTTTTGATCTAATCTTTAGGTATAACAGGAGTTTCTGTTCTGCCTAACTAACGCAATAAGGGATATTTAGGTTTACGGGAAATTTAATACTAATTATTTTCCCTACAATTCCAGTTGCTTTCAGGACCTCTTGATTTTCTTATATCATTTCAGCTTCTCTGAAAGTAAATTAGCAATCATAGGCTACCATTATTTTACTACGAATATATCTACGTGATATCTTTTGTCCGCTAGGAGATCTTATCCTTCTGGTTGCGAGGATCGAAATGTGTTACATCGAAACGCCCTAACTGAAACAGCCGTGTCCCACTCCATATTATTGAGTATGATTGACATGATTACGTGATGGATGACATACTTTCTTCAGAGTATATTCCAGTATTAGAAATCTATTCAATGTTTATCTTGATAATCAGCCTTAGTGTATGGTTGAGTGTGATTTGCGCCCATGAAAAAAAAAAAAAAAAAACTGTTCAAGGGCTTCAGATGCGGCTATTGATAGTTGCGTCCAAAAGTTCTTTAGATAGACACGTTATTTGCGGCCGTGTGGAACTGTTAGGCTCGATTCGATTCCATTCGATTAATCCTGAGTTACACAAGTTGAATGTACTTTATTGTAATAAGGATGGTATTTTTGTGGAAGGTTATTTTTGAAGGAGTGTTAAAATATCGAACTTGAAGAAATGCGTTTGTTTCGAAGAAAACCACTCGCTAAACTATTAGTTGTAACATTAGCTTCCAAGTAAAAGCAATCCTAAGGAGTCGTACACTATGATGCAATACTTATAATGGACTATACATATTTCCCTTACGTTACTAACACCAAGGACAGTAAATTATGTTTGAAATTCAGAGTAAATGGTGTACATATCATAGTGGAAAGCCATTAGAGTTCTACGTAATTTATTGATCAGTTCTAATATAAAATGTGGAGGAATATCTGGCCTATTACATGCAAGAATTCGTTGACATTCAGTTTACTCGCCGGAGTAGCTCTAAACAGCAACAAATGCTTGTTTCTGATTGGCCGAAACTAGATATCAACTCATCCTTGAAAGTAATTGGCCAATCATTTTTCCATATTGAAACCTACATTGTTTATTTGAAATAAGAGGCATTGTAGGCCTTAGTTTCAGTTGTACTAGCTGCCAAACGCTACAAAAATTGAATTATTTATATTATATGATTTAATCGGAGCTATTTTATAAATAATAGGCCATTACTTTTTAAATGGCTTTCCATAATAAAGTACATGCAAATTTAGTTGCATAGCAAATAGAATTTGCCTTTTTGTTGATAGTCATATATAAGAAAAAGGTTTGTTATGCTATAGTTTTCTACTTAATGGTCATAAAATGAATAAAATGAGAGACATAAGCCATGAGAAAAATCTTACTGAATATGAGTTGGTATACGACAATACAGTAGAATTTGAAATAAAGCAAAGTCTAGATTTATTATCTTACACTCATAGCACACTATAGGTACTGCACCATACTATACGACTCATTAAGATTGTTTTTACTGCAAAATTTATGTTCAATAAACAGTATTGAGGGTGTTCTTCCACGGGAGGTTTATGTTAAAGATAGAGCTTATGGGAAGTAAAGTTTCTGAACATGACTCCATCACTTGTTTTTTCGTAATGAATTACAGCATGTATATTCCCATTTCAGAAAATTTAATTTAAATTGTTCTGGAATGGCATTTGAAACTCCTTTAGGAGATCGAGCTGAATGTTAACTATGTTTACCATAATTGACCTAAAATTAGTATGGGTTCTTTCCGATCTTATTTCTCCTTAAAAAGAAAAGGTATTTGTTAATTTATATTTCTCTTGACTACTTCTGAATATTGACATAAAGAAGCAACTTACTTAGTGCAGGCTGAATTCTACATAAATTAGTTTTTAAAAATAAGTAAATTAAAATTTATAACAATATTATAAAAGACAACTAAGTGACTTCAGATCTATGCACACAGATCCTCCAAACCAGAGATTCATACCTAAAAGAGGGTTATGACGCAATTGAGTCAGAAATGAAGTGAAATCTTTCCGTTTAACGTAACACAATTATGACCTTTAGGCTAAGGGAGACTACGATTAAGGCAAGCGAATGACGATGAAGGAACTGGTAGAATGAAATTGTGTAAATGAACGGGAGTACCTGCAGAAATACTACGGACACGATATTGTCCCCAGTGAATCTCGCTCACGAGATGTAAGCGTTCTACCACTGAGCCACCGTGCCCCCCCCCCCTGTGAGTCATTGGAATTTTATGCTAGAGGGAGGAGGAGAAAAATCATTGATACAAACTTTAAAAAAACAATATTAACCAACTTCAACAAAGCACTAAAAGAGATAATAATAATAATAATAATAATAATAATAATAATAATAATAATAATAATAATAATAATAATAATAATAATAATAATAATAATAATAATAAAGCACTTAACAGCAGAAAACAGTTATTTATCTTTATGTATTAAAAATTAAGTCTGTTCTGTCCCAAAAAAAGTAATACCTAATGAAAAATTTCCTATAATATAAATGCAAGAAGGATTAGAAAAAGAGATTAAACAAAGAAGACAAAAAGAAAAGAGAAACTTACGAAAGAAATTTTCAAGGAAAAAAGAAAACTCTCACATATATTAATTCATTACATCAACTACTTCTGAGTTGGTTAGACCGAAAATACTATATCTAAGGAAAAATGCCCCTGTTACATAAATTATTCATAGTAGCTTGTTTCGGTCCGAAATCGGACTTCGAACTGACACGTTTGAGAAGAGAGAGAGTTATCTTGAAGTGCCATCTGAAGTTCGAAAATTCGGTTGGTACTTACACTAATTTTCGGAAAGCATAAGTTCGCACCGGGAATCGAAACTGGGTCTCCTATGCCAAACTCGCATACTCAACTCTCAAAAGTAACCTATTGTTGTGGTAGGTATTCTTTGGATACAATATAATAAACTATGGTTTCCTTTTAATTTCCTTTAATTTTCTTTACCAGCAGCACAGAGTAGCCATCGTATTAAGGTATAACTGTTGGAATTAATATGCATATACTCGTCCCGGTTTCAGATTAAAAAGGCAGAAGTAGGATAAAAATAGAAGACTGTCACGACAAAATCGGGACATTTGGTAGCCTGAGGTTGGATTCTGGTATAAACTGCGTTATGTCAACGTCTTATGTGGCTTCAGTAGCGAAAACAGACGTTAGACCTGAGTATTGAAAAGTTCGGCAACTATGAGCAATCTCAAACCAAGAGATGTGACCGTATTATCAACCGGGCAGTAGGATTAACCAAGGATTATATCACATTACAAGTGCAAAACTCTAACGAAGTAAGCGAAAGATTATCTATTATTATTATTATTATTATTATTATTATTATTATTATTATTATTATTATTATTATTATTATTATTATTATTATTATTATTATTATTCACTTATAATCAGTTGTGAACTGACGGAGGGATCTTAGGGACTTCCCCCTTCACAAAAAATTTCATCCCCCTGGAGAATTAAATTTTAATCCTTGACAGGAATAACCTCTCCCTTTTCTAGATTTTTTTTTGAATGATCATAAATATAGAAACAGGGAACAACTAGCCAAACTAAAAAAAAAAAAAAAAACACTTTTATTTTAGCAGTTTGTGAAACATCTCACTTCTCAACATTCTTGTAATCATTAGAATCATGCATTTTTATTTCTTGAAATATTTATCTCCTTATGAAGAAAATTCATTATTTTTACCATGAGCAAGCTAGAATGCCTCGAAGAAGATGGAAAGAAAAAAAAATAAATTGGAATATTTAAGTTTTACGTCCCACGATTATGATGAGTAACGAATGAAATGGTGGAATACCACAAAACTCACTTGACGCTACCTGGAATCGAACCAAGGACCGCTTGCACCACAGGTGAACGCTCTATCACTGAGCCACCACATTCAGCAATTGTTTAAATATGCAAAATAATAATAATAATATGTAGACCCTATAGCTATTGTTTGTGTGTGTGATGGCTAGGTTTCCTTTCTGGAGAGAATTATTACCTCATACACTGCTTATAATGGCTGACAACATGAAAATAAATTATCAAAAAAGGAAAAATGTTTAAATTAAGGAATGTAGGAAACGTTCTTACAGTCAACTATAAGAAAAGATTCGTAATTTTTAACCATAATAGATTTACGGATAATTAAAAAGGAATAGTAACATTCGCAACGAAGTGGCTTATATAATGCCCTCTAGCCAAGTGGTTAGCGTGCGTGCGCATGGTTCTGGATTCGATTCTTGATTATATCCTCAGGTTTTTCGGTTCAACCCTAGCATCGTGAAACAATTGGATATGTCTATACAGGGTGTTTCAAAACAACACTAACAACGTTTGGGAGATGATTTCTGACCCCAAGATAAGCGAAAAAATAGACCAACCTGGGTGCACAAATGCTTCCTTTCGGAGTTATAGGCAGTCGAAAACATGAAAAATTGAACTTTAAAGGTTCAAAGCTCCAATACTATGGGACCTACCGTAGTCTAGTAAAGACTTCACTTAGGAACTAATATGTACCCTATCCAAATATTCATACTTCAGAATCCTGCGGAAGTTCCGCAACAAGTTTTATAGATGTAGTTGGTGAGTTCTTCAACTCATACGCCCGTAACTGAACTCCCTCTGCAAAAATTGCTACGTGAGTACCTATGATTCTGAAACACGTATTTTTGGATTAGTGTACATATTAGTTCCTAAGTGAAGTCTGGATCCGACTACGGTAGGTCAAATAGTTTTGGAGCTATGAACCTTTAAAGTTCAATTTTTCATGTTTTCGGCAGCTTATAACTCCGACAAGAAGCATTTGTGCACCCAGTTTTGTCTATACTTTATGTCTTATCTTGGTGTCAGGAGTCATCTCTGGGGATGCGCACGAGACGAGTCGAGACAGAAATTTCCTGACAAAATTCGAGTCGAGACACAGCTCTTCCAATAGAGAAGAATACGTTTTTCGAGTCGAGACACTACTTTTACAGCACATTTTCGAGACGAGACAACCTCAAATCTTGTCTCGTGCGCATCCCTAGTCATCTCCCAAACGTTGTTGGTGTTGTTTTGAAACACCCTGTATATTGCTTCCACATATCTATGCCAATATGGATGTATATTTCATTTTCAACTGTTCATTGCTTTAGTAAATCATAGGTCGCGAAATTTCAATGCATTAATTGCTCCAATATTGTCATTCAAAAATACATTATTATTCACATTTCATTTTTGTTCAATTTTTCTTGTTTTACTTATTATTGACAGTCTTTCTTCAGAACTTGTTGCGTATACTAAAAATATTAATTGGGTGTATAGCAGAATACCTGCACAACGAAGCCTTAGGTACTGATTAACAGCATACGTGGTATCGCTTTTCTTAATCTAACCCTTTGGCTACGTGCTTATTCCCTCTTTGTGATTTTTTTTTTAAGAAGATTGTCGTCCTGGCATTCGCCCGAAGAGAAAAGGTTTTTCTCATTGATACAAAATCAACTATGAGTGAATGAAAATAGATATACTATCTAGCATGACATATCAGTCATTACTACACTACTGTTCCATATATAATGTACTGTAAATACAAGTCCCTACTTAGGCACTCCACAATTGTTTCAATAAAGAAGGATGAACAATAATATACAAAAATATCAATATTACCTCCTCGCTTGCCTAGTGGTTATCGCACTCGACTTTGATGAGCTTGGTTGTGGGTTCGATTTCCTGTGCCTGAACGTTGAAAGCATTACGGTGATTTGAATTTGACGGTAGAGCCACATTAAACTTTAGGTTCACATCATACGGTATCTGCACTGAAGAGGGACGCTTCTTTTTTCAATACTAAACTAAACTTTCTCTTAGTCTTTACTAAGACTTTAGGCAGTAAAGTTGCGCTCTCATTTCGTAACCTGGCAGAAGATAGTTTCATTTCATCCCCTGAATCTGTTTGAACACCTAGAGTATTTCATGCATTATCTTACCACTATCCGTCGCAGGCTATTAAATTCATTTTTAACCATGGTCACGCGTCACAGTGCACGTATTTATAATTAAATTGTAAATAGTTTTCTGGGGCTATATTTGATTTACTGTGAGCTTATAAGTCTACATGCATTGTGTTGTGTGCTTATCACGATACGCTTTGATAAGTATTTTTTTTTTTTAAAAAAAAAAGAAAATTGATTTATACTATGTGCATAAATGATTCATATAAATCTACATCTATGAATTACCAGCTAATAGAAGGATGCAATTTACAATTAAATAATTTAGGCGATAGCTATTGGGACTGAATTCTAGGTTTCTGCCTCGATGGTAACTCGTAACTATGACTACAACAAACTTTTGAACATTGCAACGAACCCAATTATTTAAATAAAAATAGGCTTTATCGTATAAAAATAAATAAAAAATAAATAAATGCGTATATACTTCTCCATACTATATGTTATACACTTAATATTAAACTATGCAATGTTATTTCATATCCTTTGTTTCTTTTTTGTCATTTTCATATAATAATTGACACTTCAACTTTGAAAGAAAAAAAAACTTTATACTATTTTATTATGTGAATAAAGATAGAGTTTAACTCAAAATATTGCTAGAAGCTAGATGAAAGTGCAAAGCTGAGTTAACTAATCCAGTTTAACATCCCCCTTAATTCTGAAGCTGTATACAACACGAAAGCATAATTTAACATAGGATGCTAGCTATATATTATGTGTTTCGGATGAGAATGGAGTTAAGAAGAATCACTATCTTTTTCTTTTTAGTTTAACGTACCACGTGTATGCGCCGAAGGCAAAGGAGACGGTGATCATAAAATCAATAATGATGGAAATAGGAGGAAACAGGATACCTCGAGAAAACCCACTCGCATGGTATTTGTTCACTACAAGGCCCACTTAGCTGAGTGTGAGCTCGGATCAAAGCAGAGATCGCTCTACCAGTGAACCACCAGGGTCCTGAAAACCATTTCTGTTGGGGATTTACCTGAGTTTAAGAAGAACCATAGTCTGATCACATTCTCATATATGAGCTCCCTCGTGGCTACATGGTAATTTAACGCAATGAAAAATTCCCCATGCATTTCTTATGGGAGTTTTTTTACTTATGGGGTTTTTTACTTGTAGTTCGTACACTAATGAAGCACTAACGTTAGTGTTGGTGCACTAAGAAGCACTAGCGATGCATTAACGATTGCACTAATAGAAATCATTAGTGCTTTTGAATTTGGCGGTAATTTGACGGAGTGAAAAATTCCCCATGCATTTCTTATGGAAGTTTCGTTACTTACAATTGGCTATATCTACTCTAATAGTGAAGCACTAACGAAACTATTAGTATTTTCTAGAAGCACTAACGATACACTAACGAACGACACTATTTCTTTCCTTATTGCTTGAAGTGGGAGAGGCAGCGTGTACCATTGTTTTGGCTCTAGAGCCTACTCTAATGAAGCACTAACGTCAGGGGTTAGTGCACTAGGAAGCACTAACGATGCACTAATGAATGGCACTAGGTATTTCGTTAGTGCTTGAAGTGGGGGGCATCGTGAACTTGGCCTCCCAAAAGTTTTTACTTATAGCTCCTAGACTAATGAAGCACTAACATTAGGGATTGGTGCACTAAGAAGCACTAACGATGCACTAACGATTGACATTAATTTTATCGTTAGTGCGTCAAGTGGGGGGGGGCAAGTTCACGCACCTAAATAACACACTAATTAGAATTTTATTGTGGTTAACTAAGAAGAAATCTTGTCTTCTGTGATAACTCATAAGATTCATATTTCACGTCAATATGTAGAACTCCGTATTATATAGTTTCCTACGGGATGTTAGGCTAGACCCTGGATGCAACTTCCCATTGCATAACGATTGATAGCAAGATGGATACCAAAAGTTTATATTATAGCGCTGTGTTGTGTAAATACTGTTTTAATCTGAATAATTGAATTTGACAATTGTGATTTTACACAATCTGAAAAATGGAAACTATGAGAAAACCGTTTGTTAGATTTCTCTGATAAATTTATTTCTCCTTTCGTACGTTTATTGAGCATAGTATTCAACAGTCTCGCAAATACAGATGGTGATCAGAAAAATGGAAACACCTGTAGTTGGCAACACGTCAGATGTATGGATTGGCAGTGGTGTCGTGGCGCCCGCAGCGCCGGACCGCTGGTGGTGGTGTGTTAGGTCAGTCTCCATACTACGTCAGGCGCAGTGGAACAGCAGTGTTCAGTGGCTGCAGCAGACGGAGATAGTGTAAAATGGGAGACCTCTCAGATTTTCAAAGAGGGCAAGTTGTTGATGCGCGGTTATGTGGAGTGAGTGTGACGGCAGTGGCTACTGTGTTAGGTGTGTCGCGTGGGACAGTGTCGAAGGTGATGACGGCCTACACAACACACAGGAAAACCACATCGAGGAAGCGGAACAGTGGGCGGAAAAAAATTATGAGTGACAGGTCACGCCGGGTATTAAAGCGCATTGTCACGCAGAACCGTCGTGCCACTGCGGAGCAAGTGACGGAGGAACTCAATCAGCACCTCCCCCACCCTGTTTCGACAATCACAGTCCGCCGCGAATTACATGACATGAACTTACGGGATAATGTTGCACGGGCCAAACCGCTCATCAGGGACCATAACGCTTTCGCACGCCGCAAATGGTGCCACGACCATGCAACTTGGACAGTTGAGGACTGGAAACGTGTGATATGGTCAGATGAGTCATCCTCACTCTATTCCCAACCACGGGCCGTGTTTATGTGTGGATAACGCCCAAAGAAGCTTATGATCTGCAGTGTCTCCGCCCAACTGTGAAACATGGCGGCGGCTCGGTGATGCTGTGGGCCGCCATATCATGGTTTTCATTGGGTCCTATGGTCACACTTAGCGGACGAATCACTGCCAACGGTTATGTCGCAATTTTAGGAGACCACTTGCAACCTATGATCCGGATGTTGTTCCCGGACAATGACGCTATCTTCCAGGATGATAATGCACCCATTAACACAGCTGGCGTTGTTGCAGCGTGGTTTGAGGAACATCAGGATGAAGTTCAACACCTCCCCTGGCCCGCCCAATCCCCAGATCTCAACATAATTGAACATCTGTGGTCCGTCTTGGAAACACGACTCCGGCGACGATTTCCACCTCCATCCTCTCTCACAGAACTGGCCGATGCCCTGCACGAGGAATGGTGTAAAATTCGATTTGCTACCATTCACTACCTCTATGCCTCCATTCCACGTCGCATCAAGGCTGTTCTGAAGGCGAAAGGTGGCCCGACACCATATTAATCTGGTAAGTTGCAATTTCGTTCAGGTGTTTCCATTTTTCTGATCACCATCTGTATGTGTATAATTCTGAAGTTTCGGATGGGGATTCGGATGCACTGGCTCCCGTTTTTAGTGCTCGCCTCTGTTACGGAAGCACAAAATAGTGTCTTTCTTCAAAATTTTAAAATATTAATACCCCCCCCTTTTTTTTTTAAAAAAAAAAAAAAAGTTTCCAAAGGTAAAGTATCAATCGAAAAATCTAATGGAACTGGGCAAAATAGTATGCCTGAAGTAAAAAGCTCATATCTATTTTTTTTTTTTTTTTGTAAAAGAAAGTTTGTAAACTTAAAAATTGATATAGGAGAAACATGATACTTATTGAGATGAATGTGATACTGAAATATACATTTATTAAACTCTTCATTACGACCTTAGCAAGATGACAGTATATAGTATGATTAATGAGATTTATATCCCAAAATTATTATTAACATGAACTTTAACATATATTTCTTTGTAATATTGTGTATTTCATATAAAATATATGAATCAATAGACTATATCGACCTAAATAAAATCACATGTCAAAGATAAGTTCTCATTCGTAGTTTTCAAGGTAAACGAAAAGAGGATTTACGACTCTAGAAATTGTGTCGTTTGTTTCCAATAACAACTGATTTTTATTTTCTGACAGAAATTGTTATTGAATTACTTATTACATGAGTAGTAAAATGAACTCTTAACCCCTTCAGTGCGTAATTAGCTACTATAACTTGTCATTGTCGTATTTATGGTTATCATAATAATAATAATAATAATAATAATAATAATAATAATAATAATAATAATAATAATAATAATAATAATAATAATAATAATAATAATAATATGGTTAGGTTACACAAAATTTGGGAATGCCTCAACAGATCAAGCCCAATTTTTCTGTCTGGTCTCTTGGGGTTCCTAGGTGAGCGCAAACTCGCTAAATATTGTCGGGAATAACATTACTCATACTGTGCCCAAGTATATTCGCCATGCACAATACAAAATAGCCAAACCAAAATGAAAGCGTATATATACGCCATCCGCACAGCAGGTGCGTTTTGAAAACACGAGTTAACTCGCCACCCACACTGAAGGGGTTAATTAAGAAATTATAGATCTATTTATTAATGTTTGTCTTTTACAAACAGTAACACAGACACTCCTTTACGCATATATTACTTGCAACTCAACCTTACAATTCAACTGTGTCACATGTTCTTATTTTTTATTATAATTGTTCATTCTTCAGTATCCAGTTCCTGACAAGAATATTGTCTTTCCATAGTTTCTGATATTCTTCCGCGTTTGTTGATTTAAGCCAATCTGAGCCAATGGCAACCATTTTTTAAATTTATTTCTGAGAAGGCCAAAGAACTGTCTTCTAATGCCAAGAGATAGCTGAATAACATCCTCAGTCAATAGGCGCGGTTGATCCGAGTTTGATTCCTGATGGTAATTCATGTAGTTCGGATCTCACGTTAAGCGGTAGGTCCACGTCTCACATTGCCTTGCTGCTGAAAGGGTAGCTTAACTCAAATGAAATCAATAATTTACAAGGTTGTTCGAATAATCAGTATATTGAAAAGATTTACTACCCAAATAGGGACATTCGCAGCGAGTGGTTCCTGGAGTTCTGATTCCTCCGAAATCCCCACTTTTCGAAAATTTAGTCTAAATTTAGGAGTGACTTGATAACTTTTAATGTAATTTATAGTCATATTGAATTTGGACCCTTTCTGAAATTAGTTTATGCGTACATCCCTGTATTCAATGGTTTAAAATAAGTTCCCATTTATTTACTATATATAAAATTATAATATTCAAATATGTACTGTGCATTTCGTAATCCTACATGTTATTACAAACTGTGTATATATAACTGTGGATTTGGAAACCCTAGAAAGCGTACTGTAAAGATAATTTCGGGATTTAGTAGACCATGATCAAGCGTAACCACTTTACGATGAATCATACAGTAAATATGTTAAACGTAAGGAGATGCAACGATTAGAAGTCGAAATTTGACGGGAAACGAAATGTAAAGATTCATTGTAAATGAGTTTGAAGACGACACTGATAATACATTCGGTTGGAAATCACACAGATGATATATAATTCGTTCAAAATTGATGATCGTGCTAAAATCCAGATGTCTAGCAATCCTATAAAGAAGGGGATACACGTTTGTAAGCTAATTTTCAATTTTCTTCGACGTTAATTCTCTGTCATTATCAACATAAAGTAGAAATTGCTTATACGTAATAAATGAAAAGTCTATGTCCACTTGCGCCACACATACGTAGAACTCTCTCTCTCTCTCTCTCTTGTATCTCTGAATTATCTCGTAAGACAGGTAACTAAAGAGATATGATCATCATAAGTTTTATTTGGAGATCTATCTCTTATTTAATTTCTTTAGAAGACTGTTTACTTTGTAACGATACTACATACAAAGGGAGATTTTTCTTTTAAGAAAGAAAATAGAAACTATAGAAGAGTATTTCTCGAGTTAAATAAAAAGCAATGAATCTAGCATTTCATACATATGAAGCTTGAAACAAACTGCATAAGTTCTAACTATTTTCACAGCTACCTACACCAAAATAAAATTTTAAAAAAGAACTTAATTTAGTCTCACGTAATATGTATTCTTAATTCTCTGATTGAAAAGGATCTATCAGTCACTGAAAACTGAA
The DNA here is from genome assembly GCF_964235325.1 of Thermobia domestica. Lineage (NCBI taxonomy): Eukaryota > Metazoa > Arthropoda > Insecta > Zygentoma > Lepismatidae > Thermobia > Thermobia domestica. The sequence goes on along the minus strand of NC_137465.1, from coordinate 146,346,463 downwards.
TATGTAGAACTTGCCTATAAGTTCTTCTATAAATAAAGCCATTTACTAATGAAAGCATATTTTGAAGCCACTTTTATAATATGCATGTAATCTATATTGAAGTTTACGTCAATAAAACACTTACTTACTTGATCCATAGCAAATAATAATAATAATAACATTTGCTACTAATAATAGAATTGCGTCTTAATTTTTTTACAATCCGAATCCATGGAAAACTTTTTTATTTAATGTTTAGTGTAAGATATTTTGCAGATTGCATAAGTATTAAAATCAAATTATATTGTATTTTCAAATACTAAGTAAACAGTATTTCGGAAATCCATAATTCTACGAGGTCACTTCAATTATGACGCTCTTGCTCCTAATTTTATTTATTTATTTATTTATTTCGTATAAGGCTCTTGAACCTCTTAATCCATTTTTCTTCGTTTACTCAAAGGCAAGTTTTCACCAGATCTAATGAAAAACGATAGGACTATTTTCTAGATCAAATTTAAAAGGTAACACCAATCAATAATTGCTTGCTTTAGAGTATAGTACTGGGGATCCCAAGCTACGTATGTGTCACATCTTTCTCCGAGTAATCATGTGTTTAAAAAAAAAGAAAAGAAAAGAACTTCTCATATATGGTAAACTCCATTATGTAAAATTTGAATATTTCTTACATTTTTAGGAATACTTGAAAGGACTCCATGTGAGAATCGAACTGCATTTATCACGGATATATCTAACCAACTTTTTTTTTTTTTTAGTATTATCCAGTTCTGTGTTATTTGTTCCTTTCTTATAATTTTATATTTATAGAAATCAGAAACGAGTAGTATTTTCTTTTTAAAATGAACCATTAAATCAAATACGTCATTTCTTTTCCTTTGCATACGTCTGCGTCGCATGGAGAAAGCAAGATGCGAAGGGCGACACTGTATTCCACATAACGGAATTTTCTCACATACAGTTATTAAAAATTGTACTATCTTTCACATTCAATATCTTACCTTGCAGGCCTGTGTACAGTACATAAAAACAAGTAGCACTGTCACGTGTACACAACGTGAAGGAATTTGGATATTATAGCGTGATTTTTTCAATTAATATTGAAACTCGAAGTGGTAGTAGATATGTACCACTTTCGGCTGAAACAGAGAAATTAAGAGTGGAAGTGAAATATATTATTAGGACGCTTAATTAAGGAAACTACTGGGAACTGCTTCTCGCCCTCTTTTACGTTTTTACTCCATAGCGATCAGCGTTAAAACCGGACGTGGTTGACTTCTGCCACTTCTTGTTAGAAAAGAGGGTTAAGACAGAAAACAGTACCTATTCTTAGAACACTAAATCTATTTCAGAAACCACTTCTCGCTATATCTTATCCGTTGCTCAATGTTTATCAATATTGAAACGGACATTGTCATATATGTATTTATATCATTTTTGGTTTTAGTAGAGACTTAAGGAGGGAGATAAAATGAATTCTTGAGACGCTTTATCGGTTGCAGGGAACTGTTTCTAGACATCTACTCCCTGTTTTTAGCCCTATAATGATCAATGTTAAAATCGAAACTGATTAATTTCTATCATTTTCGGTTTAAACATCACCTCAACGAACTCGATTGCTAATTTTAGAACCACTACATCCCGACCAAAGTTCCTGGTGATCCATCAAGTAGCAAATGAGTTTTTATTTTTTTTCTTATTTTTATTCATTCTTTTCGTCTTCCGTACGGATGAACGCACAAACGAACAGGGTAATATACGTATGAAGGAATGTTGGAAAACCAAATTTCTTAATAGAACAGTCTGTTCTAATTTTATAGACTCTTTTCATTAGAAAATATTGTGTTCACCAACTGCTCGGTAGTATGTATTCAACTTTGGATAATTCATTTGTTTCTTTCCTTGTTTGGTCTTCATTTGAATGAGAATACAGCCTATTAAAAAATAATATAGAGTATCTACGATATTGGAAAGTAAATACTATGAAGAACGTCTTTACTGAAGAGACAGTGTAACCGTCTCCAAAAGGTGAAGGGAAAATAAATGAAGAATCATCCAAAAAGTAGTTTTCATATGACGATTCATCAATTACGCAGAAGCAACAATGAAAAATAATAAATGTATGCGCTTTAAATAACATGGTAACTGGCGAGTAGTGCCAGGTCTATAATACTAATACCTGTATAATTATGATATCTAGCATTCTCAATCTCAATATTGCAAAATAAAGCCATAATAGCTATGTACTACCGAAATAAAGGGTTAGTTTGTGGAATCAAATATACTGCTATTTGAGTTGAGTTGAGTTGACTTTGAGTTAAACGTTCCTTTCAGCAGCGAAGCTATATGAGATGGGCCTTATGATTAACGTGGAATCCGAACCACATGGGCTACCGCAGGGAATCGAACCCGGGTCTTCCACGCCAAGGGCGCGTACGCTAACCGCTTAACCACGAAGGAGCTCTACTGCTGTTTGAGTCACTAATAATAATTCATTCTTGTATGTAGGGCCGCGGTGGCTCAGTGAAAGAGCGTTCACCTCTGGTGCTTGGGGTCCCGGGTTCGATCCCAGGCCCCGCCAAGTGGATTTTGTGGTGGACAAACACCGTTTGCGTGGGTTTCCTCGGGGTTGTCCCGTTTCCTCCCACTTTCTTCATTCCACCATTTCATTCATTACTCATTATCACCGTCTCCTTTAGCCTAACCGGCATAATCGTGGAACGTAAAACTCAAAGATTTCATTTCATTCTTGTATGTATGTGCACAATGTACATAGACGTAATATACGTAGTAATTTATATCTGATAAATAGAAAAGATCTCCATAATTATAATACGAGAAAAAAGAAACTGAAATAAACAATCTTACTCCAACAACCTATTGTATAAATGAAGTTAAGTCTAATATCACTCAAACTTATAATATACTGCCTTCAAAGTTGAAGGTTACAAAATTGATTTTTAGGATATTTTTTTTTGAAAATTGGGAAAAGTTATTTTTGCCTCCTTAGCACTCGAACATCTATCAAAACTGTTCCGTAATGTTTTTTTTTTTTATTTCCTTTTTGAAATGGAACACAAATTTTATTTATTTCGTTTCCCACATGTTCGTAGATCCTGTCAATATCAGGACCTACCCAGAAAGATCCAAACGTCCATGTCCCTTCCTCAAAATATAATTTAAAATTGTTTTATTCAATGTCCAAGAACACTCACTAACATAAATTAAAAACAAGTTTTAATTAACATAAATTAAGAGCAAGAAGTATGCCCTCGGCGTTGATGAGTAAGTGATAATCTTTTCAGAGACAAACTCTCAGATGCGAGGGCACCATGATCATTTTTGATGTACATGAAGGTTTGCAGATGTTAGGCTTTACATTTGTCGCATTGCGGCCGCAGTGGCTTATTGGTAGAGCGCTCACCTTTGGTGCTTCTAGTCCGTGGTTTGATCCTAGCTCTTCCAAGTGGACTTTGTGGTATACAGACACCTCATGCGTGGTTCTTTAGGGTTTTCGTGTTTTTATTCACTTTCGTCATTCTATTATTTATTTATTTATTTATACATATTCCCCACATCACCGGTATCTAACGCCTTAAACCCATCACATGTGGGGATAACGTCCCTCGGCGATCACATTATCCGAAGAAATAAGGAAGGTAGGAAGGAAGCGGCCTGGGACTCGGAAGTTAGGTACTATCCCGGTTTGATGTGAATGAGGAAATACTTCACTCAGGACTCGTCTGAAAAAGCTCTTACACCTTTTCGATCGAGTGCACCCGCAAGGCATCGAACTCGGGACCTCTGGCGACAAAGCTGAGAGCGTTAGCAACTACGCTACGCGGGACAACTCCACCATTATTATCTATCTCATCATCATCGTCTCCCTTAGATTTGGTGCATAAAATTGTGACATTGAAAAAGAAAAATTGTATCCACATTTGCTCTAAAAACTTTATATCTTCTAATGAGGAAAATATATTCTAAAATTTGCTAACAACAGTATATTAATACGCTAGAGTAATTTCTATTTTCCATAAAACATTGAAAAGTCAGGAACAAAATGTCTATCCCGCTTTTGCCATATTCGCTCCTACTTACATTAGGTAAATAAATTGAAGCCTGCATTTGGGTTTTTGGGTAGAATTTTCACGAAAGGCGAAATGTAGAATCTTAATAACTGTTGATAATCAAGCTCACTGTTAACAATTTGTACATTAATAGTAATAATATATGATAGATTCAGAAAAAATCTTATTTGTTATTATTTCGCTATATTTATCGGAATAGTTTATTTCATAAAATAACAATAGTAATAAACTTCAGTTAACATTTCTGCGATCATCTCTAAAAAAAAATTCGGACGATAATATTAATTATATTGGGATAGATATAAATTGTTTAGGTGAGTTTCGTTTCCCCCTTTCCTAACCTTGTTAGAAAAATATTGTCTACAAAAAAATTAAATTTAATTGCAAATCATCATTAGCGCAGAATATCATTTGACAAATTCACAAGTTGAAAAAAAAAGGAAAAAAAGAAAATAAATCCACGAAATGAAGAAAGAATCGAAGTCTTCCTTCCAGATAAAAAGTAGAGGCACAAAAAGAAAATACCGCTGATGAGTAAAGCTCTGAAAACAATTAGAATTGGATGCGTGTAAACGGGTACACGTATTTCATCAGAAGCAACCTATCGGTCATAAGAAAATCGATGGTCTTGTAGGTACCGCCAAAGTGCATCAGAAGCTCAAACCTAAGAAGGAGGAGGAGAGAACTCGGTAGCTCAGTGGTAAAATGCTCACATCTGGTCCGAGAGGCCCTTCGATCCCAAATCGTATGAATTTCTGGTGGGCAACATCGTTTTCCCATGAGTTTTCTCAGAGCTTTCCCCGTTTCCTTCCAGCTTTCATAAAAAATCACTTTCAAATTATCGAATTTTAAACTGGAAATTTCATTTTATTCTATTTTTAAATATCTGTATTGTATCTATCTGTATAAAATTGATTGCTTTTAAAGTGTTGATTATTTTTATTACTATTGTGTACATAAAAATCTGAAAACTATGTAAAGCTAAACAAATTGAATTAGTGTAGAGACTGTAATTTTTGTAGTTACAGTACACTTATGTAAAATTAAGCCCAACTTACTTATTAGTGAGAAGCTAAAATAGAATAATTATAATTAAGTTGAAGGGTAAGGGGAAAAAACAAGGAATGTCCATGTATGTGCTTTTTCGGGTGCTTTGCCCTATCTGTTGGTGACTCTTGGTTCTATTTGACTGTATATGCCATGCATGCGTAGATGTAGAAATGTCCATATAAAATGGGCAAAAGATTTAACTAACCCTATTCTTCTTACGCGGTTTGCAATATTAAAACGCCGTTTTCTCGAAAATGCAATTTTGTGACATTCCTTCTTTTTCCCCCTTACCCTTCATTGTAATATTTTGTTGCCATGTTGAACCTGTATCCGCAAGATCTAGGATTCAAAACGATTATAGCAGGGTCACCTGTCTCTCTGTTAGGCCCATCATGCACCCCTGAATTCTCGCGTCATCCTACAAGAAAAAAAAAAAAAAAACTAGCAATGACTTTCAATACCGATGAGATAGGAGGGAAACGAAGAGAATTTAGGGCTGTATCAAGAACCTAAGTGGGTGGTGAACGTGTCTACTCCAAATTATATTGAATACTGTAATAAGACTCATGAGTACATGTTCTACAAGCAAGAAAATATTACATCTCCTCTTCTTTCTAGGTAAGGCATAGATTGAAATATTTGAAGGGTCAGGGGGAAGAACGCTTTCAGTCCATTTAATGAAATTTTTCAGGAGAGGAAAAAAAGCAAGTTATTCATTAAATAACCATTGTAATTACATTGTTAGAAAAATAGTTTCAAGTTTATATCAAGGTAAATATTGTATATATGTAAAGAAAAACTTATTTTTACAGCAAATTAGAAAATTGGTGTTGGAGATATCGATTTTTTTTGGACTGAAAGCGTTCTTCCCCCTGGCCCTTCATTTGACTTTTGTTTAATTTATGCATTTTTTAAATGTAAACTTCATCTATTCGTTTTTCTTAATCATCTATGTTTCAGTACTACCTCCTAACCTTTCATTGCGTCTAATCAAATTTCGACTGCTTATCGGTATTCAACCTCCGGGTTCCATAAGCAATAGAGTTAGTTAGTAGTTTTTATTTTTATTTTTATTTTTTTTTTAATCGTTGCGTCTCGTACCCTACGCACAATATATAGATGATTCATTTTGAAGTGGTTAAGCTTGCTCATGCTCCAGTGACTACAGAATTTCTCATCATAGTACCCTTTCTTAGAGTTGCCAATTATTCAAATTAACAGAATCGTATTAAAAAAAAAATACTTCGTAATAACATGTAAGTTTACGAAATGTATAGTGGTGCATATTTGAATATTATAATTTTATACATAGTACATAAAGGTAAAATCTAGGTTATTGAGTAATAAATCTTTAAAGATATGTTGATTATGCCTAACTTATTTACATAGTCTTATAAACTGTTGAAACCAAACTTCCGAAAACAAAGTGCTCCTACATGGTAACGTCTTTTCGGCTTTATTAAGAAAGTCACATAAGGATCCTTTTTCTTCCTGTTACTGTGTTTCTATAAAAATAAGAACCAACTAGAAAATAAGCCCTGGCATAACTTGTCAGATTGCTAGTAATATATGCCCTTCTCCAAGAATACGGCACACAGCAACGATAATATCGGTGGAAGCGCCGATAATGTCGGCGGTGAAATCGACTTCAATGTACTCAAATCGTAGGTTGCACACGCCACCGACATTATCGACCGATCCTCCGACACGTAGATGCTGTCGGCCAAGCCCCCGATTTTGTCGGGGGCAATGTTTTCTTATGATTGGATGCACATGCGGCCGATAATGTCGGCCGGCCACTGTGTTAGATGAAGAGAGTGAGTGACAAGGCGCTGTGTATTCTTGTTTCGTTCTTATCTTTGGAATTTTGTTGTTTCCATTTTTTTCTATTACAATTGTATAATAATATTATTATTATCTTGTCCTATAAACAACTTCGGAACAGCTTTTTATATTTTACAGTCTCTATTTTGGAGTAGCTAATTCCTTTTATTAAATAAGTATAAAATGTGGGAAGTCTGAAAAGTACTGGTTTCCCTCTAAATAGCTATTACCAAATAGAATATAGGAAATTTAGATAACCAATTTCTTGATTATTTTCCACTCTTTTTCTCTCTCTCTCTCTCTCTCTTTCTCACACACACAACACTCTTTGATGGTATATTTTAAAATCTATTAATGCATTTAAATTTTAATACATTTTGGAAATTAATTTAAGCGTAATTTTCAAAGTTTGATACACTGTGAACCAGGCACGTAGCCAAGGGGGGTCCGAAGGGTCCGGACCCCCCTCCCTTCGAGACCGGAAATGAAAAAAATAAGGAAGGACGAAACAAAATGAAATGAGAAAAAGAAGGATCAGCGTTAAAAAAAACTACAGGAAGCTTTTGGTTACTCTTTCTTATTAGGAGATATGTATTACTTGCAATACATGGTGGCGAGGTAAGCGAGATATCCTGGAAGAGTCAGGGAATTTGAAATTTCAAGAAAAGTTACGGAATTATCAGATTCTGCTACTAGCAGGGAGATTTTAAGCTTCCAAAAGCATAGTGCCGTTGTGTAACAGTGTGGCCATTTTTTTAATCATAATTTTTCGTCATCGCATCCTTGCAGTATCAAACATGTTATTTCAAGAACAATTTTCTACTGCTCCTTTAACAACCTGTCATTTGGAACCGACAGTAGTTGACGGAATAATACAAACAAAAAATTATGTGGAAAGAAATCTCTGTTAGAATTTAATTCAACAGAGAAAGGAATGCAGCTATTGTAAAGTAGTTTATAAGACATTGTTGAGTATGTACTTTTTATAATAGTTGAGGTCATAATGAAAGGAAAATTGTTATATTTGAATAAACAGAGGAAGGACGTATATATTGTAAAATCTTTTTCAGTACGTTTTTTATTATTATTTTACTCGAGATTTCTTCAGAGTTTTTTATTAAAATACTTACCAACATATCATCATTTTATTGTCCTAACAAACCAATACATGTTGATAATAAAGTAGTTTAGATTGATCAATCTCCTGGGCCTTCAGAATTTCATATCCTCCCCTCCCCTGTTACGAAATCCTGGCTAAAAGAACCAATATATGTTCCAGAAAATAGTTTAGAATGATCAAGCCCCTGGTGTGATGACCACAGTATTTCATGTCGCGGACCCCCCTCCCCTCTTCACGAAATCCTGGCTACGTGCCTGTGTGAACATAAGCATATGGAAAAAAATCCTGATTATTATTACTTCCTTTTATTTTCATCAGAATTGTGTGCAAGATCACTTTTCCCGGTCCCACTCAATAAGCAATGATTGAATAGAATATTTGTTGACAAGTCAAAATAGGATTATTATTATTTTGTAACGAAACCAGCACAATCAAACACTCTTTGCAAAGCTTCAAGGACAAGTGACTCATTTGGCATTTTCTTGATTGCGATCTCAACAACAGGGATGTGACTTCATGCTTCACTTGTTGCAAATGTTTTTTCTCACTCCCAAAACTATCTCAAATTCCCCATTTTTAAAAAGAATTTGTGGAAGGGCAATTGAAAACAAAGACCAAAACTATGTATCCACTTCCCTTTGTACCGGGATCAACCCCCTCATAGAGTTCTGCAATTTAGCTACAGTGACTGGTAGAGATGGCAAGAATTTTTCCATTCCATATTTTAACCCACATTGAACTTGTGTAATGTAGACCTTGCATATGGGATAAGATAACAGACTCTTTCAAGGACAGAATTGGAAAACAAAAACCATGGCGAGAAGTTTATGCAAGCCTTGCCCAGGATTTTGAGTTCATGGACAAAAAGAAACGAGAACGACAGGTATGTATGCAACAGCGCAAATCTGTCTTCAACATTGGGGAGGGGGACGGGTAAGATCAGTCGAGAAACAATGCTGTGGAGGATCAGGGGAGCAGAGTTGTCTTCAACATTGGGAGGCGGGCACTTTCGAGGCTTATTCTGAGTGGACATTAATTTCATCTCACTTTCCTTTCTGGCGACCGGACACAAATAATCAAATTTCTCCCCCAAAAAACACATTTCAAATCGGATTATTGGGGGGGGGAACTTCCCCAGTTCCAAGATTGGAGGGGACACGTTCCCTTCATCCCCCCGGGATTTGCGCCAGTGTATGTATGGAGCAATGTAAAACAAAATCACTAATTCGAATCTTATAATTTAATCTACTATGACATTAGTGTTAATTGCATGGAAAACAAAATAATATACATACATACAATATGTAACAGTGTTTCAACAAAAATTAAAAACGAATATAGTTTGCAATGTACCGCAGCATCAATTCTCATCGAAACAAAAATAGTATGTTTACGACTTATATTTAAAACGGCACTGTTAAATCTAAATATGTTTAGGCATAGGCCTATTTTTTCTAAGTTTTGTACCGTTCTCCACACCTCTTCAAAACAGTTTTTGTAATCCTTGTTTTAAAAAATAATTTTCCCGATTATTATTACTTTTATTTGTTTTCATATATGGAGAAGATTTATGGAAACAGTGCAGAATATATTGTGTGTGTCGCTTACTTCACTCATCACCGGCAACGATATTATCGGGGATTCCACCGATATTTTCGGCGACGTGTGCAAAGTACGCCGACACCGACACCGATATTATCGGGGCTTCCTCCTATTTTGTCGGTATCGTGTGCAAACACGCTAAGCCATACTCTGGCCCAGTAGTTGCAGACCTCAAAATTGGTGATATACTCATAATACATGTAGAAAGATGCTATATTTATATTTGTATAAATAGATAAAAACCCGAATTTATCTTTTGGATATATAAAAGCCTCGATATTTGTATAAATAGATAAAAACCGGAATGCGTCCTTTGGTTACCTAAAAATAGGTTCGATCTTATTTTAGAGGAAACGCGATACTGCTATTATCGATTTGGTTTGATTTGATTTGTGTTTAGCGTCTCTTTGAGTATCGAGGCTACATAAAACGTGAACTTATTGTGGGATCCAAACCACATGAACTTCCACCGGGGATCAAAAAGAATGAAATCTTTGAGTTTTACGTCCCACGGTTATGCCGGTTAGGCAAAAGGGGACGGTGATTGTGAGAAATGAATGAAATGGTGGAAAGAAGAAAGTGGGAGGAAACGGGAGAACCCCGAGAAAACCCATGCACACGGTGTTTGTCCACCACAAAGTTCACTTAGCGGGAGCAGAATTTGAACCCGTGACCCCATGCACCAGAGGTGAACGCTCTACCACTGAGCCATCGCAGCCCCCCACCGAAGATCGAACTCGAATCTCCCAAGCCTATTGATTGATTGGAGATGCCATTAATTTATTTTCTCTGTATGGGAGACAACTGTTTCGTCTTGTCTGGAATTTAAGAGATGCACGTCCTTGATTCAGATTGGCTAAAATCAACACATTAGAAAGAATATCAGAAACTAGTATCCCAGTATCGTTTTCGGGAACTGGATTATAATCTAAAGCAGCGTTTCCCAACCGGTGTGCCGCGGCACACTGGTGTGCCGTGAATGCACCGCTGGTGTGCCGCGAGGAATCGAAACAAAATTATTAATTTTATAGCAATCAAATTGCAAAACGTAGGGAAAAATGTATATTTGTATTTCACATTAATTTCAACCTCTACTATGAATCTACAATTTTAACTTTCATACCGGGTTACTGTTCTGTACATTTCTAATGTTGAAAAACTATTTGTTATCATTGTTATGACCATTATTGCTTCTTTATTGTTGAAGACTATTTTGCAACTTGAAAATATAAAATATCATTCAATCCTTTCGACAAATTACCTACATTTGTGTTTTAAAAGTAAAATAGATTTGTTTGTTCGTTTGTTACTTAGTGATCTTCCTTCTTAGTAAAAGGTTGGATACAGTTTTTATACAGAAAGCGTATATTTTAGAAATCTGAGTCCAATATTTCATTGCAATTGTTTTCTACTTTTAAATTAGAATGAAAAATAAGCATAATGATTTACCAAGGGGATAAAAACAGTGAAAGAGCTTTCTTCTCTGGGAGGAGATCAATAATCACAGAAAAAATACCACTGTGTTTTATATTTACAAATATCATCTATAAGTGTGCCGCAAGAATCCAAGTAATACCCGTAGTGTGCCGCAAGTTGAAAAAGGTTGGGAAACGCTGATCTAAAGAATGAGTAAGTATAATAGAAAATAAAAGCATATGGCACACGGTAGTTGAATTGTAAGGTTAAGTTATAAGTAGTAATCCTATGTGTGTAAAGGAGCGTGTGTGTCACTTCGAAAAAGACAAAGATCTACAATTTGCTAGTTAACAGTGCATTAAACTACTCATACATTACGTAAGCCAATAACTATCTCTTTCAGTAAAATTAAACACTGTCTGTTATTATTGGTTAAAGAACCGCATAGTTTTCATTCCTACAAAAGCATTTTTCTCGATTTTCTCGATACTACGCATAAGAATTTACCTTCAAATATGTGGTTTTGTTCAGCTCAATGCATTATATTTATTCATACATATAACTAGTTAGGTATATGTCATTTTTGTACAATGGTATACTAAAACATGTTTTTAAATATTAATAATCATTTTGGTATATATTTTGGAAAGAGAGAAAGAGAGAGAGAGAGTAGAAGGGGGTATTGGGCGAAAAACTTTTTAAAAATTTATATAAATATTTTGCATTTCAGTATATTTCTATGGAATTTAATAACACACAAATTTTGGGTAGGTAGATGTTGATTAGAAAAAAAAAGCTTAGGTGAATTTTGAGAGGGTGTAATAATGACAAAAAACCAAAACCTGATTTGATTGAGAAATGACGTATTTGAAACCCAGTTTCAGGTGTGTATGTGTTTTGGTTTGAGTTACAATAAATTGCTCATCTATTAATGTTTTGAGCCAGAATTTTTCATGCTGCTGAAAAACATCATAAGGATGGTGCCGTGAAGAGCAGCAAGCTTGAATCCACACTGTGAGGCAGTTAAAATTTGGTTAAAATTTGTTCCTTCCAAATACCTCCACGGGGTAATTGGGCGCATGGTGCGGGGGTAAATGGGTGGAATGCCTTTGCTTAGAATTCATTTAAATGCTGTGCTATCATTGTCTTTTATGGTGTACACTTTTGTTTCATAGTGCATTGTGTTTATTTGTTTATTAAGCTATTTTGTTCAACTTAAGTCCTCAGTGGCCGTTGCGTATGCCAATAGTGTTGATGCTGTAAATAGGATCTGTTTATTTATCCAGAGTTCCAACACTTGTTCTATTGCAATAGTTTATAGTTATATAGTGTTAGTCTTATCACCTTCTCCTATGTTTGTTTGAATATCAGGGCCTGATCTCTTGGCTTTTCTATATATATTACATATTCGGCTATTCGTATGTGATACACTTTGGATTAAATTCACAGGACAATCTGCTATGCTATAAACAATAACTGGAAGGCTTGAAAAGGCATTCAAATATCTTTGAGATTTAGAAATAAGTTACTTCTTATTTTGCGTAAACAAAGGTATATTTTTTTCTAAGCCACATAAAACTATTAGTTTTTAAGTGGAATACAAGTTATTTACACCAAAGGAAAGCTTTAGTTTTCTTTATTTACACCCAATCACTCCCATGGTATATATTTAGTGCTTACGGACCACCGTACTGAACTTTTTCGCTCTGATTTCTTAAACAAAAATATATTATACTACAGGTATTATTGAAACATTTGTGAAATATACATTTCTTTCTTTCCTTTTCTTTCTTTCTTTTTTTTATTGAAACTTTGTTCGAAGAAAACAGACTGAAAACAGACTACCGTATGTAGACTTTGTAATTACAAATGATTAGCAAGTAGTAGATTTATTTATGGAATTTTGTTAATGTAATGTCAGTAAAATCGCATGCGTCATATTTGACGATATAGTAAATATTAACAATAAATAGGAACCCTATTAAACATTTTCCTAACGAATGATTAGTACAACATTGTAGAGTTATAAATGACATATAAACAAAATCTTAGTCGTTTTACGATCACCATACTTTCTTTTCTCCTATCGACACTTGTAAGTAAAAATGGAGAAAAATCGAAGAAAAGGATAAGATCGCTCTCATATAGTTATGCGATAGTAAACTGTCTGCATCTAGTTAGGTAAAGGAGGGCAACAAAATTCATGAATAATCAGTATCAAAGACGTAGGCAGAGAGTTGGTTTGGCCCAAATCCACTCCCATTTAGTACAGTGATACTGAAATAGATTCTGCTTTCATGTAGTGTGTTTCATTTTTGACTCTTTTATTTAGAATTGTTAAGACTCTTTATGCAGATAATTTGTCATGAGAAACAAGCTCTACATGAGATGTTTAAAGAAAAACTTACTTCTCATAAGCTATATTTTAAACCCTACATAAGATTTCAGTGTTATATATAACAGTCTTAATGTTTTAAAACAATGTTTCGTTACAATAGCCATCAAAATTTACCATCTGCAGATACGAGTAGATACCACTTAAAAAGAAGGTGGATGTTTATTTTTCTTTAAAAATAATATTATTATTTAGATCTAGTTTAACCTCATTGTTAGTGAATTAAGAGGTGGCGAACTGTGATCTAGAAAGACACATATAATGGCGCCTGGGAACCGATGCACTGTCGCTCCTCATCCAGTTGAATGTGAGCCATGTAGCTAGTCATAGTCTTTCATGGCTGTAGCGTCAGGAAGATTAATTTATTATTTACCAAAGTTCATCAGTATTTCAATACTGTGTAACTACAGAAAACTGGAAACAATTTAACTTCTTTCTTATCTGTCTCACCTGAAGTTCGCCTCACCTCTATATGATGAAATACAATACTAAAATTCGTGTCACAAAAGCCCATGAAGCACTCTGGCTGACCATATGTCCCACATTTCAACCGAAAACGTCACATAATGTTTGTTGTATGTGTACGTGTACGTCTGTGTGTGTGTAAGCGTTTTTTTTTTCGTTACGCAATAATTAGTACTTTCTTTGGTATAGTATATTTATGGCTATGCCACTGATCAGTGTTGTACTAATTATTGAATTTAGGAAATTCATAATTGTTATGAGTTGACGTTGTTTAGATTTTTTTCTTCACATCAATATTATTAAATACAGTAGTATAAGTAATTCACTCATAAACCAAAGGAATACTTATAGGTAGAAACAAAATTTGGACAGGTGACTCCGCCACGAAAACAAGTCATAAGAAGGCATTTTTAAAATTATGTATATAAGGGGTTCAAATCTTTTTCAAAGAATGAAGTATCTGACATTAGGAAAACAAAACCTGGCATTTGAGCTCTCCATTAAAATTAACTGAAGTTGAATTTCCGTGCTTTCAGAAAATTCCGCTCTGAAATAGCGAAAGTAGGGTACGAACTTCGACTCTTTATTGTGAAACTGCTAAATGTGAGATAGAGGAGAGGGATTCGATATTTAAACTTTTAATCAAAAATAGGAGAATAGATGTTTTGAGTGTTCAGGTTACATTGGGGAAAGGGAATAATTTCTATAATATTCAAATTTCAAATTTTTTACTAATAAAACTTTATGTGAGTGTTTGTTAAAGTTAGAGGTAAGAAGTCTGGTACATAAGCTTTTAATTGAAATTAATCAAAAACGTATTTCAGCCTTTCCAAAACTTCGGCAGTTTCTATAAGTGGGGCAGTGTCTATAACATTCAAATTTCCACTTTTATGTTCGTTTAAACCTTATTCTTCCCATGTGAAGAATGGGCACTTCTATTTGTTCTATTATAAGCATTCGTTTGCTTTAATAAACATGTTGAAGTAAAGACCTAACAGTCGAACTTCATTTGGGGAACAGGAAGTAATGTGGGAAGTCGAGCCCCAATTTGTCTCCGTAGGTGTATCCCTGCCCTCAACTAAAGGTTTATGGGTAACCGAAAAATGTCAAATTTTAAGTCTCGTTCGTAAATAGATGTAGATAAATACCCACATGAGGTCTAGACGGGACGTTATAGGCCCGTTTAGACCTCTTTTCCAAGGCATTCAAATACCATAAGGTCTATAGGTGACTGGAGGTATTTTTTTACATTTATTATGTTTAAATAGCATAATTGGACTCAGCATCATGAAATTAAAAAAAATGAAATGAGTTTTACGTTCCACGGTTATGCCGGTTAGGTTAAAGGAGACGGTGATGATGAGCAATGAATTAAATGGTGGAATGAAGAAAGTGGGAGGAAACGGGAGAACCCCGAGAAAACCCACGCACACGGTGTTTGTCCACCACAAAGTTCACTGGGATCTAACCCGGGACCCCCTAGCCCCAGAGGTGAACTCTCTACCACTGAGCCACCGCGGCCCCCATCATGAAATTAGTTTTAAAAAAAAACATAATTAGAAAGTTTTCCAAACCTGGGTATTTTACACTATTGACACGATCGTTATTTCTTTAATGCCCACTTTCTGGGGTGAACCATATTTGTCAATTTTTAATTGAACGCTTTCGGTCCACATAATAAATGGATTGTTTTCCTACGTGTTTGAGAATGTACCTGCAGATATTACATTACCCTACTCGTAATACCATGAGTTCTACATATTTTTTGACTTCCTGGACCTGAAAGCGCTAGTTTGATACCAGATTGCGCAATTACGTATATGGTTACAGTATATGTTCGTAAACTTCCTTAAAAAAACTAACGTTTATTTACACTTTACTCGCATAACATCAGGAGGTAAAAGTTTCTCTCTCGCTTCATGTACACACACACACACACACACACACACACACACATATATATATATATATATATATATATATATATATATATATATATATGGGAAAAAAAGTTCATATGGATCTATTGCGAAAAGTGCATTGTTTTAGATCTAGGGCTGTCCAAAATCTGGAAAAGCTAAATTCCAACAGGCCCTATTTCGAATTCCAAAAACTGTGGATAGTGATCCTTATCAGCGTAAAGGAAGTCACGCACACAGAATTCAAAAATACATATTACGTCAATTTTCAATGGGTTTGCAGGGTACTCTGTACAGGGTATAATTCTTAAAGATGTTCTCAATAGAGTTTTCAGATATACTCTGATTTCAAGGAGGGTACAAAGTAGGCAGGAGATAAGCCTTGACAAGAATCGACATCCAGTACTTCGAAGGGAAGTCAAAAGTGTTAGGAACCGGCAGCTCCATGTTTTTTAGTGTCCGTAATAACGTGCAATGCGGTGCATTTCGTCACGGTACATTTCACGTTTTCTTCACTTATAAATATGAAAGAAAACATCACAGCGTGCTTTTTCTCGAGTACGAGAGTCCGTGTTGTTGACGATTCTTAACACTTCCGTATCGCGCCAAAGGATTTCGTGTTCACTGCTGTAAAGGCTGATCATTTGCCTACTTTGGACCAATCATAAATCAGATCATATTTGGTTGATATCATGTCTGGGAATTTCATCCTTTAGAGAATACTCTACACACCCATTGAACATTAATGAATTATGCATTTTGGATTGTGTATGCATGACTTCCTTTATGCTGATGAAGACCACCACTCCACGATTTCTCGAATTCGAAATAGGGCCTCTTCAAATTTGGCTTTTTCGCTATTCTGGACAGCTCTATCTCTGAAACTATGCGCTTTTCCCAGAGGTCCATAGGAACTTTTTGTCTTTTTTTTTTTTTTTTATCTGAGGAATCACCTCTTACAGTTTGTCGGTGTAGTTCATTAATACCCTGTATTCACATTGGGTGGTCCTTACTTTTCAACTTCCGAGGTTCTTTGAATCTGACCTCCTAAAATGGTTTCATATTATGTTATACCAAAGTAACCCATGAGGAAAATAAGCTCAATTGAATAATATTAAATGGTGCCCAAAATGACCGCAAGTTTCCAATGATTTACAATATACAATGCGAGGCAAAAGTACCTTGTAAGTTTCTAACGGTTAGAAGAAGTGATATCATATCTTGAATAAGGATAATTAAGGTAAAATCGCATTTATTACTGTATAGTACCATAATGGTTGCCATCCCGAAGTCCTCCATCTTAGGTTCAAGTGCAAAATTTTTAATTGAAAAGTGCCATATGATATGTTTTGGGGTGCGTTTAACTCTGATGTTATTTCCTTCTTATCTATAAACATTTAATACGTATTACTTTCATAATATGTGGTTGTTAACTTACATTAGTCTTTCCAAATTTATAAGGTAGGCTACTTTTGCCTCATATTGTGTGTTGTTAATACATTCGAAACTTGAGGTCGGTTTTAGAACCATGTAATATTATTTAACTGAACTAATTTTTCTCATGAGTTGTTTTGGTCTGATATGGAACCATCCGCGGTGAGATTTAAAAAAAAAAGAAAAAAAAACAGAAGTCGAAAAATAAAGAGTACCCTAATACTTACAATCAGGGTGCAAATTACTGGAGAACGAGAGAGATATTCACCCTCAATCCCATTTGAATGATCTCCAAAGAAACTAACTGAAACATCCCTTGAGGGAATGTTTGCTTTCTTCCGGCCTCAAACCGTGTTTAGTGGTTTCAAGTTCGAAAATATTCCACTGGATTTGTTTCTTTTTTTTTCATATAATTTTAATCTGATAATTGTATTTCAGAACGGAATATGTAAACTTTTGACTTCTAATTTTAACTCAAAACTAACTACAATTTATTATATTTTCTATTTTTTTTAAATCGTTGCCCACTTAAAGTATTGTATAGTCCCTATAGTTGTCACTTGTAACTGTGTTCTTAAATCCCTCAGTTTGTCATTCTAAGTGAATTTGTATGACGATGTTATATTAACTCTTTTAACGAAGTCGTTGATGGATTTGCAGATGTCTGACATTGTACATATCTTGTTAGACACATTCAATACTTTACTCGAACGTTCGGAAAGATTACTTGTAGGTATCTCACAAAATACGTTGTTAATTTAGTTGTTGTCAAAATTATTAATTTAAAAGTTTTATTTCCACGACTGTTACCACAGTGGGAGAGGTTAAGAAAACGATGTATCCTTTTGAATTACTGCATCTTTAGAAGTATGTGTCATGTTGATCGTTATTTTACTTACCCGCAATGTCGATAAACGAATTCAAGCATTGTATATAACCACGAACGAGCTTCCTTGTGGTATATAGTTAGCATACGAATCTTTAGGACGGAAAAGCCCCGGCGGGAGCTCTTGAGGTTCAGAGTCTACGTTGAACGGTAGATCTCCGTCTTAAACAGGCTCGCTGTTGAATAGGGTGTTCAACTTCAATCGCTGAGCAAAAATAGTGATGTTTCCTAAGTATAATTATGATATACGTCTTAAATGCCGCAGGATCTTTGAAGTTCTTTTCCTTCTTTCTGGCTTGAACGTCCCAGACGAGTCTAAAGGAGACAGTGGTGACGAGACCGAACAAACTTGTGAAATGAAGAAATTAGCAGAAAACGGAAGAACACCGAGAAAGCTCATACACAAAACTTTCCCTCCACAATTCCCACTTGGGTAGGAGCTAGGATCGAACTTGGAATCTCATACACCGAAAGTGAGCGATCTATCACCTACCATTGAGGGCCTCGTTACTAACTTTGGTTGAATATACAAAATTTTAGGTTTGTGCTGAAACACTCAATTATGTATGTGTTAACACCTTTTAACTTGTATCTTCATGCAACTAGGGTTACTCACGAGACGGGACGATACAGAGTATTCGTGACGTGATACGAGACGAGACAGCACTCCTCCAAATGGAAATATTACATTTTCCGAAACAAGACATCCTTTCCACAACACCTTCTAGAGACGAGACAGCTTTAACTCTTATCATGCAGTCAACTCTAAAATAAAAACAAGTTGGAGGGAAGGGTAAAAGGAAGATACATTATTTTTTTAAAAAAGAGACAAATGCACGACTGTACAAGAATAGATAATATATTCTCCAAGTGTTGATTTCATCTGTCTTTTCCTACATTTCATTTTGTTCTTGAAGCCTATGCTACATGAAAATATAAAAAAGTTTTTGCAGTTTGTATTAAATGTGTTTCTGACTTGTAACTTTTTTCTAACATCGATGTTTTGGAAAAACTGGATCGAATGCTGGTTTCAACCAATAATTGAAATGTTTATTTTTTTTACTTCGTAGAAAATGAAGTCGATGGAAAATTACGAATTGCCGTATCGTTTCATTAATGCGTTAAAACTATTAAATGAGGGGAATTCATGTTCAAAGTACAGTATCGTACGATATTATATCAAACATGTTTTATTTCTTAAAGCCGCTTTGGAAAATACTACGTTCAACCATATATTCTTTTTAATGGATATAAAGATCATAATGTAGTATAGAGCAATTTGATATCTGACATTGTTCCGGAGATGTGATAAACAATGGAGATAAGCTTGCAAAAATGCTAAAAATTATGTAATTCCGAAAATTTTCTGTAGTTCCTTTTCATCAATTCGTGTTAATAATAATAATAATAATAATAATAATAATAATAATAATAATAATAATAATAATAATAATAATAATAATAATAATAATAATAGTCGAAGCCTCATAGCCAAGTACACTTTATCACTAAGATTGTTATGATGTAATTGCTTATAATATAATTGCTTATAATATAAGAGCAACATAAACTGTTAACAAAATTGCCTGGACATGGATCCGAATAGCTTGGTCTTAAGTTTAAAATAAGAAACCGTGGTAAATAAACGTTATCGATGACGCCAGATAAATTGAATTTTTTTAAAATAACATAAAGATCATACCAAAGTAAAAAAAAAATATCTAAAATTGAAATAGTTAGAAACTATAAAAATCTTTAAAAACTGTGAGTTTTTAAGCTCGTGTACTAATCTGGCGACCATCATCTTCTTCCTCAATTTGTTATAAATATAATTTTCAAAAACAATCGATATAATGTCATGGAAGCAAAGGAAACCAACAGTGTTTTAAAAGGTTCCTACAGATATTTCATTTTATGCACTACAACAATCTTTAACAACGTTTTTTCATATGTAAGTATGGATTGATTTATCAAATTGTTGTAAATGGCTTTATAATCTTTGTGTCTATTAAAAACTATTATGCGGTTTGTTGTTATAGTTAGTACCTTTTTCAAAATAAAGAATTTGATGTATCATTGTTTCCATTTCTTCGAAATAAGTCGTATTGTCATCGTAGTATTCGACACTAAAGTACTTCCAATATGCATTTTTCCTTGCAATTCACTTGCCATATTATTGTAGTAGAGACCTTTGAAATTTGAGTGTTTTCGATACTGCAACGCCTTCGGTTTACATCATTAAACAATAAAGGCAGTAAGTTTTCGTTTAACATGCAAATTTGAAATATAGAAAAACATTGCTTAGTGTTATTTGAAAAATCTTGTTATTGGCATGGCAACACTGTTAATTTTGTTGCACTAAATAATACATCAAAAAATATCTCCCTGTTAATATTTCCATGGTACGAAATTTCAGCGATTTTTGTTTGTTTAAAATGCAAAATAATTTAATATGTTGCATTTTACACAATATCTTTATTTTGATTCTTGAAGTTGTTTTAAAGTATGTTGGCAGCCCTGAAGTCACATTTAGACCTCAAAGGACCTACTTAGACCTCGCGAGGACCGGGTTAGACCTCACGAGGACCGAAATAGACCAGTGAAGTTCGGCATAGACCTCATAGGTATTTGAGTGCTTGGAAAAACCGGTCTTAGCAGGACTTTTTTGGCATGAATAAACCTCATGCATCTATCTATCTATCTATCTATCTATCTATCTATCTCTCTCTCTCTCTCTCTCTCTCTCTCTCTCTCTCTCTCTCTCTCTCTCTCTCTCTCTCTCTCTCTCTCTCTCTCTCTCTCTCTCTCTCTCTCTCTCTCTCTCTCTATAAATGTGTGTGTGTAAGGCACGTTCTCTGTTTTAGCTAATAATGTACTTATGACAAACTAAAAACTACTCAGTTTAAAAGAAAATTTGATTATGATATAATAGTAAATCTGAATAATATTCTCTCATAATGTTTACTTTCATTAATAAAGCAATGTTCATTATGTATGTGTAGATCTAGATGATATTCAGAGACGTAGGGTCTTATGTAATTTATGGAAGCGCCGCTTCCCCTGAATAAACTGAATAATACACTGACGTAAACTAACAATGGCATAGTGTATAGTAGTGGGGCTGGCGGGTAAGTGACATTGAGACATGTCACTCCCTAAAGGCAAAAATAAAGGTAAAAGAGTCATTTATTACTAAAAAGTACCATAAAAAAAACTTTAAACAAGCGAGTTTAATACCATAACTGACGGTAATTTCATCTTTTGCGCGCTTCGGCATCGTCTAATTGCCGAATTTAGCTGATGGTGTCATCACTTTTTCTATGACTGTCACGGCAGCCTAGTTAAATTGTATGTAGCACTATATACGTACACACCCTGTTATGAGGGAAAAGGCTTGCCACTGCTCCTGCTTCCGTGACAAGCGAAGGTTGTCACTTAGCATAACGGATGTTCTCGATCTTTCATGATTGCTGAGTTCAGCTTCTTGATTTTTTAAACGTAGGTCATTCCTAAATCCATATCCCTCTACATCTTGATTGATAACCAATGGGTACATTCTATAATGGTTTGCGTCAACGGAACGCAAAATTTGCGATTTAGTTTAAGATAATCAACGTAGCAGTTAGTATAATGATAGTTTGAACTTTTTGCGTTGCGTTGCCATACTCTGAATTTTACGAAGACTGGTACACAATCACACCCAAGTTGTTGATTATCATGCTAATGCCAACATCAGGAGCAGAAGGTTCTTCTTCATCTTAAACAGAATTTAAAATTGGTAACTGATACAGAAGTTAAGCACGCGGGAAAAAAATAATTTTCTGTGTGGCTTCAACGAGGAGTATCGACAGGCCTATTTGTTTCGGCCAATTTATTTGAAAAATATTCTGCTATCAGTCTATCCTTAGTAGAAACTAACTAACATCCGTATGTGTTACAGCAGATAAGTTTTTGCACCCCCTAAGACTCTCCTTCTGCTTATGCAAGAATGAAGAGGTATAAATCTTTTGAGACAGATAGTGTAATTTGTAAAAAAAAAAGTACAAGAATTTTTAGAGACTTTTTTCTGTAATGGCCATCCCTATCATGACCAGCAACAAAGTGAATGAACAAACACTTTCCTAGACTTGCCAGATATTCATGTTTAAAAAATATATAAGGAAGCGACTTTAAATTGAATTATATACTATCTGTTAGGAAAATAAACGTACATATGTTTTTTCAGTCTGGTATTCCTGCCCTCCATCCACGGAGAATATGAGAATTAAATCGATGAAATGAGGGGACAAGAAGAAAAGTCTAATCTGAATAAGACATTGCAGAGGGGCACAAGCTGTGAATACGAATAGTGCATAGTGTAAATAAAGGACCGAAAGAGAAAGCCAGAAATAGCTGCTAAACGGAGAAGAAAGAGTAAAAATTGTGGAAGTGGGAACATAAAACACAAATAAGAACAAATATGCCAACAACTGAACGTTTACCAAGCAATGATCTTGGTGTAGTGGTTAAAGTGCTAGATTACAAATGCAAAGGACGTCAGTTCGAATCCCCTGCAAGGAGGTTTTCTTAAAAGAATTATTGATAATAATGCATACAGCTCATGAGAGATGGTAAAAGAGATCGTATTTAATCTTTCGTAGAGAGAAGAATACCCGAAGAGAAGAATACCCGAACAAATGCCACCATAATTCCTCTTATTTTGAATGTAGACGTAATTTGCAATTAGTAAAGAATAAAAATTGAAGGTTCCGACGTAGCTGCAAAAAGTTAAAAAAAATGGAAGTGGACGGATTCGAACCCATACTCATGGTCATTAAAGATACAATCACTACATGTCTTAAACCTTTCGACTACGATTTCTACGTTGAGTACTAGGAGGCTATTGTTTAAGCTGGTCAATATGTTTTGCAAAGAGGCCCGGTTTAGCTCTGACGCAGCACAGGTGCGAGAAGGAAGAAGGTGTGTAAAAGAGAGAAGTAATCAGTAAGAGATAAAGATTATGCTAAATAATGCACACAGTGTTTACTCCGATTTTTGTCAGTGATCGCTAAGTATCAAAATTATTTCCACATCTTCAACTCCTTTGTAATAAGGAAAGAAAAACATCCGTATAAACTTGATGTAATGGGAGTAGTATAGAAATTGAATAAGTTATGTTTTACTCAGCGTAGAAATCGTAGTCAAGAGATTTAAGACATGTGGTTATTGTATTCTTAATGACCATGAATATGGGTTCGAATTCCACCACTTCCATTATTTTTACGTTTTGCAGCTACGTTGGAAAGTTCAATTTGTGTTCTTTACTAATTGCGAATGGCGTTTACATTCAAAATAAGATTAATTATGGTGGCATTTGTTCGGGTATTCTTCTCTTTCGAAATGAAGACAAGAATAAAAGCAATACGCAAAAACAAAAAGTATTATCAGTACTAAATATTAACAATAATAATTGCTTCGAAACACTAAAGCAAACAGCTGAGTTCCTAACGACAGGACTTACAGTTGTGGCCAAACTATGTTAAGAACCACTGTGTTCAACAGTCCCCAACAGACTTGAACCAATGTCCACTCGCTCGAAGACGTAAGTAGTTCGTTGAAGTTAAAACTATACAATGAAGGTGAATATTTATTATTATTATTATTATTATTATTATTATTATTATTATTATTATTATTATTATTATTATTATTAGCGTACTTTTGAATATGCACGGCGAAATTATTGTATAATATGTAAATATTTCTGTATTGCATGTTATTTAGTTTAACAGTGGGCACTAATTTGTCTCCAGGTCATCGAATAAATTAGTTTCGGCATGAACTTTGGTGGAAATATCATTACAGGAAGAACATTACCAGTTCGTTCCAAACATCAGGGTTGAACTTTGTAATATTTGGTTTATGAATTCGTGTGGGAAGATAGTGTAGGGTCAACATGCTGGACTTCTGAGTAATACAGCTAATCAACATAGGTTCAAGTCCTTTTCAACTCATTTTTTTTTTACAAAGCGGCCGTGAAGAATTGAAGAGTGACTTCTCATACTAAACAAGCAATCCTTAAGAGGGTGGAATCACACGCCTGTATCACGGAGATTATTTACGAATGTTGGTTGGGAATAGACAAACAACATCTAAGGGGATTACCAGTGCCGTTTGAAACTTCTCTAATCTGAAGTATTCTCTTTTCATGTTATTGGTCTTAGAAATAATCACTACACCATTTGTTGAAAACACATTTTTGGTAGAATAATCTGTGGGGTATCGGTATCATCAGGGGCGGATTTTAATTTTGAGTATGTCCGCTCCATCACTTATGGATACATACACACATTTGATTGATTAATGACAGAAGGAAATAAATTTTACAGGAGTGGTTGATGCTATTTGTTAAATATTTATCTACAAATAATATAAATAGTGGAAAATATATATTTACCTTTTATCGTCTCTTTTAGCGTTTAAAATTTTTTCTAAATTTTTGGGTACGCCCGTGCCTACCCTCTATATCCGCCACTGGGTATCATGCTTGGCTTCCAACTAGAAAACCTTGGATGATTCCACACCATGTAACATCTTTTCTCGCATAAAATAATGGCTGCACGGAAGGTGAATGATCAATTTTCTTTGCCCAAAGTTATCCATCTAGAGATAAGATGCAAGAATCATGCGCAGTCAACCTAGAGAAATTAATTTTCCGGAAGCGAAAATTTCACTTTCCCTATTTCGGAAAATTATAGAATTCGGTAAAATTCCGGAATTCAGAAAAATTCAGAATTCGGAAAGAATCTGCAAATTAGAAAATTCCGGAATTCGGAAAATTTTCGTATTTTTCCGAATTCCGGAATGTTTACGAAATCAAAAATTTTTTAATTCCGGATTTTTCCGAATTCTGGAATTTTTTCCAAAATCGATTTTTTTCTGAAATCCGGAATTTTGCGAATTCCGGAATTTGCACGGTTTTACTTTCGGGAGTCCTCTGGAATTAGCCATCCCTAGTTTAAACACACCCTTTCAGACCACTAAACTAATAGCTGTCTACAAATAAACAAGTAATGCAAAGCATTTTGTATCCTGCAATACGTCATGTATTAGAATCCGACAGCAGTTTCATGATCTAACCAGAAATTGCATATATCTAACTACTGGAAGCTGAGGTATGAAGAATTGTATTGTGTCTTGTCTTTTAGTGAATATACAGCCCTGCAACCACTGAATGTCTAAGCGGATTTCGTTAAATCCAAGTTATAGTACTCACAGTTACATACATTTGTGTCTATATAATCGGGTTAGTAAAGCTTTTTATATGATAGGGTTAGTACGTCTTTCTCTACTCTCCCGCAAAGTTGTGATGTATAACATACGACCTGTTACAGGATACAGAACGAATTATAAATTTAACCAAAGTTGTTGTATTACTACACATCTGCTTCCGCCTGTCAACTCTGGTCGATCTCGTTGACGCGGTATCTTTGCCTTCTATACCCCTTTCTTCATTTAGTGAACTAAACAGTAACTATTCTGAATTATGTTATTGCGCATGCCTTGTAGATAAATATTTCTTCTGATGCCAATAGTTTCCGTTTTGTCCACGCAATCTTCTGTTTCTTATTCCCACCATGATCCTTTTGTTTCATTATATGGAGAACATGTAGGTCTAAATACCTCATGCAAGTTTAACTACTACATATAAGAGCATTGTCGACTTCCAGCAAAGAAGGAACACGTGATCATAGTATACAATCTACGGAAATTATAGCTGCTAATGCAGTGGTTATAATCCCTAACGACACAGTGTGTGAGTGGACAGAGCACTGGCTTTTCGCTCCGTCCACCCGACTTCCAATCTATCTTGACTTCATTTTTTATCCATTAGAGAGAAAGTATTGTTTCTTTTCGCTACTGGTAGTCACTCTTTGCATATTTTTCGTCGTCCTTCACAGTTAAGGTAACTGTCTATTCTTATTCTTTTTACGAATGATGGATCTTCTCTTTGGTTTCATGTCAAACATGTACACGTAATAGAAAGACGTTGTTGATAATAATAATAATAATAATAATAATAATAAATATTACTAGCTAATTCGTGGGTATACTTCGCACAATATAATTTTATATTATCATGTGGAAATAAGCAAGGCTGGCTGTCGCCCCCTCGCACTTTTTTTTCGATGCGCCTTATGGGTCCACGATGTCCAACGTTAGTCCCATCCCACTGTCACCTCCTGTTCTCTCGATATAAGTTATCGACATTTTGCCTAAAGAGGGCTCTGCCGTGGCCCCATGACTCCCCATAACAATGCCTTTTCGTTCTTTTTGCATTGAAATCGCTTATTTTTCTATGAGGCCTATGAGTGGATACTGTCCAGCATTGCTCCCATCCCTCTATCCCGTTCTCTCGATATAAATTATTAATATTTTCCCTCTAAGGAAGATATGGCGTTTCAATCATTACGTTCGATGAAGAATTGAGGAAGAAATTGCGTGGCCACAAACAACAGCTTTTCGTGACATATATATAAAAAGCAAATCAAATAACGCTCCTCGCCATTTACGCCATTTACACACTTGAACTCGAAATACATGATTTACAGTTCTCTGTATTAGGGGAAAGCATATTTATTGTACTATTCTTTCAAATAAAACGTTTAACAAGTTACTTCACTTTCAATGTGTAACTTTATATCATCACTAACAATCGTCTTGTTCCTATAGAAAAATATCATCCCCCGCAAAAAAAAAAAAAAAAAAGAAAAAGAAAAGAAAAGAAAGAAAGAAAGAAAGAAAAAAACCTGACCGTAGCGAAAGGGCGTGAACCTTCTTTAGGTGATTAATCGGGTCCAGTATTTCAATAAAAGAGGATAAGTCCTTGCACACAAATATTTCAGTAAAAGAGGAAAAGTGACTCAAACATTGTGATTACCCATTTATGGGCCAAATTTGGTTCCTTTGGAACTTTTAAAAAGTTTGAAGGGCCTCCAGTTTGAACATTTTTATCTGATTATTCTGGCTAACGAACTCATTCAAGATATTTCAACAATTAACATTTGTGCCAAGTTTGGTCACAATTCGCTGAAAGTTACGGCGGTTATGGCATTCACAAAAAAACATTATATATATACATGTGCCTATTGTAGAGATGTGTATGTTGAAGAAATGTGCCTATTGTAGAGATTCACATGTTCGAAATTCGGGAAAATTTCGTTTTCCCGATCACCGCCCTCTGATACGTACCCCTGATTAGATATACCTACTTCCTCGTTTTCATGGTTTCACTCCTCTAATAAATGTTACTGACATTTTTATCTCGTTTGCACCTAACATATTAAACGAGTAATACGATATATTTTACCATCTCTCATGAAAAATAATAAAAATAAATGTTCTCTTTGGAGTGGATTCGAACTGACGTCCTTTGCATTTGTAATCCAGCACCTTAACCACTACACCAAGATTATTGCTTCTCGACTTTCAGTTGTCAGCGTATTTGTTTGTATTTGTATTCTATGTTCCCACTTCTACAATTTTTACTCTTTTTTTCTCCGTTTAGCAGCTGTTTCTGGCTTTCTATTCGATATTGTTCTCTATTTACACTATGCACTATTCGTATTCACAGCGTATGCCCCTCTGCAATGTCTTATTGAGGTTAGACTTTTTTCCTTACCCTTACTACATATTTGATTGATTTAATTCACATATTCTTGAAGGTTAGAGCGCAGGAATACCAGACTCAAAAAACAGATGTACATTTACTTTCCTGACAGACGGTACATATTTTATACGCGAAGTGTGTAGTTGCGTACCCATGGGCGGCGATTAGGGGGGGCAAAGGGGGGCAGTTGCCCCCGCACTTTTTTTTAAGTAACCAATTAATGTATATAGTTTCATTTGGAAATGTAACGATTTTGTATGTGTTACTGATTAATAGGAAAAAATGCTGCCATATAATATTTGCTGTTGCGTGAATACGTATTGGTTGTCTTCCCGTGGAGTAAAGAAAGCTACAGTAATTGCGTTTTAATCGCCACAGAAAAAAAAAACCAAAAAATAACCTATTGGAGCACAATTTCAGCATACTTTCATTTCTTCTTACAAGGGCTCGATATGTTAGTGAGCTGCTTTGAAGCTAATCGAAAGAACATTATGCAAAAAAGTAGGGCCTATTTCACAAGTTATTCTTTAATTGCACAAAAATTGACAGTTCCTAAAATGTCTTTTCTTCTTTCTAAAGTAAGGAATATCGATTAAAAAGAGCGTGATAAGAAACAACTTCTACCTTTTCCATTGTTTTGTAGTGTAATATACGAGTGAAGTGTTGTGTTTAAGGATGTACGAGTGTATATACAATAAAATTTAGTAAATTGAACATAATTCTAGGTTTTAAGTTTATTTTGTATAACTGAAGTGTGGATTGTAAGTATTGTTGTGTTTTGATGTGTTCCAAGAAAGTGAAATCTGCACCTAATGGCAACGAACATATTTCAAGAAGTTGCAAAAGCAAATATTTCTTTAAATGTCGTAGCATATGCTTGTAGTATTTACTGTCTTTCATTTTCTAAGAGTAATAACATACATTTAATATTATGTGTGGAATTAAATATTAAGTTTTTCATTAATCCTCAGTTTCAATATAACTTTTGCAAAACAAGCATCAATATTCATTACTATGATTAATATTATCCTTTCTATTTATTTGTTTTGCAAATTAATTAAATAATCTGATCACACAATTTTCCAGACAGAATTTTAAGATGTTCATGAGCAAGGAATCAAATCTCTTCTTACACTTTCGTTGTTTAAGAATACAAAGGGCTAGTATCTTGTTCTTCTCAATTTACTTAATAAACTATTATATACGATATACGGTATTTTAACTGAAAATATAGTATCCTATTAGTTATACAACCTTTCGTCAAACAAAATGTTAGAAACAACCAGGAAAACTAACATTTATATACAAATATTCAGATCATGTCTTGCCCCCTCACTTTTAACGTCCAACCGCCGCCACTGTGCGTACCAACCATGAGATTGATTGTTTCATGTGCATTTCGTTAATGACGGCAATAAGGATAACTATCGTGGGAGGCTGGGGGACTCGGGACCCTCAAAAGCTGCTGTGGGCCTCCGCATTTTATTTATGAATATACAGTATTTGGCACAATTTGAATGCAATTTGTCTTAAAATCCTCATATATGCCTTTTGCATCTAAATCCCCCCCCCCCACAAATTTACAGAGAAATCGGAGCCCTTGGAGGGCAATGTCTATTTGATGAGAAAGTAAAAAGCGGAGAAAAATGTGCCGTAGTTCCCTTACATCGTTGGCATTTCTGTATACCATGTTGAATTGATGGTGGATTATTCTTTGCCATCATTCTTAATATATGCTCTGCTATTACCTCTATGAGGATTGTAAACTTGGTGCCGAATCTGTAGCCGTCTGAAGACATCAGACGTCAGTTTCAAACCTTTAGACGATGTTGTTATAAGTCTCTATAACAGTAATAATGCAAATGATATGGGCATGGTAATACACATGCAAAGTAACTTAGGTTCAAATACTAGGGATATAATATAATATATTTCGCGTGAATAGCAACAAAATTACAAGGAATTAAAAGTTTGACATTCTCGAAGAGGCTTTATTTTGAACTAGTGCTTTCATATCTGAAGTTTAAACTATTTTAAGCATAAAAGTGCATCATGTTCTACATATGATGAGTAATTTGGTGGAACAAAGTTTTAATATTTGAAATGCTGTATAAAAACTTAAAAATGGAATTAACAGTTGTAAGCTTATTGACGCAAGATAATTCATATGATACTATGCATGTCAGAGGAACTTCTCAGTGACAAACAGCACATATACGAGGGAGGACCCAAAATAAACCGGACTTTCGTTCTAAAACAATAATTTATCACATTTTTTTACAAAATTCTTTCAGTTTCCTTCAAAGTACTCTCCATTAAATGCGATTCATTTTTCCCCATCTTCTTTCCCACTGTCTGAAGCACCTCTGGAACTCTGGAACTTTTATATCGTTCAATGCGCTCTGCGAAGTTCTTTTTACAGCCTCTACACCATCAAAACGTTTTCCTTTTAGATTTTGTTTAATTCTCGGCAAATGTCATCATGTTGGTCGAAAAATTTGGATCACTTTGAGTCTGATTTTTCAAGTCCTGGCTCAAATTGAGACGAATGATTTGATCCTGTGTGAGCAGGCGATAAACAAACTTAGTGGCAACATGCCTCATTTGCAAAACCTCACGCTGCACGATCTCCAACTCACTCCTGCCTGTTTTGAAATATCATCGATCATGAAACGACGATGCTTGCTGATTTTTGGGCACATTTGTTCGATGTTTTCGTCGTTTCGGGATGATGAAGAGGACCTAGAATGAGCATGATCTTCAACACTCATCTCACCACACTTAAAGCACCCAAACCACTCAAACAATTGTGTGCGGTTCATAGTATCCTTCTTGAAAGCCTGTTGAAGTATTTGGTAAGTTTCTTCGTTTGAAGTTCGTTTCTGATTTTCCAAGTAGGAAGCAAACACACTCCTTGTTCCTTTGAATCTGCCATAACGATTTCGCAAACGAGAACAGCTGAGAAAAACAATAATACGATCAAACGTTAACCTCCAACGCAGACGCCGCTTGGCCAGCAGATCTGGGAAGGTCTCTACTAGACCCACCTAGCAGGAGAACTCTCTACGAGGATCACTACGAAAGTTTTGAGATGTGAAATAACTTACATACTTAAAATTAATTTAACACTTACATTTTCTCAAAGTATTCATCATTACACTGTACACACTTTTGCATCCTCGAAAACCACTTTTGGAAGCAGTGTTGCCAGTCTTTTTCTTCAAGTGTTGAAAGTTCATTCTCGTAAGCCACTACAGCTTCTTCAGGGCTGCAAAATCTCTTCCCACGCTTGCGATCTTTGATCCTGAGGAACAGAAAAAAATCACACGGGGCCAGGTCAGGGCTATACGGCGGATGAGTCATAAGTTTGACCTCCGTGGATTCTAAAAACTGAATTGTGATGTTGGCCGTGTGTGCGGACGCATTGTCATGATGAAGCAGGATCCCACACAATCCAGTTCTTGGACGCCGTTCCCAAAGTTTTTGGAACACTTTTGTTAGGCAAACAGTGGTGTACCACTGAGCAGTAATAGTCCTTTGTTCTTCAAGTGGAACAGTGGCAACATGGCCAGATTTGGAGAAGAAAGTTACGACCATCTTCTTCCCCACACTTCGAGGTCGCTTCACTTTCGTGGGTGCATTTTCGTCTGGAAAGATCCAAACTGTAGACTGGCGTTTATTTTCAGGGTCAAATTGATAGATCGAAGTCTCATCACCAGTAACAATGTCAGAGACGCGTCGAGAATTGCCTCCATCAAATCTTGCAAGCATTTCTTCACACTATTCCACACGCATGCGCTTCTGGCGTTCAGTTAAAGTGTGAGGCACACAACGAGATGAAACCTTCCTGAGCCGAAGATGATCATGAAGATCTTTTGTTACTGCTGGCGATCCAATGTTCACTGTAGATTCAATGTCCTTGAAAGTTGTTCGAGGATTTTCTCGAATCATTTGTTCCACAGCGTCAATGTGTTCATCTGACACAGCTGTTGCCGGACGTCTAGCTCTCTCTTTATCTTTAAGTGATGTCCGGCCTCTTCTGAATTCACCAAACCACCGAAAAATTGTAGCACGGGAAGGAGCAAGGTCCCCAAATCCCCCACAAACGGTCAAGACTTTGTCTCGTTCAAACCACTGTTGAAATCGTAAAGGACCATTGCCCGAAAATGTTCCCTTTTTAGCTCCATTCTAGACAGCCGAATACTGCTCACACCAACAAACAAGTGAAGGCGATACGGCCACACGCTTCGCTTCTTCGCTCTGGATACCACTACCGAACGCAATTGTTGGAATTCAAATACTGTGCCACAACAATGCGTATCTCAAAACTTTCGTAGTGACCCTCGTACTACGCCTAGGAACGGCAGTGCTCTTTCAATCCGGTTTCTTTTGGGTCCCTCCTCATATTTGAAAAGATTTTTTTTAAGTTACTGAATTATAAATAACATGCTAGAAGGTATAGTGGAAGAAAAGTAGGGAAGGGAAGACAATGACTGGAGTTAATGAGTACTATTTAAGAGGGTACAGTCTTGTTCAAAAAGATCTGGTCCCCCATCTGTCTTTGAGAAGCCCTGCTTTTGTACTTACACTTAGAACGGAATCAAGAAAATTTATATTTTATTTTTCCAATTGAGATCTTTATTTAGAGTTGGAGTATTGGAATTTTCTTCATACCGATGCGAGAATAAAGCCTACTAAAAAAAATGTTGAGTGGACAAGATTTTTTGAACAAGATTGTACATCCTACAATAGCTAAGCTGACTGAGAACGTGTCAATAATGGGAAAATACTTATAAAGATTGGCTTATACGACAAAAGTACTTCCAAGTACTGAATTTAATTATAGTACGGGTATTTTATATTAACTTGATGCGAACGTTTTAAAAATAAGAAAAAGAATGAAAACAAAAAGACGAAGAAAGAAAAAAGGAAAGAAGAAGTCTTGTAAAATGACATCTCGAATTTCTTAACAATATTTTATATGTTAATTCTTGTCTAACCAGTAGTTAAGTCTTGGAATTAGATTTCACTTTCGCATACGGAATAACAACACTTTATTTTGCGTATAACCACAGAGTAATGCTGAAATTGTTAACGAATGTTTTTTTTCTGAATACATTAAATTTCATTTATTTAATTGAAATTTTAATTTATTCAAATTTACATTTTGTAATTCTCTGTCTTCTGATTTTTTAACCATGATATCTGAATAAGATTATCCTATTTTAATTAATTATTCGTACGTCTTGGGTTGCTAGTATTGAAGAAAACTTGAATGAAAATTTTATGAATGAGTCACTATTCTTTAAGAGAAATTACATTTTTCTACTTCGTCAGTGGTCTAATATATCTATGAGCAATTTTCAATTATAAATTTAACCTTTTCACTTCAATTTTTCATACTTCAAAATTTGTCATTAATAACAAAAAAACAGTAACTGTTTGACAGGGAAAATGCATAACATGGTTTATTTATTGTAAAGAGGTCTATTTCTTGCAGTGTTTATTATTATAATAAGCATATACAACTTTAGAAACATAATTGAAAGATTTTTACACAGAGAAATAAACGTATGTGGCGTACGTAAAAACGTAGATTACATTCGTAAATCTTGTAGTTTTGGACTTAACATACGACTATATGTAACATTCAGCAACAAATGTATAACTGAACACTTATTAGTACTTTCCGTATAAGTGTTCCATCTATACGTACTTTCCGTATGAAAGAAAGAACTTTATATATTGGCGGTAAGGTATCTTACATACAGGTGGATGTATAAAAATATATAACATATTGCTGGTGTATGTAACTTACGTATACGTATCTAACTTACGTATACGTATGTAATATAACCCTAGAAGGCAGAACATGGGACAAAAATGACCCAGCAGTAATTTATGTATAGATTTTTGTCTGCAATATTTGTTGCACAGTAGTTTTTCTCCGTGACATCTTCTATTGGTTTGTTTACTACATAAAAATAATGTATTTAAGTTTTTGGTTTTGTATTTATTTTTTACATTTTATTATATATATTTCTATACGTAGTATACATAACATGGGTCATTTCTGACCCGCGGTATATTTTAGAATTAGATTACTATTATATATTAGTATTAGTATATAATACTAATACTAATCTTTATAGTAGTATTAGATTAGTTCTTTACTATAACAAATTAGCATTTGTTTTACTAAAATGTTATTATATTTGTAGTATTATTATTACTACTAGTCTTGTACTTTGAATTGGATTTTTTTAGAAATATATACTCTGAACAGACTAATCTTATGGACCCATGGACCCATCATAAAGACCCATGTTACGGAAACTAAGGTACAATTCATGCCATGCGTTTAAGGGATAAAGAAGACTGTTAGATGTGAGACATCCTGCAACGGTATGATGTAACATCTAAGTGGAAAAAAGTAAGTACGTATGTAGCATATGGATGACGTATGCTCCGTGGTAATCATAAGGATTCCGTATATTTATACAATATACTGTTGTCTGGATAACGGATTTTTCCAAGGGCATATCATTCGTTGCTAATAATAATTGATAGTTTCATTCTACCGGACCATATCATTTATACTCTTTAAAAATACCGGAAATTTTCCTTTAAAATATCTGGCATTCGGAAATGCCACATTTCCACCGGAAAATTTGCACTGCTTTCTTTATATTAAAACAGACACATTTCAATTGAATAACTGAAAAAAATGATTTGATGTGATATTTAGCTTAGCATTCCTTTTAGCAGCGAGGTTATGTGAGACGTGGACCTACAGTTTAACGTAGGATTCCAACCACAAGAGACCCCTAGGAAACTAATCCTGAGTCTTTCATGCAAAAAAAACGTACGCTAACCACTTAGCCACGAGGAAGCTCTATAAAATAGGAAATAAAAGCTTATATTTGTAAGAAATGCGATTTAGCAACAGATTCGCAAAAGCTAAACCGGCCTCATGTATTATGCCTAAGAACAAGTTCTTAGGACGTATCAACAACCACTATGAGTAAGACTAAAAATAATTCAGCAAATTGTTTTACGTTAATCCAAAAGAATGACATTACGCAAAAATGATGAAAAACGACTGGAATCTTTCAAAATGTGTGTGTGTGAAGAAAAATAGAGAGAATTAGCTGGGTCGATCGGAAAACGAATGAAAGGGTATTATAAATGGTTGGTTGGGGAGAAAAGATAAATTTTAGATGTTATTAAGGAGAGGATGAGAAACTGATTGAGACAGTGGCTAAGAAGGAACTGTATCATAACAGACGTGCTAGAGGGTATGGTAGCAGAAAAGAGAGGAAGGGAGCGAAGTAGACTACAATTAATGGACGATATCAAAACAGACTATTCATGCGAAAAAACCAAGGATGTTATAAATAAAGGATCTGTCCATATGTATCGTCATCCTATTAAATCGATGAAGCCAAAAAACAACCGAGCATCGGCACGTCTGATTGGCTACTCTCGTTTCTGCCATCGTCTGATTGGTTACTTTCGTTTCCACCATGATTGTTGGCTCAAAACATTGCGATCCTATTGGGCGGAGTGGGCAGAGTAGGGGTGACGAAACCGTGACGTATGGCTTCAAGATTTTGTTGTAAGGGCAGATCCTCCATTTTATAAGATCCTTGGGAAAAACGAAGAGGTTAGCGGAAGACCGTGGAGCATGGAATCTTCTCAACTGCGGCAAGTGACCTGCCAATAATGGCAGAATACCTGTGATGATGAATCTACAAAAAATATTAAACAATGTTTTTAACAGTTTTTGGGTATTATTTAATAAGCATTCAATTACTAGAAATATGTTAACAACTTTAGATAATTCAAACTACCTTTTTTCCAAATACTGAATACGCTGTTCTAAGATACTGAAATGCCACATGATGTATGTTTTCTGGTAAAATACCTATAAACTTAACGGTGATTTTTGTTGGAAACCACCTTAATTTTCGTGAGTATACTTATGTACTACATATGTAAATAATACGTTGTAAAGTATGTATTTTTTTTGCCTTTTTAAATGGTGACACGTACTCCTAATAGTAGCGCAAATATTAATTGAAATATCAATTAATTGCGTAAAAACGAAAAGTTCCGAAGCTGGAAGATGAAAGTCTAAAATTACAAATTCGAGTAAATCCTTATCTGCCATCCATAGTTCTCGTGCAAACATCATTTTAACATAAGATGCTAGGAACCTGGAACTTAAAAATACCTTTATATTTAGAATATTGGCTATATACTTAAAAGATCTACTTTTTTCGGAAGATAAATATAGCTTCATAGACAGTGGTGAAAAATTTGTGCGTTTAAGAACGTCAAAGTAGCCTTGTAGTTGGATATGGATTATGGGAATAAGTTTTCATATTTTTGGAAGATAAATTTAACTTCATTGTTAGATTATCGTGAAAGATTTACACTTTGTAGAACATCCCTTCTAGAACGTATAGTTAGACAGTGCTTATAGGTTTGTGGTTACGTTTCAGAATGTAAATGTAGCGTTATAGTTGGACAGTAATTATACGGTTAAGGTTTACACTTTTTGGAGCGTAAGTGTAGTTTGTCGTTCGATAATTGTTATAGAACTAATATTTACCGGTATACTAGTTTGTGTAATCATATTTTAACTGGCCACGACTCTATGATGTTCTCTATCAATTATATATTCCAAAAGGACTGGAGGCGTCGATTTCAATCAATAACACATTTCTTTCTATGCTCTTCAAAGTATAAAGAGTGCGCATATGCTCCATTTCGTTGTAATGAAATGTGCCGATGAGTATTTTTATGCATTTGCTTCCCTTTTAAAACGATAGAAATTACTTGATTCGATGCCAAATGAGTCACGTAGAACATAGAATTGTTGTAATGAACATACCACCTATATTTAATATCAATTCAGCGAATGATTGTTTTCTCATGAACTATGACTGTGAGGTAATGATGCTGGAAAATTGTGCATATTCCTTCTTTTTAATTTTCTGGACCTTTTGTGTACGCATCTCGAAAGATAAATGAGAAAAATATTCCTTTTTGGAAGAAATTGAGTCGTATATATTCCTTTTTCTTCTTTCTTTCAATTTGCGAACGTTGATAACAAGCACAAGGGGAAGCAGAGAACATTCGGTAGATTTAAAATATCTTCTCTTTCTCTTCTGAAGCGTTTAGAGGCACACAAAAGGGAGGAACGGAGTAAATCGCTGAACGTAATTTTCGTCCATTAGGATCCTACTGGCCGGGGCAACAGTTCTTCTGCGCGACGAGCAAGCAGGAAAGAAACCATAGCGTTTTTAAAGGCGAGGAATCGATAATTTCTTTGTTTCCTTCTAGTACGACACCTGTTGTTTCGTACTCCACTTTTTTCGAACGTAAATGTAGCTTCGTAGTTGGGTAGTCACGTTTATTGGATTATGATTTACACTTTTTGGAATGTAAAAGCACCTTGATAAATAGACAGTGGTTATAGGATTAACTTTTGGAACGTAAATATAGCTTTAGTTACAGGTTTGTTGACAGGCTTAAGATTTACACTTTTTTGGAATGTAAATGTAAGTAAATAGTTGAATATTAATTAAATATCTAAATTTTGTTTGAAGGACAAATATAGTTTATAATTAGATAGTTGTTACCGGATATATCTATGTCTACAACTATCTATCTATCTATCTATCTATCTATATATATATATATATATATATATATATATATATATATATATATATATATATATAGATAGATAGATAGATAGATAGATAGATAGATTGATTGATTAATTGATATAGATATATGAGGGAACACAAAAATAACCGGAATTTCCTGAGAAAGGCATGAACTTTATTTTATTTAAAATACAACTTTTTTCAAATACAACTTTAAACACTTTCAAACCCACCCAAAACAATACATGCCAGGCATTTGTAAAGAATGTTCCTCGAAGTACATTGGAATATACATGATAGGTACTTGAATAGAGAAATCATGTGAAATTCACATGAAGGGAGTGAGGTTACATCCGCCCTAAAGTACGTGCCTGACACATATCGAGGAATGTATCTGCTATGTGCATATCACGTACGGGGTATGTACTTGGCACATTTACTAGCATGTGTCAGGACTATACTAGACATGTGTCAGGAGTGTTCTTTAAGTGCATAAATACGTACCTGGAATATATCAAATAAAGAAATCGTGTGCTGTACACGTGCTAGGAACATACCTATGTCCGCCCTAAAGTATGTGCCTTACACATACCTAGAAATGAATGTGTCAGGTATGTGTCAGAAGAAGTGGCGTAGGAGGTATGGAGGTCCAACGACTATTGTTTTATATATTTGGTAATGTAACCTATGTACGTGACGTGTTTTCATTTCACACGTTCTCCATACCAGTTATACATTCAAAATTTTGCCTATTACAGTGCATTTTTACTAGAAGAAAATATCAAATTATGTATAATTGTTATAGATTATAATATAATTCGCCTGCGGTTTGGCTTAGCCTTTGTAACAGCTGGTAGAGTCGCTAATATCAAATGTCACACCTGCCTGTGTGCCAATCGCATATTTAGCCTTAGGATATTTTTAATGTTAGGGTATAACTGCCCAAGCGTCACGCCAACTTTAGAAAACTTACTTTGAAAAACAGAAATTTTGTAGACGATGTTCCCGATGTAAGCTGCACACGTAACCATATTTACGTTAAACAAAGATATAAATAAATGCAATAAGCTCAACATGTTCATATTCAGAGAGCTTAATGTTTTGAGTGAACATTAATGACGGAGAAGAAAGAAGCCAATCAGGTGTATGGATGCTCGGTTGTTTTTTTCTCCTTCACCGAGCTACGGAATCAAACATAGCTGTGGGCAAATCCTCTATTTTATGACATTCTTGTAAATTTTAACAATTTAACTTCTTTGAATCTGGCACTGAAAACGTTGTTCACATACGCAAGAGGTGAAAGTTCGTCTGGCTGTGTAGTCAGTATCATTTCTATTGCTGGTATATGATTAACGTTTAGCTCTAAGAATGGTACTGCGTAAGTACGATATCTGGAAAGCATACACAGAGAAAGGAAATAAATCGGTGGAATGTAAACTATGCCAAAAGTTCTGCAGCATTGCAAATGTAGAGAAAATATCAGCTCACATATTTAAGTGCTACAGGTGTCCACAAGATGTAAAGAGAAAGTTCCTCCAAACAAGTCGGAAGCTTACATCTCTATTTAGCAGACCTATTCTAAACCAAGGGAAAGATACAAATACTAGGTCACCAAATTTATATCAACCTGCAATTCTAGTACATTATCATCAAGTAGTTCGAGTGCAACTTTATTACCACAGTTAATTGAATTAGACATAACAAAGGCAATACGCGTAAGAACATTTCCAATCTTCAACCGTACCTTTGTGGCAACCTAAATATACGAAGTCACGAGACCATGAGATTCGGTCTTTTATTTATAGCGTGGCTGAAGAAGAAATGGTAAACACATATTTTGTCCTCAAGTAAAGTTCTCAGAATCAAAATTTAAGGAAGGGTAAAGAAAACTGGTGCACCTTACTTAAATATGACTGACTTCAGGTAGGTAAAGTTAGGTTACTTTGCTTAAGAATGACAAAATACACTTACATTTGATGTGATAAATGTGATTTAGTGATACTTTGCCCCTCATGCATAAGAAAAATATAGAATTCTTACCGTTTTATAAGTGTGGTAGACTAGTTTTCTTGATCTTTGCAGAAGTTTATATCATAATTTTCATTTCATTAGCTATGCTCCGTTAATGGAAACAAGCTAACCTAATCAACTTAATTCGCATAATCGGAAGTTCAGTGAAATTTGTTTTTCTAATGTAAAAATAATATAATGTATTTATATTAACAAAGTATATAGATTGTTTGGTATTTCTTACTAAAATCAACGTACTTTTAATTGATTACGTTACCCTCCCTAACTGCTACCCTCCCAATCTAATCCAAAATTAGTAATGTTTGTGGTCGAAGGTCCGTAGCTAGCTCTCATAATCATTTTTTATTTGTAATTAAGCAACTATATTACAATAGACTGTCAATGAATATGCAATTACAAACTTTACAAACAATGTACCATTATTAGCCTAATTGGTATTCTCTTATTTCACACGAAAATCATTTCGCTTAGGTTGAGTTGTTTCGCGTGATGCTTAGTTTCACTCATTCACGTGACATGTCCATAGGCTACTATTTTTTGTTTCTTCTATCGTATTTATGATTGTTTTCAAAACCGTCGTAAGTGATAAGTCCTAAGATGTATTTCTTAATTTTCATAAAATAGGAAAATTTATGAGAACTATTTTGTTATAATCCGAAAGAATCTGTATTTTTTTCCCGAGAACTATATTGTTATATTCCGAAAGAACCTGTAATTTTATCCATGTCAAGAGAGATACACTTACAAATAAAAAATACGTATAGATTACAAAAGTCGCATATATTTTTCTCGTCGTTATACGAAAAAACTCATGGTTTCCCAAAGTCTGAAAAAGCCCAAGGGAAAAGCTCATAAATATTTTCCGTTTTTTTTACCCATCACTAATTGTGTGTGTTGAATCATCTTGCTATGTAAATGTATGCTCTTTTGATAACTTTTAAAATTAGATTTGAGAACACATAGTCGTAAGCTTTTTATCCCACACAGCTGCTTTTCAATACTGGAATATCCAGAACAACATTCTACCAGGCGCTAGGGATGCATGATATGTAAATTATTCTTGTAAAGCTATTTTATCCTATATTAGTGACAGCGCAATATCATAATTTTATTCCAAAGATGATCCTAAAGTGTTCAGAATGGGTTTACTGTAGTTTACTATTTTCATATTCTCGTTTCTCCACATTTTTTGACTGTTAATCAGAATGTCGACTCTTCTGTATTTTGCATTTTCTTACAGGGTATCTGTATGACTGAATGGTAACTAATTAAAAATAATTTGTGCATGGATCGTAACTCCCTTTTCCTTGTAATGAAAGTGTGTAAATTACCTATTTGCACTTAAAGGAACCTCCTTAATATGTATTCAGCGTAAGTGAAGCCGATGTTATAAACTGATTTGATTATGTTAATTGTTTTTAGAATTCAAATAATCACTGAAAGTCAAATGGAAATGAATATAGTATATATGCGTCACAATTTTTCTGAGTTTCTTCGTTATACTATACACATTCCACCTTAGGATAACATTAGGAATTAGATTTGTGGGCTTTCGGCGTCTATGATCATGTTAGCCCGTTACGTGTGAAAGATTATGTCCATCGGTGATCACATACCCGGAGGACTGGGGCAAGAAAGGGGCAGGGAAGGAAAGAAGCGGCCTGGTATTATTATGTTAAATACAATTCCGGTATTGCCTGATGTGAATGAAGAAAACCAGGGAAAACCTCAATTAGGATGACTGGCCTGAAAAATCTGTTACATTTCTGCGATCGAAAGTCTCCACCGGGAATATATTCCACATACAGATTTACTTAAATATATCATAATTCTATAAACTGATTACTTTCAGTTAGTTATCATTAATGCAACTAATTCATTAACTTAATTCAGCAATTTTGATTATTACCAACAGCCACTGCTTTATGTTGGTCTAGAGCGAGAGTATTTTGTAAGAAAATACCAATCAGTTGTATACGAGAGCAGAAGTAAGGTAGATTTTGTGTATTTTGAAAAGATCATCAATTAAATATGAAATTAAATCTTTGAGTTTTACGTCCCACGGTTATGCCGGTTAGGCTAAAGGAGACGGTGATGATGAGTAATGAATGAAATGGTGGAATGAAGGAAGTGGGAGGAAACGGGAGAACCCCGAGAAAACCCACGCACACGGTATTTGAGGTCAATTAATCTCTGGAAAAGTCTTTTTCCGTTTTCTAAAGACTTGCAATCATTTCTTATAGTTGCTGACTAGGAATAAAAATGTTTAATCTGCCCAAATTTCTGCCAACGTGTTTTGAAATTAA
This sequence comes from Thermobia domestica, assembly GCF_964235325.1. Classification (NCBI taxonomy): domain Eukaryota; kingdom Metazoa; phylum Arthropoda; class Insecta; order Zygentoma; family Lepismatidae; genus Thermobia; species Thermobia domestica. Next base: position 146,304,598 of record NC_137465.1, on the reverse strand, counting down.
AGTAAGTGAATGTGTCGCAAGGAGATTGTGGTGTGCGATTGCTATAATGTATTATTATTATTATTATTATTATAAATACTCATTAAAAGGTATTAAATTTAAATGAACAACTCATTAAAACATATATTTATTTTATTTGCAACAGATCATGTTTTTCCTCGTTCTTCACAGACCTTACACGATTTTGTAAGCGGAGAATTAATTAATTAGAATTTCGTATTTTCCGCTTTGAAGTTGGATTGGATTAAATGCAGATTATTTTTAATGTTTTAAAAAACAGTCGTGTTGTTACGAAGCATACAAAGAAGAGGAAAAAACTAGCCGTTATGTGTACATAATGTTTAGCGTTTGATTAAAAAAAAGTATTCACGCTCTTAAATAACTGTTGTTTTTTTAAAATCATATTTCTTTCAGCAAGCTTAATTAATGATCTTGATACTCTGAAATCATGTAATTTGTAATCGATAACGTTGTTTGAAAAGAATGAGCTTAATCTGGTGATAACACTTTTAGAGCAAATACGGATAGATTTATCAATTCGTTTTTGTCATGTATTTGGCAAAATACATTGTGAAAAATATATTTACAAATATGTGTGTATATATAAGTTTAATGTCCAAACTATTTTGCTTAAAAAACAAATTAAAATAGTGTTGATGGTGTTGGTTTTCGATTTTAAACTACCGAGGTATTACAATAAATTGGATTACTATTTAATGAAACAGAAGATCCTGCTAAAAGCAGTTATTCATATATGAATTCCCATACAATATGTAATTATTTTGTTATTATGTTTTATCATTGTCGTAGGAGAAGAGGGGTTGGTGGAAGAAAGGGAGTATCGTTACCACCGATTCTTTTTATCACTGAAATATCGTATATACTATACTTATATCCAACACATAAGTAATTTTCTCTTAGTGCCTTTGAAGTTTCGTGACGATAGTAGTTTCATAAAGTATATTTGGATACAAATCGGATTTAAAACAAAAAAGTTCAAAAACAAGGAGAATTTACTGTTAGAAATTAAATTTAAAATATTCGGCCTTATGCAGAGGTTTTCTGACGCGTGATTAAAGCCATACTAAAGAGTTCGTCTAACATATGTTTCCTGCAGTAGTCGGGCATTTAGTATGACGTTAATCATACGTCAAAACGACTCTCATAAGGCCCATTGATACTAATTAAAAAAAAACCGCTGTCGTCTTACACATTAGGGAATCAAAGTGCCGCAGTGAGTAAAATCAACAAATTTCAACTTCCAACTACGTATTTTTGAAAATATTAAAAGATCATTTTTGTATTGTTTTTAAATCTCTGTTTTAAACTTTTATCTTGAATTTAAAAAAAAATAGATCTAAGGATTGCGAGGCGTGTTTCATATAACTATTCTTCCATTCTTAAAAATCTATGTATTTGCCATCTTCTATATAACAATAATACTAATAATAATACCGTAATTAATAATAAAAAGAAATTTAAAGATAAAAATTTACAAGTTTGAAAGGCCGTATTACAATTATTTAATAAAGAACACTAATCTATAATTTGATTTTTCTCTACAATATTTTAATGTGTTTAATATTTTTATTTCTACTAATAGATAACGAAATATGTAATTCATCTTTGAAAATTTTAGTTTTTGGTAAGATAATGATGTGAATTAATTTAATTGTAATTAAGTTTCTTTTTATTTCTTCAAATTAAATTTAATACTTATGCTAGTGGTAACAGCAAATAATGTTTTAGAAAATGTATAATCGTCAGCAAAAGTAGTTATCGACTTATACAATTCAATTGTCAATAGCTTCAAAATTCGTTAAGTATGGACATACTTTTGTAATTTAATTGCGCTACAGCATATACTGAAATTTATCTAGGTACGTTTGAAATAACTTTTTCTTAGTTCTCTTTTGTTGGATATATTCTTTCGGTGCAGACTGTACTAATTATTATGTAAGCAATACCATTATAGAATTAAAACATTCAGTAATCCAACTGTAGCAGATCACCCAATGATTAATGTGATGTGATCAATCAATAATAAATGTGATTTGCTTTTTTTTTCTTTACCATATATACTTTCTGTCTCTCTTCTTAGCCACTCCCCAATTCATACGTCTTCTGCTCGTACGATACCGGTTTCGATTCGTGATGGGAGAGCAGAAGAATTATTTTTACAATCATTCACTGTCATTAATCAGTCGTGTCCCTTATTTTATTTCTATTCCATTTTAAATTGAACAACAGCTATACACCTATTAATAGTGTTCAGTAGCATACAATACATTCAGTATATAGTTACAATTCATAAACTTTTTTATATACTAAAGTATATGCTCCAAGTATTGTTTTATATGTACATCAAATATATCTATTGTAAGATTTCTTATTTTGACTTCATATTATGGAAAATGCATATTCTTCTAATCGGCGATGTATCCAATTCATTCATACGCTGATGCTTCATGAAATGTTTGTGACCGCGAGCGTACTTCCTGTTTGGGACGTGCAAGGAGATTTCTGATAATAATGTTCGTGATTCTATCTACTTATGTATAAGTTTGCTTAAAAATAGAAAAGAAAATTAGCTCTTCCTGTTCCAAGAAATGCGATAAATAATTTTGTAAAAGTGCAACATATTTTTTATATAGAGGATATATTCCTATATCCTTGTAGTATATAAAAAAACTCACAGACTCTAGATAATGTACGTACTTTTCTGAACTAGGATCTCAAATTATCGATGAGTATGTTAGTTTGGAACGTACAGGTTGGTGGTTACTGGTTGGTTCTGGTGGGTTCTGGTTGATGGTTTCTGTATATGCATTATACAGAATTTTAAGCACATACGTTCTTAAACTCTCCTCCGAGTCTCACAACAAACCCGAAATTTCTATAATTCTATTTTCAATCCGATTCAGGTAAATAACGAATGAGAGATGTTTATTATTGACACACCAAAATCAGTTATACGGCCAATTCTTTGCAATTGCATAGTATTTATGTGGTATCGAAATTTAAAGTGATTTTTCTTCGTTATATAATAAATTATATTGCAGTTCTCAGTATTTAACGGTAATTTGTTTACTTTGCATCAATTAGAAGTGCATTAATGTTATTTTGCAAACTGATAGAGTCCATATCTGAACGTATGACACGGCAAAATTGTAAATTTGTTTACATATAACAGCTTTTCTGACTTTATTACGTCAGGTAAATCATTAATATGTAACCAAAAACGGAAAGGGCATAAGTTTGGACCCTGTGGAACACCTGAATGAACTACAAATTCAGAAGTCATTGACTAATTATTTCACAAAGTCAATAAATTTCTGTAGCGTATACTATGTCAGCGCTGACGGAGATATGACGATAGAAAGTCACGTAGGGGTGCGAAAAATTAAAATTTACCAGGTTGCTAAGGAAAATATCATGATTTATGACATCAAACACTTTACCGAACTCTGCATCACTTGTGTCTATTTGATTTTATTATCAATAGTAAAAGAGTGAACTCAACCAGATTAGTTACTGTCGATTTTCTGGATATAAAACAAACTGACTTTGTGAAATAATTGAAGAAACCTGTGAATATATCTTTTACTGGATAATAATTTTAAATATTTTGGCTGGCACAGAGGTTTACTAATCTATAGTTTATTATATCAATATTATTTCCATTAGCTTTGGAAATTGTACAAATATCAGCAAGTTTCCATGTAGGTGGACAGCGAGAACTGGCTAATGACTTATTACTTATTCCCTGCAATGGTTATTTACTGACTGGGAGCAGCCCATAATAATATATTACTTATTTGAAATCGTAACAAATCTCTGCGAGAGTAGTAAGAAGTTGGGGATGCACTGATGAACTAACATTTGATCGAATTAAGTTAACACATTCAAGTTTGTACTTTTTACACACGAATTTATTCCCTTCATATTGACAAATAGGTCTATTGGCCTAAGATGAGTCATATCATACTCAGAGAGACTTTGTGTACATACCTCTTTTCCTGTCCATACCGGGCCCACCACTTCTCCTTTTGTAGAATGTCTTTCACTTAAGGATCATGAAAACGTCGGACAGAGGTTCTAACAAGAATGATCCTTTGCCTTACTGTAGTCTGGATTTTATTCAGAAGTGACTTCCTAGCTTCAATTCAACAGTTTTCTATCATTGAACCCTGTAGTACACTAAAGAAGTTCGCATCGTTCTCCCCAAGTATGATACAAACAATATAGTGATATTTTGCCAGAACTTGGAGAGGTTTGAGGCCTAAGCCTTTTGATAGTATCTGTGACTTCTCCTGCTATATGTATAACTGCATGAAATTAGCTTTATGAAAATTATAATCTTACTTAACACATGTACTTTCAGTACGAATTCTTTTTACTACTACTACTACTATTATTATTATTATTATTATTATTATTATTATTATTATTATTATTATTATTATTATTATTATTATTATTATTATTATTATTATTATTATTATTATTATTGTAGTATTAGTGCATGTACACTGGGTTAGCAGATCAGAATTAACAGGATTTGATGAAGGCTCAACATCATACCCAGATTTGTTATACGAGACTTGAAAGTGTTGCATAAATGAATTAGCAATAACTATTTCGATATTCAATTGACGTGCCTCATAAGTATAAATTACAGTACTGCTATCAGAATTATATATTTTTTCTGTATTCAAAAGGATTTTGGATTCACAAGAATACTGGATTCACAATTGCTTATGTATCTATGAACCCTGGAATTTTCCCGTTGGACTAAGCTTTAATTTCTTTCAGTGATAGATAATATCCTTGTCTCCATTTTTCTCACTAATAGTCTGTGATCTTCATGCTTTTATTATTTTAGGCGTGAAATAAATACGGTATTTCTAATTAATTTTCCTACGTAGTACACATTTGTTAAAAATTATCATTCATTAAATTATAGAAACCATCAATAGTTTTGTCAAGTAGAACTATTAGCCACAGTTTCGCAGCTGGCAGATACCATATCTCTATATAACTGTATGAAATTAGCTCAATGAAAATTATAATCTTATTTAATATATGTACTTTTAGTTCGAATTCTCCTTATTATTATTATTATTATTATTATTATTATTATTATTATTATTATTATTATTATTATTATTATTATTATTATTATTATTATTATTATTATTATTATTATGCATTTTTGGCAGGTCCTGGGACTAATGAGGTTTTATAATGTTTGGACCTGGAAATGTCTCTTCCATGTTTCTCGATTATCAGCTTCCTCTTTTAACTCGAAATAAGTTATTTTCTTCTTCGTGTTTTTGTAATCATCGATCAGTTGTGGTCTTCTCCTTCCTACTCCTGACTTTCCTTTCATCTTTCCTTCTATGGTGCTATGAAAACGATAATTTCTTCGAAAGATGTGTTCAATCCAATTAGCCTTCTTATGAAGAATGCTGGCTAAAAGCGTCCTCTCCTCTCCATTTTAAAACGTCTTCGTTTGCTACTCTCTCGGTACATTTTACCTTAATCATCCTCCTTCAACACACCATTTCAAAGCTCTTTAAATATTTCTTCATTTTATCTTTCGTAATGTCCGATTCTCTGAACCATACAGCCCAATGCTTTATATATAGCACTTGATCATCTTCTTCCATAGTCCAATATTAGGCCTGCATATTAAACGTTATCTTTTCTTGTTAATGCTTCTTCGGATATGGCAATTCTTGACCTGATATTTTTGGTGCAGCAAGCATCTTTCGTCAAAATGCTTCCCAAATACTTGAAATTATCTACCTCTTCAAGTTCTCTTTGTTCTACTCTGACTCGTAAGAGCGCGTCTCTCCGGGATATTCTTAAGAGTTTCGATTTTTTGATGTTGATTATCATTTTATGTATTTTCCCAGTGTCAACAATTTTGTCAATCATCTCCTGTGGTCCTTTATCGGTTCTAACTATAAGAATTGTATCATATTATAATATCTTTTGGTAGAGTCAATAATAGTCCGGGATTAGCCCTTCACCAATTTTATTATAAAAATAATCTTCTATAGAATAATTACAAAGTTTCTTTGTAAAGTTATAAAAATAAGTGTTTCAATATTAGTTCTTAGCACAGTAAAGTTACTTTAGTTGACGAAGATTGGAATTAGGTACGTACGAGCAACCATTTTGCCTAATGCAGCCTTCAAGGTTTTATAAAGGAATATCCAAAACTATGGGAGACGGTTTATAAGGATCCTCCTTCGCCCAAAGCACTCCCTGGAGGTTGGTTATGATTAGGAATCTCTTTCGCGCAATACAGCTACTGAAGATTATATAGGTAGGAAAACTCTTTAGTCCAATACGACCTCAGGAGTGGCTGTTGTATGTTAAGTGATCAGTGGTCAACTGATCATTCGGTCCTCTGCTGATCTTCTCTTATAGGTGACTTTTGGGCGATTCATCCATCTGGATTCCGCAGCTTTGGTTTCGTGTCGTCCTCTTTTTTAATGTATCATCTGCTTTATACATAAACAATAGCACGTGTTTTATAATTATTACATCTGCTTAATGAAGTAATACACATTGAAAGATGGGTATCCTTACAATATGCATACTTGACTTTACTAATCCAATTTTGAAATCTCCAACTCCATTAATGCTTCCTTCATTAACTGTAAATGTTAAATAATTGGAGTGACATACTACATTCTTGTCTGATTCCTCTCCAGTCTCCACACTATTGCTTCCTCCTTGATTCAAGTGCATCTTCACTTGTTTGATTTAATTTGATTTGATTTATTGACATATAACACAACAGGCACAGGCCTAATTACAGTGTTACATAGTATATCGCTATACAGATTATATAGGTTAATAAAGCTATTGGTCATAATTACATTTGTCTTACAAAATTAATAGACTTCTTAAAACTACTTACATCCATTGCCAGTACATCCAGGTTGAAATTTTCTTTAACTAACGTGTTGTAGGTTGCACTAACTCTCCATATAGGAGATCTGCTTAAAACGTTTGTTTTCGCTGTCATACAAAAAAATGTATTTTTCGAAGCAGTGCGCAATCTAATAGATGGTACTTGGATACATATTTTTTCGTTAAGATCAGGACAGTCTATTTTGCCATGAAAGAGTTTGTGTAGAAACAATAAATCAATATTTCTTCTCCTGAGTTCTAATGTTTCAAAATTAAAATTTTCAACAAGGTTAATGTAGCTTTCAAATTTTGGATAGAATTTTGTTTTCTTAAGGGTAAGAAGCCTTAGAAACTTATTTTGAGTACGCTCAATCAAGAATGAGTATTTCTGTATATTAGGGTTCCATATATTACTACAATATTCTAATTTTGACCTGACGTATGCATAATACAGTACAATTAAAGTTTGATCATTTTGAAAATCTTTACTGACTCGATAAATATATCCAAGATTTTTGTAGGCTTCTTTGCAAATAGTTTCAATGTGTTGAATAAAGGTTAATTTTGAGTCAAAAATAACTCCCAAATCCCTTATAAAATCAAGCTTTTTCAGTTTTTCCCCTAATATTGAATAATTATATTGAATATATTTTTCTTTTCTAGTGAATGTTAAATAACTGCATTTACGAACATTTAACTTAAATTTATTGTTTTTACACCAAATTTCAAGATTTTGTAAGTCACTCTGAAGTTCTAAACAGTCCTGAATTGTTTCAATTCTGTTGAATATTTTAAGGTCATCAGCAAAGAGTAGATTTTTAGAAAACTGAAAGCACTCAGGAAGATCATTTACCGCCAAAATGAAAAGTAGAGGTCCCAGATTCGAGCCTTGAGGGACTCCAGATGTTGCATGGAAGATTTGAGATTTATGATTACGATACAATACAGTTTGTTTACGAGTTTGAAGGTAGGAAGCAAAATATTGCAGAGTTGATTTCGAGAAGTTAAAGGATGCCAGTTTGTTTAACAGAATGTCATGGTCAATGACGTCAAATGCTGTTGTCCTATGTACAGATTGCAAATGAGTCGTAGTCTCTCCAGTAACCTCATTTCTTTAAGTATTTTCCAAAGTTTGGTCCAATTGACCAGATCGAAAGTTGCTAGTCGATGACATACAAACATATCTCTTCCTTTACGTCATGAACTCGTCCTGATATAATTTTCCTCAAGCCAACAGCATCTCTGGTGCCTTTTTCTTTCTGGAATCCAGACTGATTTTCTTCGAAAATCTCTCCTATCTTACTTTTCAGTGTAGAAAATAAGGATAGTTGTTCTATGATCGCATCACTTCTTTGCTTGCTTTTTCTTGGGTAATGTAACCATTGTAACACCAAGAAAGTCCTTTGGCCATTCTCCACTCAGGTAGATCTTGTTAATAAGTGAGGTCAGTACTTTCACTGCATTGTCTTCTAATCCGTTGAGCAAATCTGCTGGAATGTCATTATCTCCAGTAGCTTTCCTCCGTCGCATGTCTTTGACGGCTTGTGCTACTTCACTTTTCAATATACTGGGTCTCTTTTTCTTCATCATCCACCTCTTCCTCTGCTTCGATCGCAATATCTTGGAGGCGGTTCTTCTGATCATACAGATCTTTTATGTATTCCTCTCAGACCTTACTGATCTTCGATTTCACTACATGACCTTGCTGGTTTTCGATTCCAAACATGCGTATTTTTTTTTAGCATTTTCTCCTAATTTGTGTACTTTCTGATAGTATATCAGATCATATCTTCCGTGCGTTGAAGTTCCGTTATTTCATCACATATCTGTTATATGTACTTTTCTTTAGCTTTGTCCTTCTCTCTTCTCAATTCATTATTCAGCTTTCTGTATTCTTTGATGTCCGTGATTTTTGCCCTTCTGTTTTCCTCTATTTTCTTAAGCATCGCTTTAGTTATCCATGGTTTTGTCAGTCATGTTTTCCATCTTGTCAATATTATGGTGGAATGTGTCTAGTGGAATCTGTTTAACTTTTCTCCAACTATTTTCTACATTGCCTACCATATCGCCCATTCCACAGAAATTTTCTTCAGTCTCTTCTTTCACATCACTATCCATATTTCTTAGTGGCTTTAAGTTCCATTTTCGATTTTTCTTCTCACTTTTGTTGACTCACTTAACCGTTAACGCCCCAAGCCTAAATCGTCAAATTGTTTACCAAGCTGGGGTCTTGTAGGAACCCCAAGAATTATTTTCATTCCTCAGCTTATTTTTTTGCACTTTTTAAACTAACGTATGATTGATCTAATTATGTAGCAGATATCCCAAAAGGATTCAGGGCACATATACAGATCGAGAATAAATTGGTTCTTATAGTTGCAGCAGTATCACCAAATATCACCTTGTGGGGTTCCTAGAGGACCCCGCTTGATGTGTTATGGATTAAATCAGGTTTGCATTTCCGACAACAGAAAATAGTTATCCGAATCAATGTCCGTTCCCAGTTGTGTCTTCATGTCTCGTGTACTATTCCTGAAACATTGCTTGACAGGAATTTCCTAGATTTTCCAGAACAGCTTGGTTTTTCTTTTCTTAAGCCACATATTCGTCATCATGATATCATGTTGCATACAGAAATTGATAAGCATCTGGCCCTGTGCGTTTCTTCTACCTAAAGCAAATGATCCCACCACCTCATTCGTAGCTAATTCTTCTACCACACTGTTGAAGTCTTCCATTACTATGTTGTTGACCGTCTTCCTTTCTGATGCAATATGTCAGTAATTTCATCATATGTTACTCCTACTTCATTGCCATCATAGTCGGTTATTAATATATACATTTGTGTTATCACAATATCCACTGGTTTTGCACTTAGTTCTACAAACATCAAGGGGTCAGTTAAGCATTCCATTTTGGTTACGCTTCTTGCCACTTCATTCTCCATTGCTATCGCAACACAATTCTCGACCTTAACGAAACCCGAATATTGTGTAATTTCCCGATACTATCTAACCTTTTCCTAAACGATCTCATTTCACTCAAGCTCACTATATTCACTATACATTTATCCATTTACATTTTTAAATTTTCAAGTTTGCCCGCACATCATAAAGTTTGTATTTGGTCTAGGAATTAATTCGTGCGGTTGGTACGCACACATTGAAGCTGTAGTACAAACACAAAATACATAAATACCTTAAGAAAAATATTGTCCATCGCTAGCCACCACTTTCGCCCATCTGTCAGGCAATGTACGGATTCCGTGGCGAAAGAAGTCCTCATCCTTGGAAGCGATCCAGTCAGAGACCCATGTTTCGATATCTTCTGAAGAAGTAAACCGCTGTCCAATCAAATCGTTGTTCATGCAATCGAACAAGTAGTAGTCCGAAGGAGCAACGTCTGGTGAATACGACGGGTGGGGTAAAACTTCCCATCCGACATTTTCTAAATAGGTTTTGACCGGTTTTGCGACATGTGGGCGAGCGTTATCATGTTGAACAATAAGTTTATCATGTCTGTTCTCCCATTCTGGTCGTGTTCTGGCCAGAGCTTGCTTCAAACGCAATAATTGTCGTCGATAACGTTCTCCATTCATAGTTTCACCCGGTTGCAGCAGCTCATAGTACACCACACCTTTCATATCCCACCATATGCACAGCATAACCTTTGCACAGTGAATATCTCGTTTTGGTTGTGATGGACCTGGTTCACCTAGTTTCACCCAGGCCTTTTTTCGTTTAGGGTTCTCGTAATGGATCCACTTCTCATCACCCGTAATAATTCGATGCAGAAACCCCTTTCTGCTCTGTCGTTGAAGAGCAATTCGCAAATGGTTTTTCGTCTTTCAACGTCTCTGTCTTTCAATTCATGTGGAACCCAATGTGACATCTTTTGAATCATTCCCATGGCTTTCAAGCGTTTGGAGACTGTTGTTTGATCAACGCCTAATGCTGCTGCAAGTTGTTCCTGCGTTTGACACGAATCCTGCTCGAGCAATGCTGTCAATTCTTCGTCTTGAAATTTTTTTGGCTGTCCAGCTCGCTCTTGGTCTGCCAAGCCGAAATCACCACTTCTAAACCGTGCAAACCACTTCTGACACGTTCGCTCAGCTAGAGCATGGTCACCATACACTTCCACCAAAATACGATGACTTTCAGTCGCGCTTTTCTGCATGTTAAAGTAATGCAGCAGGACACCCCGCAAAAACACTTTATCAGGCACAAATTGCGCCATGTTCACTTAACTACAAACTGGTGTTGTTGACGCTTTAATCCACTGCCCTATACTACGAACGATACGCGATGACAGGGGTTTGCAACACATGTGTGGATACGCGGAACTGTGGGACGCTCCGTTCGTTGCGCCATCTCTTGTCCACCCGCACGAATTAATTCCTAGACCAAATATGTTCCAGATTCCTAAGCTGACATGAAAGTTATTATTATTATTTTTTCCTCTGATATTCTTCCCGGAATAATCCCCACTGGGAGGTCCGAATGTGGGGACTATTTTACCTCCGGAATGTTCTACCTCAGAAAGAACAACTATTATATTTATTCTCCTCCTTCTTCCTTCCTGGGAAAATGATAATATGGTAATATTCCTATTTCCTTTCCACATTTCCATGCCGTTGACCACTTGGTAATTCATTCCCCTTTTAGGAAAATTTCCCCTCCTGAGGACAAGAAAACGCACTGACTTCCACTCGCTCATCCACCCTCCGAGGTGGGTGTTGGAACCTCATAGAGGTTGATTCCTTACCCAGAAAGTCAATAAATCCCCACTTACGTTAGCTCCTAAGATGTTGTCCGCTTTCTCCAGCGAGAAGATATAGGTTGGTATTTTCCCTTCGTTTGGGATGAGACCCAAAGGAGTTCCTCGAACCTCTTTACTATAACAAAATAAGATGATGGATATATTCAGATATTCAGATATTCAGATGATGGATATGATAATGATTGGGATTCATAGGTTACTTTCATATCATTTACAGTATATTTGCAAGATCCAGATCTACTGTTATATCTAATTCATTTTTAATATTATTTAACGTTTTTAAGTTATATAAATTCATAAAGTTGTACGTTCATTTCTCCGGACAAGTATTTGTGAAATTAAGAATAACAAAATCAATTCCAGTTACGTACGATAGATACCAATCACGTAGTACAAGAATATTACTTTCCGCTTGCAAAAAGCTATGCAAATAACCAATATAATTTTGACATTCAGAAACCTTAGATCCAGATGGAAAATATTCTAGACTCACAAATAGAGAAGAAACATTATTTACATTTCGGGAGTGGTTGGACTTTGAAGTCATTATTTATTACTAACAGAACAGAATCACCCGCTTTCTTTACTTGTCGAAATTAAATTTCTATCCGACCTAAATATTGTGTACCTGTTATTAATCAATTTGTTATTAGTATGTCTATTGTTCAGCCAAGTTTCAGTAACAGCAATTGCTTTAAAGTTGTTATTTATAATAATTTCATGGACAAAGTTGAATTTTGCACAAAATCCTCGCGCATTTTGGTAAAATACAATGAAATACTTGTCAGTTAGGGTGTTAAATGGTCTGAAATATAAGTGTAGCAATACTTCTATAAGCAGACCTAATACAGTTAAAGATCTAAGTGTTACATTTTACCGGAAATTAACGTTCAATAATCACTCGAAAATGTTACTCATGATGCTTTTAAATTATTATTAGGATTCAAAATTAGAAGTGGTAAGAGATTCAGCAATATTTCTACACTACTGAAAATGTATTACTTATATGTGTGCTCTAAGTTGGAATATGCTGTTGTAATTTGAAACCCCTCGCAACAAAAACATCACCAACAAATTGAAAACTTTCAATCAAGATTCCTTAGGTATTTGATATACAAAGTAAAACAGTGGTAGACAATTTTCATATTGACTCATTAGAACAAAGGCGTAAATATTGTCAATCTAGAATTCCTCCAAGAAAATAGCTCAAAATGAATTCGATTGCTCAAACTTTATATGAGCGTTAAACTTCCATGTTCCTTCAGTTAGAACTACAACTAAGAATGGAGATATCATCTATTGCAAAAAGGCTAGGATCAATATGATTCTGCAGTCACCAATCTGAAGAATGTGTTTTGTCTATAACAAATTATGTTGAAAATAAGATAAAATTGAAAAATATGAAATGAAATGAAATCTTTGAGCTTTACGTCCCACGCTTATGCCGGTGAGGCTAAAGGAGACGGTGATGATGAGTAATGAATGAAATGGTGGAATGAAGAGAGTGGGAGGAAACGGGAGAACCCCGAGAAAACCCACGCACACGGTGTTTGTCCACCACAAACTTCACTTGGCAGGGGCTGGGATTGAACCCGGGACCCCAAGCACCGGTGGTGAACGCTCTACCACTGAGCCACCGCGACCTAAGATAAAATTGATGTGTTTGCAATGTCCTGTAAGGGACTAAAGCAATTGCTGTAAAAATATATTGCATTTCAACACTCTAATTGGACATTTGCCTGCTGTGTTGACTAATAAATAAATAATTATATATTTTCATTAATCATTCTTTTCTTTTAACATAAAGGGCATAATTGATACACGTAAAATTGGATATTTAATTTAAAATATCTTTGTTTCGTTATACAGATGTAAATCAAATAAAACTGAAACTATTATTTTGATTAATGTATTTTCCAAAGATGCATAGTTTGCGATTTTACTGTATTTTTTATTTTTTATATTTTTAGTAGACCAAACGTATTCTGAAATTCAAATTAGATTTTATGTGTAAGTTAGTTTGGTTATTAACGTAAACAGTTTTATAAGAAAAAAAGAGAAAAAACTGGAGCATGATACAACTTAGTTGCCATAAGGTGTTCCTATAAATATAATATTCCCCGGTCGTTAAAAGAGTTAGAGCTCAATGTAACAGAAGAAAAACCAAGCAGCGGAAGAGTCATTTTTCTGCACCATTTGCTACAAATTGGTTCACAACCCCAGGAGGAAAAAAGAAAAGTACAAAAGTGTGTGCAAGGTACCACTTTGATAACAATCCTACTTAACCTCTGGCGTGTTGGGAATTCTGAAGCATTTTCTTCACTCCCACCATTGCCCCAGTAGCTCATCTTTCTTTTATTCGTTTCTTTCTGGGATATGAAATTCTAAAATACCATGAACAATGTAAGCAAAGCAACTTTTAATAATGAATATAGATATATTATGTTGTTGAATGTGGATGAAATATAGGGCCTATATATTTTGTTGCTTTAAAATTTTGTTATTATAGAGTGTCTCTGGTATTTTAAATCAGAGACATACTCAATACAGACCCATAGCTATAGGGTGGCCAGAGGAACTAAGCAACTCCCCCTGCAAACATCTTCAATTGTCCTGAAACTTTCAGTTGTTTGAATAAATATGTGTTTAATGAGTATGCATTCCGATAGCATCATTCACATTGAAGAAGAAGAAATCGGTTAAGAAAAGTTCGTTACAAAAAGACCTTTAACGTTATCATTGAAAAAACCTAGACTCCCTTACAGCAGTTGTATAATTGGTGACGAAGTATGGCATACGTACTTCCGAGAACGGTGCAAGTACACTCTTTAGAGGTTTGACAAAAATATTTTTACGTGTTTTGCATTTTTTTTTTTTTTTTTGGCTATTCTATATTTTGGCTCGACAGACGAAAGGCTTGCCTTTCTGAAGTCACTGACGACGACTCATGTTTCGTAAACCGGATTTCGCATCTGCAAACAAGGGGAAACACTCAGAACTATCACCACCTGAAATGAGACCGCCACTGGAACCTCAACGGGAAACAATCCATGCCAAAAATCGCAGAACTTCAGGTTCAGAAGTATGAAATATTCTTCAGGAGTCGTTTCAACTTCCCAAGAATTTGATTCTATCTTCACCTATTCTATCTTCTATCTAATCTCTCTACTAAAGCCGAAAGTGAAAAACACATCTAGGCTACCATTCCCACTTTTAATATTGAACTCCTTAGAGGGAAAGGATAAGAAAAAGCTAGAGATACCCTTCTGAAATGGATTCATAAGTTCTAAGAATAACTTTCTTCCAAGAAGTGCTGAAAATATTCGATTTTCGGTTTCAATACTGATTGTTCATCCTCAGGAGTTCTTCTGCGGGTATTATTGGGATGGTATTGAGACGAGACGACACTTTGTAAGTCTCGGTCTCATCGCGGTTGATAAATAAAGGAGAAAACTAATCGTACGTTCATTACGTTGAAATTTTATATCAATTAAAAATTAAATGCGAAATATGGACATACATATTACATAAGTATATAGGTAATTGCAGCTATCTGTATGTATTTTCTCTCTCTCGCCAAAACAAGTGATTCTTAACTTTCTAGTTATCTTTTATATTAATTTTGGTAGTTTTGCTGCAACATGAAGGATTGTACGACTTTCGTTACAAGTACGTTTTCGCTGTACGACTTTCGTTAAATTTTGGATCCATTTTTACCTTACCTTAGTAAAAGTTTTTTATATATATATATGCACTTAGGTAGACTATCCTAAATTACTTTTTGGTCGAAATTGAGTAAACAATACTTTCTTAAGAGACTTTTCTTTCTAGTGGTGTAATAATGTAAGTCTAAAAGCATCCTACTACTTTGTAACTACTTAGTTTCAAAAACAGTACTATAGGTCTTACTTAAGGAACCTGTAAAATTACGAAATTGTGACTTGGTTTAGTTTACCTCTGAGGTCCAGATATAATAAAACCATCACCATCATCATAATCAACCACTATCAATCCACTGCTGGATGAAGGTCTTTCCAAGTCTTCTCCACAACTATCTATCACGGGCAATTCTTTTTCCAGGTTACTCCACAGTGGTTCTTGATTTCATCACACCTTTTTGTATGCACACGTTTATAGGCTGTTTTTATCTCGTGGTATCAAGTCTAGAATTGTTTTCGTCCATCGACTACAATTTCTTCTTGCCATATGCCCATCACTTACTTCTTTCCATATGCCCAGCACATTTTCCAGTTCATATTAAAAATTATTTCATTAGTACCAGTCATTAGTTGCCAAATAATTCGTTTCTATATATCTGGACTACAAATAGTTCAGATCCACTACTTTCGGAACACAGACACTTCTATTTGATCTTCGGATCTGGCAACACTGACTCAATGATTTAAATCAACACAAGGACCCCCGTTTGCTCTAGTGGCTAGCACGTTTGACTTCGTTTCACGTGGTCCCGAGTTCGATTCCCGGTGGGAGTATGGTTGAACGATAGAAGTGTTTCGATTTCCACTATAATCAGTAGCTCCACATCTCCTTTAGCTGTCTTTGCATAACCGAGGACGTTAAACTAAAACAAACGAAACCAAAAATCAACACAATGTGTATTACTAACTTAAGTCCTTGAATAATTGCATATAGCTATAAGGCATGGATCTAGTTTGAGGTGAACAGTGATCAAAATAAAACAAGTGAAATGTAATTAGCGTGTATCATAATTAGAACCTTTAATTAAGCACGGCTTTAATCTAAAGTGCACAACAGGCCTAAGTCTTAAGGGAAATACTGAAAACTTATCGGTTACATTTAATTTCAGTTAAACTTTGCATTTACATGTATTGCTGGAACGAAAACTTTGGCATTAACATTATAAGTAGCCCAAAAGCTACGAAAAGCGTCATCTTAGAAAACATTCTTGCATCATAAAACACATTTATGAGTAATTTTAAAATATTTTGTAGTTTAACTACGTAATTTGAACTATATGTAGAATAATATTTAGCAATTCATTTATGTTGGGAACACTGCTTAAAATAATATAACTGCGAGTTGCTGTAATTAAAACCACAACAACTATTGTTGTAATGTTATAAAAGCAAAGGAGAGCTAAAAAAAAAAAACGTCAGTTTTTTAGGCATAACAATTACTACCCATGTGTTTGGTATCTCTGAAACGGTTTGAAATAACAATTGAGGAGTTTGATGCAATAAGGGCGTAAGTCTAATATACGCATTTGGAGAAAATCAATGGTTGAAAATTTAAGTAGTGTTTTTTCTTTCTTACATAAAACAAGGTAATATCAGCATTTTATTCCGATATTAAGGTAAACTTTTGACAGGAGGCTAAACAAGCATGGTGAAAACCGCTTATGCGTTTGATGTTAAAAGGGCATAAACTCGCTTACGATCTTATAACATCAAACTCCTCAATCGTTGTAAATGGCATTGGGGTCATTGAAGTCTTTTGGAAGCATTTACATGATGAGACGTGGTATGTCAGCATGTTTTCGAAGTAAAGTCATTAGAAAAAGTAAAATTTTTCATTTCTAGTAACATTGTTCCTTCATTTATTAGAAAAACATTATACCATGATCATAGTATTTGACTCTAAGATACAATTGATGCGCATTGCACCGTCCATGCCATTTGAGTTATTAGAGATCTTCAAAATGTAGTCCATTGTTACACTGAATAATGTATATGGTATTGTGATTTTATTTCATATCCAATTAGAAATACGTAATACCTTACGTAATACAATTTGAGAAAATACAACTTTATGTTGCATTGGCAACACTGCATGTTTATCTAGTAGTATTGCAGAGTATCTAGATGATTTTTTCCCTTCAATAATTTACACAACATGGTACAAAATTTCAGGTTATGATATATATATATATATATATATATATATATATATATATATATATATATATATATATATATATATATATATATATATATATATATATATACATATATATATGACTTATTTAGGATCGTAAGAAGTCTTATGCAAGAATAGTAAGAAATTGGTAATGCACTGATGAACTAACATTTGATCGAATTAAATGAACAAATTCAAGTTTGTACTTTTTACACACGAATTTATTCCCTTCCTATTGACAAATAAGCCTATTGGCCTAAGATGAAAGTCATATCATACTCAGAGAGACTTTGTGTACATACCTCTTCTCCTGTACGTACTGGGCCCAGCACTTCTCCTTTTGTAGAATGTCTTTCACTTAAGGATCACCAAAACGTCGGACAGAGGTTCTAACAAGAATAACCCTTTCTCTTACTGTAGTCTGGATTTTATTCAGAAGTGACTTCCTAGCTTCAATTCAGCAGTTTTCTATCATTGAACCCGGCAGTACACTAAAGAATGCGGAATCCAGACAGGGTGGTATGATCAGGACAGAGCAATGTACTCATAGAAAATACAGTAAAACTTCAATGGATCGTTCTCTCCAAGTATGGTACAAACAATATATATATATAAAGAGAGAGAGAGAGAGAAAGAAGGCTATATGAACAGCAGTGCATTTTGTTTCGGGAGATGCATGAGGGGTAATAAATGCAGGGTGTCCAATATACAATGCAACCTAAGTATAACTTTTGAACCTGAAACGATACACAAATAAAGGTTATATCAACATGAAGCCTTGTCCATGTATATATTTTTAAACTAGGAAGCAACGATTGAAGTTCACTAGGAATCACACAGTGTTGCCAGATGTAACCGAAGATGTAAATCAATTTTTTTTTTACAACACTTATATTGACTCATGATAACTCATACGTATGGATATCGTGTCGTTAACTTTTAGTTTGTTTAGTTGGAGTAGCTTGGTAACTATTTATCAGAAAAAATAATTTTTCATTTCCACCGATAACTAATTGGATGAGACATTTGTAAGGGGGAACTACGGAAATCGTAGTTTTCATAAATTAACACTCTGAATTAGCAACCCTGCTGATGTTACAGTGCATCAAAAGATGTGTTAAGGATCTGTCTACATTATGCAATTCTTGAAAACAACGAGAAAGAAACTTTGAAATTACCATGATAAAACTTTTATTTACATGCACCCGGCAACACTGCTATTTATTTCAATGGGGCTACTTAAAGTAAGAGGTATACAGGAACAATCCTTGAACTGTACAAGACCTGGAAATGAACATTCGCAGTGCCATTAAGAACATTAACACTTCTACTCTTCGTAAAGTTGCTGCCAACATGGTGAAACGTGTGAACCAGTGTTTGAATCAAAAGAGGGGCACTCCCAGCATTTGTTATTGAGCTGATAACTCATTTCGTGATAATTGCAGCGTTGCCGGGTGCACTTAAGTAAGTTTTATCATGATAATTTCAAAGTTTGTTTTGCGTTGTTTTCAGAAATTGCATAATGTAGACAGATCCTTGACACAGTTTTTGATGCACTGAAACATCAGCAGTGTTGCCAATTCAGAGTGTTAATTTATGAAAACTACTATTTTCCCAGTTCCTCCCATCCGATTAGTTATCAGTGGAAATGAAAAATTACTTTTTCTGCTCCATAGTTTACAAGCTACTCCAACTAAACAAACTGAAAATTAACGACAGAACATCCATACGTATGAGTTATGAGTCAATTTACGTGTTTTGCAAAAAAAAAAAAAAAAAAAAGACACACTTTCGGTTACATCTGGCAACACTGTGTGGTTCCTAGTGTACTTCAATCGGTGCTTTCTAGTTTAAAATATATATACATGAACAAGGGTTTATTTTGGTATAACCATTATTTGTGTATCGTTTCAGGTTGAAAAGTTGTACTATCCTAAACTCCGGGTTGAGTTTTGTATTGGACACTCTGTATTTGTGTTGTACGTGCAATGCGATGAAATGACCACAAATTTATTTCGGGAGAGGCTTGAGGCCAATAGCCACTTCCTAAATACGCGACTGTATATCAGTCAACCGTTCCCATATTATCTAACACAGCAACGAAACAAATTTTGAGTAAAGGCAATTTTATTAGCTATAATATTCGAGAGGAAACCAAGACTTTCGAGACTGACCTAAGTCTCGTCTCGGTTTCGTCTTGATTTATAAAGGTTTGTCTCGATCTCGGTCTATAGAAGTCCGTTTCGGTCTTGGTCTCGTCTCGGTATATAGAAATCTGTCTTGGTCTCGGTTTCGTCTCGGTATATAAAAGTCTGTCCTGGTACAATCCCTACATTATTGGCAGGTTACTTGTCGCAACTGAGGAGCTTCTATGCTCTACGTTCTTCCGCTAACCTCTTTGTCTTCACGTACGGTTTTTCTGTTTTGATATCATCCATCAGCTGTAGCCTCTTTCGCACTCTCCCTCTCTTTCCGGCCACCACACCCTCTAGCACAGCGTTTCCCAACCTTTGTCAACTTGCGGCACACTACGTTGTAATTTTAATTCTTGCGGCACACTCATAGATATTATTATTATTATTATTATTATTATTTGCAAGTATAAAATACCATGGTATTTTTTTTCTGTGATTACTGATCTCCTTCTCACAGAGATGCAAGCTCGATCACTGGTTTCCCCTATGCTAACTCATTATGCTTATTTTTTATTCTAATTTTAAAATAGAAAACAATTGCAATGAAATATAGGACTCAGATTTTAAAAAATACACTCTGTTTTTCGAAAATTCTATCCAACCTTTCACTAAGAATGAAGATCACTAACGAACAAACAAATGTCTTGTACTTTTAACTTTGCAGTTTTAACCAAAACCGATTATTGCAATCACACAGTTTGCGATGCGTTGAAGTCAAAACACACCTGCTGAACAAAGTGTTGTCCTGTCATTCACTTGCGATGAGTGTTCTACAAACGTTCACTTGACGCGTACCGTACTAGTGTTTCCATTTCGCGATGTTATTATGACTCTCAATTGAAGCGTAACATAGCAGCTAACCGTGGAAATGTGTACAAGCCAAAATACTGTCTGCTACACAGTAATAGATGTAGAATGATATATTACAATTACAGTAATTTTTTCCATGGTAGAAATTCATAGTAATGTGAAATAAAAAGTATACATTTTGTTCCTATGTCTTGCAATTTGGTTGCTATAGAATTAATAATTTTGTTTCGATTTCCTCGCGGCACACCAGCGGTCCATTCGCGGCACACCAGTGTGCCGCGGCACACCGGTTGGTAAACGCTGCTCTAGCACGTCCCTCAAGATACAATTTATTCTTAGCCAATGTTCGAAACTGTTTCTCTTCTCTTCTCAACAATATCTAAAACTATTATTTCCTCCCGCCATTTCTAACAGTCTCTCATTCGTTTTCCGCTCGACCCATCTAATTCCCTCCATTCTTCTTCACACCCACATTTCAAAAGCTTTTAGTCGTTTTTCATTTTTGGGTAATGTCCATGTTGCTGCACCAATACATTACAATACTGTACACGAAGTATTTTATAACTATTTTTCTCAGCTCTTTTTCAATGTCCCAAGTATCCTCATTATTAGCCGTCCTTCATAGTTCAGTATCAACCGCTGCAGAGTTACCATTTTGAAAGTAATAATGTTGACAGTAAAACCTTTGTATGATTCAATTTCAAGTCTCCTGATTTTATTTTTTAAATACTGTTTTACATATGTATGTCTCGCTAGTTTGGGATCGTTCATTATGGTGTCAGGGATTATGGGGCGCATCATCCAGAGCAACGTTCCAAACAATTTTTGAAATTTTTGTAAAAGTTAAACTTTACGTAGAGCATAACCTCGTACGATTTGTATCTTCATTTTGCTCAAAAGGATGGAAGACCCGGCAGAGGTGCAATATATTGTAAGGTTGATGTACCACGTGCTTGATGTAAACACTCTTCAGACGACAGCTAAGAAGAAAACGTTATCCACCGTCGGCAACGATAGTCAAGTGATGCAGATGCGAACAGTCAGCAATCTTTCTGAGTAAAAGGAACTGGACACTGGAGAAGACACCAATCTCGTTCGGTTGATCAAACCACCAATCTTTAAGACGCCTGGTCATTGAGAGCAACTTAAGCCCTTGTCTCAGACGCCTGGTCATTGAGAGCAACTTAAGCCCCTGTCTCAGACGACTGATCATTGAGAGCAACTTAAGCCCCTGTCTCAGACGACTGATCATTGAGAGCAACTTAAGCCCCTGTCTCAGACGGCTGATCATTGAGAGCAACTTAAGCCCGTCTCTCAAACGGCTGGTCATTGGAAGGTTACTTTCCTACACTCTCTAAGACGCATGGTCATTGAAAGACACCTTTCCAATACGCCCTAGGACTGTGGTCATTGTGCCCCTCTAAACTTCACCAACAAACCTCCAAATCATTAGAGGAACTTGTACTTATTTGTAATATTTTGTATGCAAAATAAAACTTTTATGATAAAAGGTGATGGGAAAGTCCAAATTCCCGTATACCATATTTTAGCTCTACCCTAAAAGACAGAAAATTTTATAATATTGACCAATTTTTCTCTGTGATACTTAGGGATAACAAACAAATTGTAGTAACAATAGATTGATAGCAAATTATTGGTCCATTGGTAGAAAAATAATACTCCTGGGTGACTCCTCTCGCTGAAATAACACCAAAAAATACTTTTCCGCTTAAGGAGGAGACGTGGATACGCCACTGTTTTAATTTAATTTGTTCCTTCCGAATGCATTCCAGCCTAGTTTATGGTCTTTAAATTTCTTGTTTTTATTTGGCAACAGATAGTAATAAAAATATAAATGGTGCTTCAGGAAATTGGAACATGCAAAGTATTTGTATTTTTTGAAAACAGTTAAAGCTAGTTCCAGTCATTTCTTGATCTATTTCTCTTACGAATGGTCGTTCTTGTTTAAATTGTTATTGATTTTCTTTTGTTTTCATTTATCAAAGCAAGCGAAAGCAGCTATAGACGATTAAGAAAAATATCGTAACATCAAATGCTGACGTAAAAGAAATTACACTTTCAATGTTTGAAGGCGAATGGGAATTGGAAAATTTACAATATATATCCTAATTTTATTTTCTAAGTTAGTATTCAAGAATGGAGTAGGGACAAATACATTACAGATTCTACAAAAGCAAAACAAAATAAGTGAGTTTCTTCTATGCACAAGTTTCTTTTTCTTTTTTTAAATTGTATTTAAAGAAAGTAACAAATGTACTATGCAAAAGTTATTTCAGGTTAGAAAGATTATACAAATATAATATAAACTCAGTTTTCTTTTCAAGATATATTTCCCCTATGATGCAGACTGTATGTACTTAAGATAAAACTGCATGTGACACTTTTGCGTGTAAAATCCGCGGTTTCTCAGTGACGAATATCGTATATAAGCGTTTCTCAAACTGTGGTACATGGACACAAGTGGTTCACAATGTATGTCCTTGTGGCCCTCTTAGATTGAACACAAGTCCAAAAAGACAGAAAAAAATAAACAAAATTTAAGTGAATTTCATTTAACACACAATAATCTTAAGAGGTCTAATCACTGCGAAATTAAAATACCGCTAATTTTACAGTAATTATGTAATATCTTCAAATAGATAAAAGATAATCGAAATGTGGAACAAGAACGCCCTAGACAATATTATTTTCCAAGAGGTACCGTTATCATGAGTCACCTAGTAGTTTTCCGTTTGCAGCCATTTATAAACGCGAAAATAAATACCGATTTTCTCAATGGCTGGAAATCGGAAGCAGATAAGCGAGTCGTGATAAGGATATCTCATGTAAAATAATATTGTCTAATGATCTCTTGATCCACTTTAGATTATCTTGTATCTATTTGAAGATATCTTATAATTACTGTAAAATTAGTCATTTTTTAAACATTTCGCCGGGATTGGGCCTCTTAAAGTTTAGACATTGGTGCGCAGTGGATCAGTGATGGAATACTCAGATCTGGTACGTTGGGTTCTAGTTCAGTCTTATCTCTCATGGTTTCTGGCAAACAAACACCGTGTGGGTTGGTTTCCTCTTGTCTCTCCTGTTTCCTTCCTCGCTCTTCAGTCCACTATTATAATCCATCTCATCATTACTATTCACTTTAGCCTCAGAACATACGTAGGCAGGGGTAAAAGTGGATCTGAAAAGGTAGGGGGACGGTAGGTAGCGACATGGCGTCACGCCGTCCGCCTGCCTATCTTTGACCATCGTAATATCTTTGGTGGGATGCCGTACATATTTTTCGGAGGTGGGAGACGGCGTCCCCCCGCACTTTTACCCCTGATCTAGGACGTTAAACTGACAAAATTTTAGAAAAAAATATATTGTCCTGAATCTCCTTTATGGTTTGAAAACAACATTATTTCAAGTGATTTTAAGTTTGAGAAACATAAAGGAAATCTTATGATGCTAGATCCGAAGAATAAGGTGGATGGGAGCAGAACGAGAGTCTGATGTTTTGTCAGATAATTGCGGATGAGGAGCAAAGCGTGAGTAGGCATATTGGCACTGTACACCATCCAGGTCTGGATTACCCACAATTCAGATCTCTTTCTGCACATAACATCCCTTAATCGCGCTAAAATGTCTGGTAGAACTGTTTGTTCACCATCTGACCATATGATACAGATTCATGATGGATTGAACTGATGATCACTGATTGAACATAACCTCTTTGTTTACTAAACTCTTTAATTCTTTCCTGTCGGTTGTCTTTCGACAGTTCTACAACTCGGTCATTTTTTCTCAGTTGTAAACTTTCCAAAATAATAGTAATAATAGTACCTTTAGTTTAAGTTCCAATAACTGTCTGCGGTTCTATATCCGTATTCTTCTTTGAAAACACGAATATATATATATATATATATATATATATATATATATATATATATATATATATATATATATATATATATATATACCAAAGTATGAATGCCATCCAGAAAGAAGGATCGTTTTGGTGCAAGAGACAAGGAACAAATAATGTTTGCAAAATATCTCTTACTCTTGTTTTCAGCATACTTTGTATTCTCCATGTATCACAAGCATTGTACCAGTTTTTCTATATAATCATTGTACTCTTGCTGCCAGTGTGATAGTATTTTTGAGTTCGTCAGCAGTGGGAAAGTACTTTCTGGCTGTTTAATTGTTTAATGTGGGTCAAATTTTTGTTCAAAGATCTCATTATTTTACAGACTATTACAACAGAACCACACCTCTCTTGCCCTGTTGCGTTCAGTAGTGATTCGCAGAACAAGTGTTTGTTTCCTGTCCTCGCGCCGCTTTGTGAACTGTCCTCCAATCATATAGCATTATTGTCTAAGACAGGAGATAACACGCTTGTTGTCGGTACCTGACGATTTCATATCCTGGAAAGCACTCGGGTATTGCCACGTCGCTCTTGTAAACAAACGCTGTACAGATAAGGAAGTTCAAGTTTGTGCGTTAAATTAGCACAGCAACACAGCATTAACTCCACGTGCTTTCAGGTCAGTGAGGCTAAAATGTTGGTTGGGTCAGGTCGGGAATAACAGCCGTGGAAGTATAACAGAAAGGTTAATTGAATTGTTCGCCTGAAGGTCAAGAGATCTCATATTGTATATAAAAGTATTTAATTTTGTTCTCACTAACAACTAGATTCTTCATTTATCCTAGTGCTTTCTGACATTGACAATACATGTAATAAAAAACTATTCACATTTAACAACAAAAATAAATTTCTTCGGCAATGCCAGAAATAAATATGTAAAAAAAAAAAAAAAAAAAAAAAGAAAAAAAAAGAAAAGTTAAATCGAGTACCTTTGCGCTTAACTAAATACTTCCTGTGCAACATGCGATGCTGAATCTGAAAGGGTTTTTGATTTCCTGAAGCTGAAAAACTATTCGGAATGCATTTACTTTCTGCTGATGAACTCAAATACGCTTTGAGCCATGTACGTAGCTATGGAAACAATACTTGGGCGGCAACGAAAATGCGGTGTCACGCTTTGATAAGTGTTTGGATGTGTTTGGCGAATACTACGTGTGTTGAAAAGTAGAGAAAGATTTATAAATCTTATTATCATCTGTCGTTTGTGTGTCACACTAAAATGTTAAACTATTCTGAATGACCCTCGTATGACAGTAGACAAAACTGACGGAAACATGGTGAGTGTACTACACAAGTAATATTATTTGTCTCTGTGTTTCAGTCTATATGAAGTGTACTGATAAATTTGCTATTGCTGCAGTTGATTACGGTGAGTCTGTGCGTATTCATCTTGATTTACCAGGGTTTGAGCTGAATGAGTGTGTTGGTAGTTCATGTGTGCAAGAACCCTTGTCCACACTGGTCGCTGGCACGTTCAATTATTTTATACACTCCTCTTACTCTTCTCTCTCTTCCTATCTTTTCATCTCTTTATTCTACTCATTTTCACTACTCTGAATTGCAGTAAACGTGATAAAAGATCACCTTTTTCTTCCTTATTGTCATCATACAACTTTATTGTATCCCAAATCCCATAATGTAAAATTAAATGATTCTTTAAATTATAAGGTTTAGATTTGGAAGTCGATACTTCATTATGGTTATGGGTTTTTCTTTCAATCACATAGTCAGTTCAAGAAAATAACCATCCGTTAGGTGACACCTACGAATCTTCTACAATAGCAGACGAGACAAAGATTTCTACTGTAGAACAAATATTCATATCTAAATTTGCTCAGCTAAACGTGTTGGCTAATTGGTGGTGATTAGCGATGAGGTTTTCATGTTCCCGTCACGGAAAAGTCAATGACTGACACATAAAGGAACTACTCAAACATAAAAGCATGATTATAAACATGACTTGTAAAAAGAGAGAAAAGCTAATGAAAACTCTATTAAATATAAAACAAAACATAATAATAATTATAATAAACTGTGGAAGATAAATATTAAAAAAATAGGTCATGAAAGCTGAATTAATAAATAGCAAAATAGAAAACACATAGGAAGGAGAAACTAAAATAATATTGAAATAGAATCGATAAACTCTAAGAAGAAAAGTGCCAGGTAACGTTGACTATTTCAATCGTAGAAGTAAATGAGAAAATTCAATCACTAGAAGCATTAGCAGCGTTATCGCTTGAAATGAGACTAAAATTATTAGATAGTTCTAAACGTTCTCTGAAGTCTGAGTATTCTGGATACTGTACAAGAATGTACTAAATACTCAGTGGGATGATATGGTCTGCCCAAAGTGTATGATGTCTAAGGTTACGCACTAAAATGGGACGAGTGAGATAAGAGTGTGAGATATGCAAACGCACCAGGATCACTTGATCTCGGCAATCAATACGCAATGACATCTAATATATTTTTTTTATAAAGTAACCATTATTTTCATTAGCCTGGTTTCAATTTTCCTGATAGTGAGAGCACATTCGTTGTACGAAATAATTATAGCTGTTAGAGCACAGAGGAGAATACTTTTTAGTCCAACATCTACCCATCTCTATCACCAATTGATTTTCGTATGCTTATTTGACTATATGTCTCTCGATACATATCACGCATCTAATCTTTTCTTTCTCAAGACTGTCAGCCAAATAATGATATCGCAAACATATTGCAGTTCATTACACTGTCATTGCCATTTGTTGGTCTATAAGAAATTTCAGTTAGTCTTGTGTTATTACCATCATCAGTGTCATTCCGTGTTTTAGGAAGACATTTTCATTGTCTTCTGAGTTAGTGTTACTGCTTGTGTGCTCGTACCGCGTTGAATATTGATTTGGGAATCGAGTTGAAGCATTCTACAAGAACACTTGGTCTTTTTTATCTTTGCTTTTAAAAATCTTTTTCTTCAACATACTAACTCAATTTTGTTCTTGATCGGAGTGTCTGTTAGAATTATTTTTGTAGAATTATCATTTTGATTGGAAAGCGACGGCTTATAACTGGGACTTCTCAATGCATTTTAGACTGATGACTGCTTCTAAGTTTAAAAGGAAAATTTCCACTATTTGTGGTGTCTGATTTAGATGTCCTTGATTAGCAAGGCAACAAATGTAATCAAATATCTCAGAAATGAAAGGAACATCCATCAACATTCGTGGTTCTCACCTATTGAACCACAAGCTGTCCTAGTCATAAGTTAATTTCTTCTTTTGTTTTTCCAGATCAACGTAGGGGGAGCAAACTGACTACATTAGGCACATAGGTTATAAATAGTAATCACTGGTCCGTACTCAGGAGAGGCCAGTTTTTCAACTATGCTTTTCTCATATGCATGGGGCAAAATCTGGTGACAGCATGGCTTTTGGGCACTATAGCATACATAACGCCTTCTCACACTGGCTCAGTGCTACATAGCAAAAAATCTCTTCGAAAGAAAGCTGTAATTAAGTAGAAAAAAAAAACGTAACGTTCTCGAGTCATTTCATTCTAGCTCTATATATTTAAATATGTGCTGAGTAAACCTGTTCAAGGAACAGGAAGCCCATGAATAGCAGAAAATTGTTCACACCCAAAAATTTTTTTCACTTATATATTTTGTATTCTTTTCCTTCTTTTCCTTTTAAATATTTCATTCTCTTCTTCACCCTCTTCTTGGATCACTCTCGATTGTTTGACGCTTTCCATTCTTGCGACTTTTCATTTAGTTTTTCTTGTTTCTTACCGTATCGTTTGGTCCAGTTATTTGAACACCAACATTTCTCTGACATGGCAGGGTACCCCGGTGTAACACGCCGATTCTGTTAAGATCGCACAGACATAGAGAACATCGGAAAGAAAGCGATACGTATTTTTTAAATATATATATATATATATATATATATATATATATATATATATATATATATATATATATATATATATCGGCCAACAAACGCATTGAAAGGGTCAAATAGGAGCATAAAAATCGGGTCAAAATGAGATTATGTGGAATATAACGAGAACAAGAAGAGATATCGGAAAAGGTTAAATGGACGAAATACTACTCATATTCGACGCATAGAATGAGGTAGAACGCACCCATGTGAAAAAAGCAGAGCATCCGAAAATGGACCAATCACATGTACAACATTGTCACAATGTGTTATGAAAATTTGCGAAAAGGATGGAAAGGAGCAAGAAGAAAGAAGAAACGAAATCAGAAAATACGTGTTTTTGCTTTGGATGCATACGTCGCCCATATGAGAAAGAGACTCAAATTCATCTCAAGGTAGGAAGATGGAAGAACAAGCAGGAAGAATACAAACGAATTTCGTATAGGCAGCCAGCGAGACAGTACTGCGCAGTGGGTTGCATATATTACGTAATGGGAACAAAATGCATAGCACAGTAGAATGTAATAGCAGGTGATCTACACACGTAAGATAAACAGGAACAGTCATATCAGTACCGCGCATTAGTATCAACATTACATCACTACGAAAATACGCGCACAACATAACAGTAATACTAACATTTTTGTTTTTGTGTTAAAACTGCCTACACGAATTTTCGTTTCCAATATCCATCTCAACGTCTGTGAAGTTGTCCCGCCCACCTAATGAATTTTTCTTTTTTTTTTATCTACATCGTTAGTTTATCGTTAGTTTACGTTAGTTTTGCTAAAATTATCGTTAGTTTTGCCAAAATAACGATTTTATTTGAGAAATAAATGGGCAGGCCAACTTCACGGTTCCCCGCCCACAAACGAATTTCAAAAGTTTTTCATATCACATCGTTAGTTTATCGTTAGTTTACGTTAGTTTTGCTAAAACTATCGTTAGTTTCGCAAAAATAACGATTTTATTCGAGAAATAAAGTTTCCCGCCAACTGTGAATTAGCCCGCCCATATTGAATTCTCATAAAATTCCAACTCATATCGTTAGTTTATCGTTAGTTTACGTTAGTTTTGCTAAAACTATCGTTTGTTTCGCAAAAATAACGATTTTATTAAAGAAATAAAGTTTCCCGCCAACTGTGAATTAGCCCGCCCATATTGAATTCTAATAAAATACCAACTCACATCGTTAGTTTATCGTTAGTTTACGTTAGTTTTGCCTAAAACTATCGTTAGTTATGCAAAAATAACGATTTTATTCGAGAAATAAAAGTTCCCGCCAAATGTAAACACAATTACATAGCAGGCATACGCCTATCATGTTCCCTCAGGTACAGTACATGAGAATGTGTCCAGTATGTGTCCAGTATACTTCTTACGTATGCCTGTTATGTAAATGTGCTGTTAGGGTTTACATTTGGCGGGAACTTTTATTTGTCGAATAAAATCGTTATTTTTCCAAAACAAACGTTAATTTTAGCAAAACTAACGTAAACTAACGTTAACCTAACGATATGAGTAGGAAGTTTAAGGGAATTCAATATGGATTGGCTAATTCACTATTGGCGGGAAACTTTATTTCTCGAATTAAATCATTATTTTTGCGAAACTAACGATAGCTTTAGCAAAACTAACGTAAGCTAACGATAAGCTAACGATGTGATATGAAAAACTTTTGAAATTCGTTTGTGGGCGGGGAACCGTGAAGTTGGCCTGCCCATTTATTTCTCGAATGAAATCGTTATTTTTGCAAAACTAACGATAATTTTAGCAAAACTAACGTAAACTAACGATAAACTAACGATGTAGATAAAAAAAGAAAAATTCGTTAGGTGGGCGGGAGAACTTCACAGACGTTCCATCTCATAGTTATTCCCATTATGCGATATATGCAACCCACTGCGTAGTACTGCCTCGCTGGCTGCCTATAGGAACGGCGTTTGCAACCTTCCTACGTGTTCTTCCATCTTAGTGTATTGAGATGAATCTGCATTTCTTTCGCATACGGGCATCGTATGCACCCAAAGCAAAAACACGTATTTTCTGTTTTCATTTATTCTTTCTTCTCGCTCCTTACCACACTTTTCGCTCATTTCCGTAACACATTGTGGCAATGTTGTACACGTGATTTGTCCATTTCCGGATTTTCTGCTTTATTTTTTTGGTTGTGTTCTACCTCATTGCCTTGCATCGACTATGGGTAGTATTTCGTACATTTAACCTTTTCCGATATCTTTTCTCGTTCTCGTTATATTCCACATAATCTCATTTTGACCCTCATTTTTACATTTCTATTTGACCCTTTCAATGCGTTTGTTGGCCGATATTTAAAAAAATACGTGTCGCTTCTTTTTCGATGTTCTCTATATCTGTCTAATCTTATCACAATCCGTATGTTACAGCGGGATACAATGCCTTTGAGTACTTTTCCTTTTGTCGTTTCGTGCATACCCAATGTTTCATAATATGTTCAACCATCCTATCTCTTAGTTCGAACTAAGTGGACGTCAGAATATTTCTTACTTTCTACCATTTTCAATATATATATATATATATATATATATATATATATGATTACCCTATCCACCCGTCTAATATTTAACACTGTTGTATAACACCAATTTCAAAAGTCTCATTCTACGTTTTTTTTTTTTTTTTTTTTTTTGTTTCTTCTACAGTCAGTGCCTCACTTCTATACAACACGTCATTCCACGCTGTGCTTACACCAAACTTTGTTTCAGTCTTATGTCAATATCTTCGGTCAGAAACTTTTGTTTTTATTCAAATATCGTGTTCGCCTGAGCTATTCTGGATTTTACATTTTTGCATCTATTATTACTGCTTTATCTATTTTTAAGAAATGTAGTTCACCAAGACTTATTTACATATTTACTCTATCCGTCCGGGAGCCTCCCCCTTCAAAGAAATCAAGAACTACTTGATCAATCTACACCAAATTTGTACAAAATGTAGAGGATCAAAAGTTCGGAGCTCAGGTAGGTTTTGGACCCAATATTAACACAGAAAGTCGTATAAATTAAATATTTCCAGTTTTAACATTGATCACTAAAGAACAAAAACGGCAATAGATAAGGAAAAGCGGTTTTGGATTCTATCTCCACTCTAATCTCTTTATTAAAATCGGACGTGATAGAAACTAACCACTTACAGTTTTAATGGTCAACACTATAGGGTAAAAACGATAATAAATAAAAAGAAGTGATTCTCTGTAGCGTTCTAAAATTTATTCTTCTCTACTTTAATATCTCTACTAAAACCGAAAGTGATATAAATCTACTATCACTTTCGGTTTCAATATTAATTGAGAAAATATCACGCAATACAAACCAAACTCCATCACGTGGTATACGCGTGGCACTGATACTTCTTAGCATATGAAGAATCATTGACGGCTCTTGAGGGAAGTAAAACCGGTAAAATTAAAATTTTAACGCTTCAAACTACGGGAAGAAAATTTACTTAGGATATTAATTGTTTTATGCAAGGATTAGTACATTCGGTAAGTTGTTTCCCTTTAGTTTGAACTTCTAGAAGTTTAATTTTTTACCGACTTGACTTTCGTCAAAATCCGCCTCTGATTATATTACAACTTCTGCTATAGTTTAGATCAGGTATTCAGACTCGTCGCCCTTGACTTGTTTTTCTGCGATCCTTGATTCACCTGAAAGTAGTGACAAAAATATTTAATTTACGTATTTACAAAATTGGTGTGTTCGCAGATAATTCACTTCAAAAATGTTATGAAACCTTTTTGATAAATCATCTTTATAAGACCTTGTGGCTTAAACCAGCGACAATTTGGTGATTACTTGGAAGATTTATCGTATGTTCTGGGCTTCCATAATACAAGATAACGCGCTATCTATTCTTCTCTACTGATCTGAAAAAAAGGTTTTGGAACTTAAAGACGAAATTTCCAACTTTTTGGAAATCAAAGAAGAAAACACCAGGTTACTGACAGATTCATTGAGGTTGCAAGACATTTCTTTTATGATTGAAAGTAAGAAAAAAAAGTATACTAAGTACTTAAGTACTACGAAAAAGTATAATTATTACGAACATGAATGATAAGTTTAAAATATTAGTATGCAAGCTACATCTCTGAAAGAAACAGTAAAAATAACAAAAGTCCAGTTTATTTCCAATTTGTGCTAACATAAACACAAAACAAGTTCAAAGGGACTCTTGTACAGAATGTATACCACGAAGCATCATCATTTGAAGACTGAATTCGAAGAAGGGTAGTGATATCAGATCTATCGAAGACTAGATCTTCCTGTTTTCTGCCTCTTTTCTAACTAATGTTAAGAAATGTCCAGCTAACCTATTTACACATGAAATTAATATAAACTCAGTGCGACTCACTTCAAACAAAAATTCAATGAAGTGGGTATTCCCGAATTTTACGAATACAAATATTTATTTTGCAGTTCCCAGAAACTCACAAAAGACCTTTCCTATTAAAATATTGAAATCGGTCCTTGACCTAAATTGGGTCGTTATTGACCCAAAATGTTACTTTTGACATAACAGCACTAAAAAAAAGAAACAAATTAGACCCCCTATCCACTCCTTACCGAATTATCATATCATACATGCTCAAAATTGAATCATTCAAATTTAACCACTGCATCTTTCAGCAAGACAACACTCGATGTCACAAGACCAACGATGCGCTGCAGTGATTCGATGAACAAAATTATGAATATCAATTGCTGCAATGGCTTCCAAACTCTCCCGATCTTAACTCAGTTGAACAATTTTGAGATGATACTGAACGTCAGATCCGAGTTCTTCAGGCCGCTTTGCTAAATTTACAGGAGTTAAGTGACATGTACATGCAGATGTGATACACCGTGCCTCCAGACACCTACCAAGATCTTATTGCTTCCAAGCTAAACCGCATTGCTGCTTTCCTGCGAGTCAAAGGTAGAAATATCATATCTAAGGTAGGATCATAATTAGAGATGCAAGGGCTCGAAAAAAAAACGGCTTTTTTGAAAAAAAAAAAACTAGGTTTTTTCTGCTTCGCTTTTTTGCTTGGGAAATTTTATGCTTTTTTTAAAATTCTGCTTTAAATTGATAAAGCAGACTTTGCTTCGCTTCTCTATAACACAAAAAGTCATTTAATTAGTGGTTGATGCCGATAATAATATAAAACCTCGAAAATAAACCATGAATTTCGAAAAGCTATTTCAAACAATTTTACTTCAACGTTTTTACATTATGAATTCCAAAGGATTAACCAATGTATATAATAATTTTTTTTAAACCTCCTATATACAAAAGCAATCAGAGTTGGCAAGAACCATAGTTGTTTCTGAAAATGCCAAAAACCCGTTTTGGGGGAGGAGTTTAAACCAGGTTTTTTTAGGTTTAAACCAGGTTTTTTTATTTAGATTTTTTGCTTTATGTATTTATATTACATATTCACAGAAATAAGTTTGTTTCGCTTTGGTGTTATTATGCAACAAGGGGATTGTGCTGGAAGGGGTCCCATAAGCGTAAAGAAGTCCGGTCAGTAAATTTCTTAAATTGAGAAACTCCCGCCTTAGCCATCGGAAAAATCCCGTCATTATTTTAAATGTAAAACAATAACGGGAAAATCTTGTTATTGCTTTCCACGTAAAATTTAAAGGTCAACGTATCATAATCAGTACGCTAAAACGGAGGTATTAAATTAAAAATTTAGTATGTAGATATCATTGAAAGTCCAATCCAAGCTAATGTTGGAAGCTACGTAGGCAATCAATAAATTTTGCCAATTTCTATTAATATATTTAAGCAACCTTGGCTTCTTTATAAAACAACAGGCATGCAGAAATATATAACTTGGTTTTGTTTCGTATGTTTAGGCTTAACATCCTTACGTAATACCGAGGTTATCAAGGAGAAGACTCACTTAAAGTGACATCCGAACCGTTACTTGGTTTATACATGAAAGAAGGGTTGTGGTTCACCGAGAATTGAACATGGGGCACCTTGATTAAAAGGTGAAAAGGAAATAAGACTAATGCAGATGGT
Organism: Thermobia domestica; assembly: GCF_964235325.1. NCBI lineage: Eukaryota > Metazoa > Arthropoda > Insecta > Zygentoma > Lepismatidae > Thermobia > Thermobia domestica. The sequence goes on along the minus strand of NC_137465.1, from coordinate 146,270,081 downwards.
TTGACATGTGGAAACGTCACCATGAAGTTCGCATTTTTGTTCTTTTTATTTTTTTGGTTTAAACCAATTATTAAAAAAAAACAGCTGGTGTAAACGAGCCAACCGTAAAACTAAAAACTTCTTTTAAAAAAAATTGCAAATAACTAGCAAAATTGTATGTAGTATTTTTACTTCAAAGTATTCCATACCCTCTTTTTGAAACAAAATAAAATTAAAATAAAACATAAGAGAAATACTTAGATTTATATGATGCACTTAAAGGCTGCACAACTAGAGCTTTTGGTTCTGTATATTCTTGAAATTCTACAGTTAAGTTTTATATAACCACCATCACGGTTTACCCAATCGTAAAGTTTTCTGAATTTCTAACAAAAGGGATTCTACATATCATTACGGAACTCTCCCCCTACCTAAAAGAAAAGAACTACGAAATATATTTAAACTAAATACAACTGCACAACAAACATGACTGAGTGGTTAGCTTTTGCGCTTCTATCGGGAAGTCCGGAATTCAACCCAGCATTCGACCATTCTGACAAGCTTTTCTTCATTCCATCTGTGAATGTAGAAATAGTGCGTGTACTGGCCGACTAGGAGTGTAGGAGTTGGCCGATTTTCTTTTTTATTGTTTTTTAATTGTTATTATTACTAATTACCAGCAGTGACGGTTTTGCGAAGGCCTTTCGGACTGAAGTCTGTTCCCCAAGGTTGCGGAATGTCTAAAACGAACGAAATATCTATTGTTATGCCTTTACTCATAAACTTTAAGCTCCCGTCAAATAAAAATTACGAATGTTTAGAAAAACTAAACATTAGTAAGAAAAACCCCTCCCAAAATACTTTTCTAAATTCGCCACTGATTCTCAGTATAAAATGATCTTCAAGGTTGTATCCGAAAGATTATTGCTAAATATATAAACGAAACGAAATATTAGTTATGACTGTACTCATAAACTTCAAGCACCTCCCAAATAAAATTAGGACTTTTTAGAAAACGAAACAATCAGAGAAACCCCTCCCAAAGTACTTTTCTAAATCCGCTACTGATTATTTGTATAAATTGGTATTCAAGGTTGTATCCGGAAAATTATTGCTAAATCATTGCACAACTACAGTATAACAGAAATGTGGAAGTACGGTTTGACGGACATATTGAAAAACGTATGCTTTGACGGATATATAGAAAAACGTAAGTTTAACTTTTGTGCTAGAAGCTAGAGTACTAAGCTCTTAGAAATGAAACACGGATGACAAACTAAAATGATATAGAGAAGAAAAAAAAAGTCGATAACTCAAAAGTTAAAATAAAGTTAAATAGTACCTAAAATTGCCCTCAAATACTACATTCTTCATGTTAGCTTTAATTCGTAAGACATGTGCTCCATCCATCTTGATGGTGAATTTTAGAGCGAAATATGTTTAGAGCGAAATATATTTTAGAGCGAAATATATTCCATTTAGGTAATGGAATTCTTATCTAACTATAGAATATACTATAAGAAAGCTATTTAGATAGAAAAATCATGAAAATGAAAAAAGCCAAAATTTCCAAAATTCTCGTTTTTTTTTCCCGAAAAAGTCGGCTTTTTATGTGAAAAAACCATCGATTCAAAAAAGCCGGCTTTTTTTTGCATCTCTAATAATAATGTTCTGGCTGGTCAGTGTAAGTTTAAATTTTGGTACGGATATGTTGAATGACATGGTCCTAAGGCAGTGTGCATTCATCGGAAGGATCACCAGTAAATAACGTATTCACTGTATAGGGGCTTTGAAATGTATTTTGTCTGTTGAAATATGGAAGATTTTTTGTTTGTTTAACGTCTCGTAGTTATGTCGTTTAGGCGAAATGAGATAAATAATTAATAAAAATAGATGTTTGTTTAATTTTTTGTGACCTCCGACCGGGAACCGAACCCGAAACGACTTGTATTAAAGGCGCAAGCGTTATCCAGTAGATCACCGGGGATATAATATGGAATATATTAACTAGCAGGAGACTTCGTTCTACTCTATTTTCTCTCGACATAAAACAAATTATTATTATTATTATTATTATTATTATTATTATTATTATTATTATTATTATTATTATTATTATTATTATTATTATTATTATTATTATTGAGTCTATTTATTTAAAATACCCATTTAGTTTCAGTGTCCTTTTTGTAAGAACATGGAGGATTTCTTAGAGACATATATTGTTTACTCTTTTATGTATATATAAAATTGAATTTATTTCATACTGTATATTTTTATTTACTTTTTGAGTAGAAGCCAATATAATAATACTAACGAACAGTGTATTAGCTACCATAATTTCATGAATATCAGCTTTTATAAAAGACATTTTCTTCTGCTTGCATTCTTTTACGTTTCGGGAGAAAGTAAAGACACCGTAATTTCTTTCTTCTTTTTTTGTTTCCATTTTCAGTAGAAGAGCTCCAAAAAGAATTGAATAAAGCTGTACCACAAAATAGCATTTTTCAGTTTCCTCTTCCTCCTGCTATCTGTTAATCCTCCATCTCCTACTTCTTATATCCTTTTCCTCCCTTTATTAGCACTACTACTTCTCTTTCTTCTCCATCTGTTCTTTGGAACCCAAAGACAATTTACGGAAAAGAAAAAAAAGAAATAGAAGGAGATGCAGAATTTGAAACAAGTCACAAGAGCTCTTGGTAAATCCAATTTTGTACCGTCTTGATACTGCAAAGACCTTTTTATGCTCAGTTGCCATAACAACAAATAAGGGTAAGAAAACCTGAGGAACTGAACAGACGTCCTAAGAATAAGACAATCCATCTATCTTCAAGATGATGTAGGACTCCTTGAGACAAAACTACTAAACAAAACTCTAATGTACAGTATATATATATATATATATATCAAGAAGAGAGTAACATAAGCGCTAATCTAATGTAAAATATTACCACATTTCTGGTTTTGCCAGTTACTATACGATTTATCTTTATATTGGTGTTGACAGTTCAGACTTAGTACCTAAAATGGTTTCTTTTTTATGTCTTCCTTTTAAAATCTTTTATGTATTTATTGAATAAAGTTACATTGAATAAAACACATATTGTCATGTTAAATCTCTTAAGGATGAAGGAGAGGTGCAAGATACATTAGTCTACCCTCCCGTATTTGACATGTATTAATGTATGCTATTTTATTGATGGTAATAGAATGAACTGTGTGAAAATAGAGGGTGTGACAGTAAAAAGAGGCGCATTTGTGCGTAGATGTTACTCGGTTAGAATAAAGTCTTCAATTCCAGAATTGGTGATCGTGTAGAGTACAAGTAAGTTGGAAACGTGTAATTCAAGAATATTTGTTGGAGTTCGAAGGCGCAATAGTGTAGATATTTTGGGTTGATTAGTTACATAGTACATGTTGATTTTAGCATAAGTTTGGGAATTAAACGATGTTAATTTTTACTATACTTAAAAGTTTATAACCAGAATTCTCAGTGTTAAAGGTGCCATAAAAATCACACTTTAGCTTTGCCTTTACTTTGTACTTGCCTTGATATACGTGGATTACGCATACTGGATAATAATCCACATTTGTAATAAACCAGGAACGCGTAACTTATCTTGAGAGCCTTTATTCTTCTGATTATTCAATATTAATGATAATAATTTTCTTAGCAACTGACACAAAGCATACAATATTTTTCATGGCATTGCAGAATATAAGATTGTTGGCTAAGCCGCATGACCAGTGGCACATTTAGGATCTTGTTTCGGGGGCTTGAGAACCAGTAAGAAGTATTGTGTTGTGAAAAAATAACGAATTATTTCGGGAGGAAGGGTCTTGAGCCCTATAGACCCCGAAATACGCCACTGCACATGACCCATAAATATGTTATTGTTGCAAGTGGTTGATCTTGATGGGCAGCGCACAACAAAGGACTTGTATCCGACCAGACAGTATTTAGATAATAATTATAACTATTATTAATATTCCAACTAAAAGTTAATAATATTAAAGGAAAGGCCCTAAAGCTTATGTGTAGTCATGATTTATGAGAAATAGTAAATATTGTCAATACTAATGTCATATTGTCAATACGTAATAGCATCAATGTTTTTGCTTTGGGTGTGTATGTAAGTGTGTGTGTGTAAAAAGTAATTTTAGCAGATATTCAATTCTCAATATACTGTATTTGGATATGCAGCTATTACAAACGGATGTCTCATACATATTGTATATTTTGAGAAGTCTATGATTATGGATCTATATAGAACTATATATAAATTATTCACTGTTCTATACCGTATTTAATTAAAAATCGCACCTTCTCGAGAAAAGTAACACAAGTTAAGAAACCTAAAGGTCCAAGTTCGTATCCCTCGCGAGAAAAATGACCTAACTCGTAACTTGTTTTATAGTTATTTTATAATCACAATGGTTTTTTTCTTTTATGTGCAAAAGTGTTGTAAATATAGCATTAAAATTTTCTCAAAATCAGAGTGTATTAAAATAAAAATGAAAAATTTCTTGTTATGTCACTTTTCTCGCGAGGGATACGAACTTGGACCTTTAGGTTTTTTGGCTTGAGTCACTTTTCTCGAGAAGGTGAGAAATGTCAAAATGCTATACGGTCTACATTATGAATCTTTTTTTTTTTTTTTTTTTTTTGTATGTTGAGCTCACGATCATATGACATATAAAAATTTTAAATAATAATCTGTGTAGTACATTTTAGCGCCGCTACTAACAGCGAAGAAATAGAACATAAAAGTGCTTTTAAAAAAGCCTTAAATCTGCTCTCATATTCAAGGGATTTGAAAGTTGCTCGCAGATGTTCAGACTGAAGGTTTTTCAAGTTTCATTTTGGAAATAATAAAACTATTCGACAGGAAAAAATGAATCAGTAGGTGTACTGAAAAAACTTACACTATAGGAAGTAACACTACAAACATAGTGATCCAATTTCATAACGATAATAAAATAGAAAGATCTGAGGTCGGGAGGACTCACTACACCTAGATGGAATATGCGTCGGGTACATTGAGTTCTATTCCGAGAGATTAGGGAAATAAATAAATGAGTTGACCAAGAAGCAGTGGCAGATCTAGGGTAAAAACTGAGGGAGCCAGCGAGACCCCAGTCTGTAATAGGTATATCATGAGTTTGTTATAAACTTTCAAAAGTAAGTAACTAATAGCTTCGATCATTTTTGTCACTCAAAAAACTGTGGAACAACCTAGGTGGGCTACTTCCACCACTACCAAGAAGATAAGAAAAAATATAAAGTAAGAAGATGGGTAAAAGAGTTCAATTTGATTGGTCATATACGTGATATAATTTAATAAAAAGAGGTTTTCCCTGTGGATTTGCGCCTAATTTCTAAGACGTGATTAGTTATAGTGCTGCCAAAATGTCTTGAGCCGTGGCAAAAATGCGAACTAAGGTTTACACCTTAAACACACCCACGCGTTGAGTCAATAAGGGTTCAGCTGTTGCTAAGGGAGAGAGCCTTAGCGAAAGGGAGTGGAATTCCTTCAGCCGACAGCAACGCTTCGAACGGAAGAATAAGTGTCAAGTCAATGTGCTATATTTATAACGTCCTCTAACCAAACTGATTTACTTACACAGACCTATTGTATGCAGTTTGTGTTGTTTAGTTTAAGTGTAACCACCCTTTCGAACATATAAAAAGTGGGAATACACCTTACGAAGAGATATCGATAATGTGAAAATCTATCAATGCATAAAAATAACAACTTAAGATGCAGCACATTTTATTGAAGTGAAGTTTGTGATATAATATCAACCATATAAGGAACTTGAAATATACAGATATTAGATGATTGGTTAATTTTGACTTCACGTTAAGGACCAAAGCTATATGATACGTACAATTTAACGTGGAATCCGAACCACATGAGCTTCCACCGAAAATCACACCTAAATCTCCCGCGCTAAAAACGCTTACGCTCAACATAGATAAGTATGAGGTTCATATACGAGTGATCTTGACTCTAGTGTTATAACTGTGTATAATGTAAATAAAAGTAAAACCTGACCAAAACAAGAACTTTTATTACTGAAATGAAATCTTCAATTTTTACGTTCATGGTTATGCCGGGTAGGATAAAGGAGACGATGATGATGAGAAATAAATGAAATGACCGAATGAAGAAAGTAGAAGGATACGCGAGAAAACCCACGCACACGGTATTTGTCCACAACAAAGTTCACTTGCCGCGAGCTGGGATCCAACCAAGAACCCCATGCACCAAAGGTGAACGCTCTACCACTGAGCCACCGCGGCCCCACTTTTATTACTAATCTGTTACAGTTTCGACAATATATAATTTCTGTAATGAAGACAATAGATTGATTGCCAAAACTGTAACACAGATTAGAATTACAGTAATGATATGCTTCGGTCAGATTTTATTCTTTTACTTATAGTTTACAATTTTATGTGATTCAGTTTCATATATAGCGACAATAAGTCTGTCAATAATAGTGGTGTTCCGATTCCGAATTCCATATTTGAACATTCAATCTGTATATCTATTAGTGGAAGATTTGTTCTCCGAAGAACTGTTCCAAACAAGTATTCAAATAAATGAATAAGTATTTGAATAACGAACATGTTCGAATAATTAATCCGAATGACTCTTGGAAACTAAGGAGTGTTCGAATAATCTTGACAGTTCTCTTAATACAGAAGGTCGTTTCAGGTTAATGGCAACGAATTTGGTTACGTTACCTGCTTAAGAAATACTGCGATGTCGCCAAACCTCGTCTATTAGCTATGACCTGAATCTCGATTTCCACAGGAGATTCTTGAAGCGCAGTTTGATTAAATTTGTTCCATTCCTCTTAACGAACTTTCCAAAGATTGTCGAACATACGTGACTATCAACAGTACAACACTTTTTTCTCTTCTTTTTTTTTAACAAAGGGAACCTACAAATTCCATAGATCTGGGGGTTTCACAGCAAACTCTGTAAAAAGATTGCGTGAATTCCCGTTTCTGTGCCATCCGCTTCATGTATGTACGTTACCGTTGACTTCGCTCAATGGCTAGACTCTTTGTCCTGCTGATTGACAACGTGAAATATATGGCTCCCGTATAGAGATAAAATAATATCATGGCTGTATAGTGATTCCAAAATGTTTATTAGCTAAGAAGCCACATTGGTGTTAGCCTTTGGATCTACTCTGCAACAACCACCAACAATTACAAAGCTGCATGAAATATGTCCGCATATTTAAGTTCCAGTCAGAACGACCTCTGGAATCACAGACACTATAGAGGATTACATCCTTCTGTTTTATCACATTTCGATAGATACACCTATGCCTCGTCCAGTCATTACAGACTTCTTTCCGTCTCCTGCAAGATGTGTAATGTGTCACTAGAGTCAAGATAATGAAATTTTTGTTTGGAGGGACCCAATACTTTCCGAACGTACTGTGTACTATAACTTTCTCAACACACAATTTTCGGTCTATGTAGTAAATTCATTTGTTCTTTACTCAAACTAAAATTAATCTGGGAGCTTCGGAATAATCTAGGGAGAATAATATTCTGGGGGATAATTTCTTCATTTGTATATTATTTCATTGTAAACTCTGTATATGAGCATTTCAAATGGATAATTATTGAAATTATTTATCTTAATGCGATACAAAAACATAGGTCAGCAATTGGACAGAAATTTCCGAAATTATCCACCAATCCGATATTTGTCAGAATAATTTAGACCACCTTCGTCCCTCTGAGATGCCCATATCTTCCAAAATCCGGTTTTATCAAGTTTCTACTATTTTCTATTCGTTTTATATTTTCCGCCGCCAAAATTCTTTGCTCTTATTGGAATTATTTCTGACGCCTTAGTATTATAGCGCGTCTTCCTGTTGTTCTACTTGGGGATAACTTCGAGCAACACCACGCTACTTTTTTCCGAAAACATTTTGGATTTTTCAACGAGAAAGCAGTAGAAATCAGGTAAAATTAGTTTCAAATAATGAAAAAATGGCGAGGAAGCTCGTGAGAGTCTCAATTCAGTGGAATTTCAGCTAAAACAGTTAGAAAATCTGTGAAATATGGATTTCAGCTCAACAGACGCCATGTTGGTAAATATTGCTAGCTACGGACAGGATTCATCGTAGTTTGTGATCTTTTAGGCTTCCCGAGTAGGCCACGCATTTAGTAGGCAATTTATCTCGGCATACAAGAGTATATTTGGCTGTGGTTTGTTATATGTCTAAATTCGACCACATATCTTTGTAGTTTTAGTGTCCTAGCTTATTCTTTTGGCGCCGCTTTTTCTTTTCTCTCCTCAATCTATCTCGTTATTCTCCTCTTCAAGATTTTTATTTTTTATTTTTCAACCTTCCCTCCTCCCCCGAGTTTTCAACTTGACAAATATCAACCATTTAATATATATCATTTGAACATGAATTTCCGACTAAGATGCTGCGAGACACGATTCGTGGAGGTATTTGTTGATGTCAAATATCAAGGAACTATTTTCCATCACAACTTGACCCACCGCAATAGCGAGCGATAGTTCAGTATACGATTCAATTTTTGTTTTCTTTGCTTTTATCGTTATCTATCTAAAATTTTCCGTTGTACTATCCGTTATTTCTACTTTTGTTTCCGTTGATTACCGTAGAGGTGGATGTTGTGTAAATTTTGGGCCCATAAGTATTACTAACATTGACAGAGTCATTTATATATACAATTTTTGTGTTTACATGCCTGCCTTGCACATTAAATGTCAACTTTTTTAAAAAAGTTTGAGAATATCATGTTTATCATTATGCGCGGTTAATTAGTCGATTTTTGTTATATAGGCAGATTTTTCTCATGTGAAGTTACAACCTGAAAAATTTATTTGTCGATGTCATTGATTTCAAAGATTAAATGATGATTGAGTATATGTATGTTGAGATATAAATACATGTTCAATATAAATGTGATATTAACGTAAAATGTATAATGTTGATTTACGTAGTTAAATATGTGTAAAGGGTCTTGGTACCTACCCCGAACGGTCGTTGGTTGCCATAGTTTCGAAAATTCGACGAATATACAGTAAAATGTAAGTTTAAAGTATATTGCCGCATGTTAGATATTCCCTTTAATCTTTGTAATATGATCAATTAACATATGCAAATATCAACATCGTCTGTTATTATACTAACTGCGTGTAGCATGAAATTAACGCAGGTTATCATAACTCTAATTTATCATTAAATTTACCCTCAAGTCCATAAATCTGAAATCCTACTGTGCAGTTATATTTAAATTTCATCCATCATCTACGAATTCTCAAACCTGAACAGTGTTCTACCTCAGTAATCGTGCTCTTGGTACAAAAGAGAAGTCCCTTTGGACCTAGAAAATTCTCGTTTTGCAATACATTGTACGAATATAACTATAAATGTGTGTACCTTGTGATACAAGGCGATAGTCATTTAAGGCTAGACAATGAATGAGATAATAACTGAAATGACCCGGTAAGTGACGTAATCACCGTGATATTAGTGACAAAACTTTGTTCTCTTAATCCAGGAAATGGAAATAAATGTATAGATAAATACGTGTACAGACTGAGTATGTGTTTTTACAATTTATAAATATGATCTCATGTGTGTACACTTAAATAAAGTGAAGTTAAGTATATGGACACCAAAAGGGTGCTTTGCTAATACGTATGACATAACAGATCGTCTGAAAGTGCGAGGAAGGACTCATTGAATTATCTTTCCTTTTAATTTTTTTTATGAGATACAGACTCAATTTCTAACCATCATTTTAAGTTTTTTCCCTTTCATATGAAATATTATGAAAGGTAACTAGATTTTTTAAATAAAAATTACATTCTATTTTATCAAAATTTAAATTAATTATTTTTTTCATCTGTCTTCTAATATCAAATAATGTATATGTGTATATTTACATTGATGTAGTCCAATATTATAAGTGGAATGATACTTTTATATGTATACTTATTTGCATGTTCTTAACATATTGTGTTTAATTCTGAATAGATGTAATAAATGTTCACCAACTGTAGTTAGATGATGGTTTCTTTTAAACTGCTTTACCTATAACAATAAATTCACATGTGTGTGTGTGAATGAATGACAAATTTAGTTTTAAGTGGTAGCTTTTAATATTGATTTAGTACGATAATATCCACAGGGTGCGGCACGTAAAACCGGCCCGTAAAGTGAACACATAAAATGAAATGTAATGTATTGAATATGATTAACTACAACACATAAATGAAATGTAATGTATTGAGTATGATTAACTACAACACATAAATGAAATGTAATGTATTGAATATGACTACTCACCTTCACAGCAGGTGCTGAAAGTGTCCTCCGCCCACTTCAACACACATGTGAGCACGATTGAGGAGATTCATATTAGGGATGGCCACATTTTCCGGAAAAACGGAAAACGGAAAATATTTTTTCCGGAAACCGGAAAATTAAAAACGGAAAACGGAAAATTTTCCGGAAAATCGGAAAACGGAAAATTTTCCGGAAAATGGGAAACGGAAAATTTTCCGGAAAATCGGAAGGCGGAAAATTTTCCGGAAAAACGGAAACGGAAAATTTTCCGGAAAAACGGAAGGCGGAAAATTTTCCGGAAAAACGGAAACGGAAAATTTTCCGGAAAAACGGAAACGGAAAATTTTCCGGAAAAACGGAAACGGAAAATTTTCCGGAAAATCGGAAACGGAAAATTTTCCGGAAAAACGGAAACGGAAAATTTTCCGGAAAAACGGAAACGGAAAATTTTCCGGAAAAACGGAAACGGAAAATTTTCCGGAAAAACGGAAACGGAAATTTTCCGGGAAACGGAAGACGGAAAATTTTCCGGAAAATGAAAATGTTCACTTGGAATAGTGACATTGGTCGTCTTACATTAAGAAATATAACGAAAAATGCTACGCGAAAACAACCTGTAAATGAGGCAATGCTCTTCACCATCTAGTGCTAAAGAAACGCAACTCAAACTTAACAGTGGATAGGAGAGAAAAGGTCGAGTAAATCAGCGACGAAACATTCCTTCCTCCTACATCTATTTGTACACTTGCTTAATCATGTACTTTTTTTGTTTGCGTGAGAGCTTGCAGATCATTCGTTTGCACCGGGAAATTCCCATCATGCGTGTGTTTCGGGGAATCCCCGATTATGCGTGTACCTGAGGGCAGAACTCTGGTAGTAGAGCTGGCAGTGTGCTATTAATACAACTGGTATGTTTATATTCCAACCATTTCTTCATTGCTTATCGTGATCACGGTGACCTGTCAAGGTCACAGATCCTGGGGAGCCGGGGGCAGCCCCCTCAAAGTTCATGTGGACCCCGCAATCTATTTATAAATATACAATATTTTGCACAATTTGAATTCAGTTTGTCTTAAAACCCTCATATATACCTTCTGCATCTGAATGGATCCCCAAAGTTACAGAGAAATCGGCGCCCTAGATTGATTCTATAGAATCCACACGCAGTAGTATTGGCCAAGGTGACCAGACGTCCCGTTTTAGCCGGGACAGTCCCTTATTTTCAACCGTTGTCTCGTTTCTTTCTGATTCTCAAACGGGACGCCTAAATGTCCCGTTTTTAAGCAAAAATGAACCAGATGTCCCGTAATTATTATTCAAAATATAAATGGTCAATCCAAATTCTACGCTCTTCTGTACCGACACTCATTGGGAAGGTTCAGCCGTGCCTAGAACTTCTGAATATTCAAATGAGAATTGAGTATTCTGTGGTTCAAGTGGGAATCGAGTGGTAATTCTGAGAGTTGAAGTAGTTAAAAGTATTTTTGGGTAGTACTTAAGTTAGAAACGTTGTGTTATCATTCTTACTTGTGTATTTTGTAAATTGAAAACACTACTGAGTCCCAAAATGCAATGTGGAAGTTACCCCCCCCCCCCGTCGCCGATTCGTATGCGTCCCGTTTTTGAAAGTAAAAGTTCTGGTCACTTTGGTATTGGCGGGAGTACACTACGTATTCCAACTGAGCTCAGGCGTTAGAACATCGGATTAACATTCAGAAGGCCGATGTTCGATTCGAGCACCCTATCGTCCCGATTTTTTTTTTTTTTTTTTTTTTTTTTTTTTTTGTTGTAAGTTTATTACTCAGTTACATCCGACCTGTGCCATAGACTTTTAACCGTAAGATAAATTCAATTCTACTGATGTAATTCAATTTTACACTTTACCCTAGTGTTACCATCTTGCAACTATAAGCGTCACGAATTCCAAATACCGGTACTATTGACTATAAATACCATAGTATGTAGCACTACTTGAAACTAGCGCCAGCTATTCATATGATGATCTATTCCACATAACTCTCTTCGTAACTTTTTCCGCTAATTTCTCTTAAACTGAAGGACGATTCCACCTAGTCATCGATACATCAATTCAGTTCTCAATGCTGACTTATTATCTATGTTTCTGTATGCATTTGAAAGTTTTACTTATTAGTAGAGCAACCCAAAAGCATACAAAGCATAAAAAGCATAATAGCTATTTACACATATGGTTGGTACCTTGAACATGCTTGTGACTGTCTAAGGGTCCAGAAGAAACTAATTTTAAAAGCATAACTTTAGAAAATAAAGCATAAAGCATAACTTTAGAAAATAAAGCATAAAGCATAATTTAAAAGATATAGCGCAATTCTTTAAAAAATATCTTTAACTTCAAGTTTAACATACTGTATTAATATTTTTAAGAAACAATATTTACAATGCAAAATCATTGAGAACATAACAATGCAACAATGAAAAGCTTATTTTTATTTCTGTAAACTTTTTGGTCTAATCTTTTAACGTGGAGAAAAGAATAGACAAAAAGAAGAAAACTTCCACCAACAATGAATAGTACACAAGAACTCCACACTATACTGTTATCTGTACCTCTTGAAGTTGAGCACTTTCTATACTTATTGGTGGCATCTTTTACTTTCCCTTTCTGTATATATGCACCTCTAAGGCGCACACAAGTGATTAAAAAAACTGACTCGAGTAAAGCCTCTCTTTACAGTGCATTAGGTAGAAAGTTCATTAAATATGAAAGAAACTGGTTGCATAAAATATTAATAAATAGATCAAGATATTTAGAATATTTAATGTATAGTAAATATTATACTTTAAACACGATTAATGTAAAACGATGATTGAAATTAATAATAAAGCATAATTTGGAAAAAAATAAAGCATAATGTGGGTTGCTCTACTTATTATTCTACATTCATGTTTTGTTACTAAATTATGAACTAATGCAATCAAAGTGTTTTATTATTATTATTATTATTATTATTATTATTATTATTATTATTATTATTATTATTATTATTATTATTATTATTATTTCATAAACGTAGATGATAATCTAGGTGCTGTTACCTCTATATCTCAGATTATCGCTTCACCTGGCGCACGCTCAAATGCATCTAAAGTAACAGAAAGATCCCAGAAAAAATGTTTTACAAATAAGGGAACATAGTAGTACGTAAGAAACAGAAAAGAATTCTGTATTATCTCAGAGACCCTAAACCTTGTTCTTCCGCAAGAGCAGAGGTGCTTCATAGTAAAATAAGTAATATGGTACCAAAGGATCTTCTTCCTTTGCCTTTCGTTGAAGCAATTCGGTTTCTTGAATTTATGAATGAAGTAGAACCAAGTTACCACTCACCATCCAGGCAAACTGTAACTCGCCATATTGAGGCCTTGTTGTCTAAGGAGAAGTGTGGCTGCGGAATCGATTGATTTGACAACAGATAGCTGGGCTTCGCAGGCTACGGAAAGTTATATTACAATCACAGCCCACTATATGCTTCCATCTAAGTTCAATAAGTTCAGTCCTTCAAATAATTGAAATAGAAGTGAGGCACACAAGGATAAACCCAACTCAGCACTTAGCACATGTTGCAGAGTAGTGGAACATTTTAGATAAAATACATGCAATTGTCTATGACAATGCTAGTAATATCACAAGTGTGGTACGAGAACTTCCATATGCAAGCATATGTTGTTTTGCTCAGACCCTACAACTCTCTATAAATAAGGGATTGCAATAGACAAAATCGAGAAAATGTTAAGTGTTGTTAGTCGGATTGTTTTCCACTTTAAATATAGTACGTTGGCAACGTCAGAACTGGAAAAACAGTAAAGGTTATTAGGATTGGAAGTACATTTCCTTATACAGCAAGTTAAAACTCGGTGGAACAGCATACATGAAAAGCTTGAGAGATTGATAGAACAAAGAAGAGCTCTTAACAATGAATTATCAGATAGAAATGTAGCAAAGACGTCAGATTGCAAGAAGTTTAACCCTTTAAGGATGTCCAAAATTTTAGACTTTCACTCAAGCAGCTACTGCTTCCTTACTATTTATCGTCGGATCATGGTTCATACCTCGTTTTTCTCACGATAGGGCATACTTACCAACGGTACCACATGTCGGTATCATAAATCTTAACCGGAAAATCGAAAAAAAAAACGGAATTTTTCTGAAAAAATCACCCCTTCGTAACACTTGGGCCCCTCGGGCCCGTCCCCGGTTTCACGTAGGGATCTAAAAAAAGTGATAAATATCCAAAGATAGGTCTACACCCAATCCTTATGCAAGTTTCGATCTGATATCTTGAGAACTAAAGGCGTGAAAAAATTTTGAAAAAAAGTCACGTCCCTTCGCACCACTTGGCGCCGCCAAGTTGACCATCCGGTTCCAAAACGCATCTGCGGTGTTATTTGGTCTATCCTTGACTTGAAAAATAATAATAAAAAAATCCCGGCTTAAATACCTGTTATAGAACCTAAATAAGCGGTCAAAGACGATAGTACGCCATTGTATATAAATATACCAGAACTCTTTAAAAGGTTAAACTTCCTACAGACTAGGGATGACCACATTTTCAGGGAAAACGGAATATAATTCTTCCGGAAACTGGATAATTAGAAAGGAAAGACGGAAAATTTTCCGGAAAAACGGAAACGGAAAATTTTCCGGAAAATCGGAAAACGGAAAATTTTCCGGAAAAACGAAAACGGAAAATTTTCCGGAAAAACGGAAAACGGAAAATTTTCCGGAAAAACGGAAACGGAAAATTTTCCGGAAAACGGAAGACGGAAAATTTTCCGGAAAAACGGAAACGGAAAATTTTCCGGAAAATCGGAAAACGGAAAATTTTCCGGAAAATCGGAAACGGAAAATTTTCCGGAAAACGGAAGACGGAAAATTTTCCGGAAAAACGGAAACGGAAAATTTTCCGGAAAATCGGAAAACGGAAAATTTTCCGGAAAATCGGAAGACGGAAAATTTTCCGGAAAAACGGAAAACGGAAAATGTGATTTCCGGAAACCGGAAAACTCTTTTTCCGGAAATGGCCATCCCTAATTCATATATACCCTTGTCAGTTCTTGTGTTGTAATGTTATTGGTGACATCCTGGATCCTGGTCTTGAGTTCTTCAATTGTGTGTGGATTTGTTTCGTATACTCTTCCCTTTAACAGTCCCCATAAGTAAAAGTCACACGTGGACAAGTCTGGTGACTGAGGAGATCACAAGCCTTTGCTGATTGTCCTCTCTGGTGTAAACATCTCATGCACAAGGGACAATGATGCAGCTGATGTGTGACATGTTGCACCGTCCTGCTGAAAGTAACATAACTGACGCCCCTCTTCGACCAAGTGTGTATAAAACTCCTCCAGGATTCCCATATACACGTCACTGTTCACTGTCGTCTCAAAGAATATGGGCCCAATAACGCGTGTGGCGGAAATGGCACACCAAACACCAATCTTCTCATCATGAAAGGGTACCTGGTGGATTGCGTGTGGATTTTCTGTCGACCAATACCGGTTGTTTTGGGAATTTACGTACCCAGACAGGTGGAACCACGCCTCGTCACTCATGATGAGCATTAGTGGATCCAAGAAACCACTGGCAACATTGCTCAACAGCCATGAACATAAATGCACCCTTTTCTGCAGGTCAGGCTCCTTCAGTTCTTGCACAACACTTAACCGGTACGGTTTTAACTTCAATCCCCTTAAAACACGTCTGCAACTTCTCTCACTCGCATGAACCTGTTGACTTAATCTCCTGGTTGACTTTCGAGGACTACTTGTCATTATCTCCTCCACCTGGATCTTTAATTCAGGTGTGCAGACAGATGGTCGTCTGTTCCTGGGAGCATTTTGAACCGATCCTGTACGCCGCCATTTTTCAATCAATTCTTGAATGGTGCTTTTTGCTGGCACAGAACGTCCTGGAAATTTCTCCCGAAACAAATTCTTTGTTTTCACAAAAGATCCAGTGAGAATGAACCCTTCAACAATGGCAACACGCTCGGGTATCGAATACGACATTATCACACACTGACACTCACCCGGCTTAACACAACAAGGCCTTTTTCTCAACTGGTTTCGACAAGTTTCACTGGCTGCGGCTGCACGTGACTGCTGTAGGTCACGTAAGTCGACCCGACCTCGACACGCCATCTCTTGGTAGGAAGGTAGATTATTTAAGTGTTACCAAAAACACAATATACCAGAATATTACGACGGGCCGGTTTTACGTGCCGCACCCTGTATAATATATGTGTAATAGTATATTATATGTATTGGTGCATGACTGAAGTCATGAAAGATAATTAACCCTGAATTATTCTAAATCGGCTCTTGGAGGAAATCTAATACAACAGAATAATCCTTAATAACGACAGACTTTTCAGGATCCGTAAAACTTCTATTTATGGAAAATATGTACATTACTTTGATTTTGTTCTTTCTTGGCTAATTGGAATGTGTGTTTGATCTCCACTATTGAAAGTCAGATACTGGATAAAGGTTATTCAACATTTGGAAATAGCGGGCAAACGATTAAATAAAACTTCTCATCATCTGAGCTTGGTCGTGGCAACTCGCATTTGTGCAGTTGCCTGGATCCAGGTCAGGGTATTATGAGAGAACATGTGTCTCTTCAGGATCACTTCCGAATCGATCCTCAAGTAATAACATTCGGATGTAAATCACCTTTTCAATAATTATTCAAGGTTATTTACCATATTTTCATTGTTATCCAGTATTCCTTCATCTCTAGTTCCTTTTTCCTTTCTCCTTTTCATCTCCCTCTTTCCTTCATTTTCTAATACCTTCTTCTCTTCTTTCTCACCCTTTCTTTTCCTATTTCTAATAAACCTGAAGAGGGGTCGTGACTTGGAGTTGTCGTTATAGACATGGTCATAAGATTCTTTTGGTGTTTCTCTTCGGAAATCGGAAATTAAGTAATAGCTAAATATACAGATAACAGAAAATAAATTCCGAAATTGGTTCATTTTAATTTAGTGACTTAACTTATCAAATTAGAAGTTCAAGTAAGTTACCGACAACTAGGAGAAGGGTCACAACTCTTCTTCAACACAGTCACTGGTGCACTTGCTTCAGATGGTGTTGGTAAAACTTTCAACTGTTCGTCCTCCTTTCCATGATACTTAAGGAACGGATCATATGAACTCGAGTGTTGTGCTTCTTTACTAGATGTAAATTTGTTGCAGTTATGCGACTTATGGTCGAAGTGAAACATTACACTGCCATGGATGTTATACTTAGAGACGGTGTGATATTTCGTCGCACCAAGGAACATACTTTTTACATCATATTGGGTAAACAACCGAGCCTGCGATTTCTACGATGCCCAACATTGGAGGGCCCAGCAACAATAGGACTACCCGTTTCGTTATAGTTCAGTACAGCACTGATCCTTTTCTTTGATACACTGAGATTTTTGTAGTTATAACTAGAATCAATGGTAGAAAGGGCATAAATAGCCTTTATGACAAGCGCAATGTTAGCATTCCCAAAAGACAGCAACTTTCGAAACCATATAATCTCTCTAACACACACACACACACACACATTATATATATATATATATATATATATATATATATATATATATATATATATATATATATATATATATATATATATATGACAGCTGTCCCCTACAAGTCAACACCTCACTTTCGCAGTAGCGTCTTGGTGTGATTACTTGTACTCTACCTAGCCATTGAATCCGTTACCATAAATCTGAAACGGTTTTTTCTGATACTGTTTAAAGATATTAGGAATCTTAGAATGGCAACGGATTCTTCAGAGACCCATCATAGGCACCATTTGTTGGATTTACTTATTTTTTTTTCTTAAGAAAGTGCGAATGTGTCTGTTAACAAAACCAACAACGTAAATATTTTATTCTCTCTGCTATATGAACATTTCTTTATATCAAAATCACCTTGGAAAGTAGTACTTTGAAAATGAGTGAAATTAACATTTATAAATAATAGTTTATACTGGTCTGCATTATGCCAGATTAAATAATAAAAGGTCAAATGTGAAATCAAATATAAACTGGCAAAAGTAATGTTACTTTCGTGTATGATGAAAATAAATAGATGAGATTTCATTCTTTTGTGAATAGATATTTTTTATTCTTATACACTGAGTTCTTACTGAATTGCGACTACCTATCTAATACTTTGTTGATCCACCTTTTACTCAGAGGACGGCCTGGACACGGCGTGGCATGGATTCTGGTAGTGGCTGATACGTTTCCATGGAGATCTGACACCACATATTCCTGATGGCATCCCACAATGAACCCACAGATGTCGGTGCAGGAGTCATGGGGCGAAGAGCGTGTTCCACAACATTCCGTAAATTTTCTATAAGATTAAGATCCGATGAATTAGAGTCCAATTTATATGCTTCAGCTTCGTGGAATATTCCTTAAGTCAAGCAAGTGCAGTCCTGGCTTGATGGCACCGTGCATTGTCGTCCTGGAAAATGCTATCTTCGTGTAGGTAGAAGTGTTGCATTGTAGTGTGTACGTGATACTCTAACACATATAGGTGCACAACGGATCTCTCGCTGTGGTCCATGCACACCAAAGGTCCCAGTCTGTATTAACAGAAGCATCCCCAAACCATACAACCGCCTCCACCTGCCTGTACAGTACACACAATGCACGAAGGATCCATAGTTTCGTGCTGTTGGCGCCACACATGCACACGCCTGTCCGAGAGGAGTAGTACAAACCGTGATTTATCGGACCAACACATCCTTTTCCAATCATCTACGGTCCATTAGCTGTTCATGTGCTCAAGCGCGAAGAAGTCGACGGATACAAGTCGTAAGGAGTAGGCCGTCTGCTGTGGAATTTCATGCGTGCCAGTGTACGCTCTATAGTTGCATGGGATATGGATGTTATGCATCCACCATTGTATTTGTCACGTAATTCCCGGACACTGATGGTTCATTTGAGAGTCACGAGCTGTTTGACAATACGCTCATCCCACGTTTTGAACTTCCGCATGCCCCTGTAGTCCCGTCTCTTGGAAACCGTTACCTTATTTTCTTCCCGCTCCTTGTACACCTTCACTACACAGGAACGGGTGTACCCGACAAGCATTGTTATCTGGATTATTAACACATCTATTGCTCGGGTATCCACAATGATGCCCTATTGCAATGTGGATAAATCTTTTCTACCTCCCACTAAAACAGCATGCTGTCTGCCAACATGAGCCTCGAGTGTGTTCTTTCTCTGCAATACTACTAGTTGGGGTGGTCATGCAATCAGCTCGGCTGCTAGCCACACTTTCTTGTGTGGAGAGATAGTCTTAATTCAGTGATCACTCAGTGTATATATGTATATCAAAGTCATTTGAAACGAAATTTGTATTCACAAGATTTCTATGTATAATTAAGTACTTCATAGAAATATCCTTTGATATATGGGTATATATAAGCAAAACAAATGAACGAGTTGGCTTATTAAAAAGGCTTGTAGGTGATTAGTACTTAAATCTAGTGTGCTTGACAACGTATTTCATTTATCAGACACATTGGTAGTGTAAAAAAAGGATAATTTAATATGTTTTTTCTCCCTGAAAATAATCTTTTTTTTCCCACAGACCAACACAAATTGTTTTAAAAGAATTGTAACCTAGAATGATCCTTCTTTTAATTTTGACTTGATAAGAAGAAGAGCTTCCTGGTTTCTGACTACAGGGACCATTTCTCTTTGCCTTCAAATTTATGCGCGAATTTGTATTCCCTTTGTAGTTGAAGTAATTGCATCATTAGGAATCTTTGTTCTTGCAAAGTCTAACTTCAGCAATCTTTCTTTCATTCTACTTTTCTTTAGCTATGATTAGTAGTGTAAGACATTTAATCAACGAAAGATTTGTTAGCAGAAACAAAATCTTCTCTTTTATAATTTTCTTTCCTTTTATTATAATTTTTCTTCTTGTAGTATGTATGCTAAAAGCTATATGACTTCAAGATCTGATAATATACTTTTTCTTCTTCTTCAGTCAGCAGTCTTTTCGATTGATTTGATGCACACTTTTCCTTGTACTTTTTCTTCGCCAAAGCTTGTATTATTTAGTCATTGTATTTCAATTGCACCCTTCCTCACCCCATTTCATCTAGAGTTAATAGTGTGACTCTGGCATGTTTCATAATATGTTCAGTCCTCCTATCTCTCCTCTTTGAAATTGTGTTCATTATACTCCTTGTTCTTCAAGTTTTTTCAATTTCCGATAGTCCTTAATTTGATATCTTATCCATCAATCTAATGGATTTTCAACGCCCTTCTATATCATCACATTTCGGGGGCTTCTGCTCTGCATTACATTACACTGGAAATATAAATGCTGTAAAACAAAGAGATATCATATATAAATCATGTGAAAATGAGGATAAATTTCTGCATGGCTGTAGGAATATGCACTATAGTGTACAGGGTATAGTGTACATATAGTATTTTCAAAGGTACTTTAATTTTCAAAGGCAAAGTAACAGAAATATTTGTTGTACATGAACCAGAAACTCATGCATTTCTTCAGCTTACTAAAACAACTCCCACAACTTCGATACGTGTACTCCAGTTGCACAACAGATGTCAATTCCATATTCTACTTCTAACTTTTTATTCGCAACACGTGAAAAGTGACGTTACCATTACTTCACAAACTCTGCATTGCAGATCATTCAAGTTCTGTACAGGTGTGCGGTGTCTGGTCTTCTAAGTTACAAAACCTAAAGGGAAAACTCCAGTGATGAACGTGAAAGCTAAGGAATAGTTGTGATTCTTCTCTTATTGATAGTACGAGGAACTGCTTATTCGAAAATTGTCTTATCTTTAGATCGCAAAATGGGACACTGTTCCGTCTTATTTGAAAAACGATTCCTAGAAGAAATTGACGCACTCTATAAAATATAGCCAAATAACTGACGCTTCAGTGAAAAAGGAATTGGAAAATTCTTGCTATGGTTTGTATCTATCGAAGAATAAACTGTTCCCTTTCGCTAGACTTATTTATCTTACAGTTAAGTCATTCTTCACAGGTATGCCTTTTGACAAGTCAAAAATTGGTAGAACATAAGGTTATACAAATATCCATTTCTTAAAAGAAAGACTGAAACATTTTCTTGTGTTTTTCCATTATAACATAGAATATTAATACTATTCATTGTTTTTGTGGTCAGATTCTTCAATTTCAGCTCTTTGACTTGCTTTTTTAAAACTTAATTAGTCATGGAATTTTGGTCACGTTGACCATTGCAGGCTTTGGACATTTCTTCATTTGTGTCTGTTGAAAATATAATTTAAAAAGTGCTATACCTGCCAGCAAGGGGGCCCATCAGAGGGGCAAGGTGGGGCGCTCGCCTCCGTAAGAGGAAATTATACTTAGGGATATCGAAAACCAAATAGAATTTTTACATTAGTTCCAGCAAAATTTGAAACTATATTTGAAATGTCGCTTATACTTGCCCCCCCTTGGAAACCACAACATGGGCGCCCTTGCCTGCCAGTGTTCAGACAAGATATTAAGAGGTTGAAATTGCTAAACCATCTTATTGTGTGCTATATTATAGAATTCAGTAGATAATTTAGATCAGATTTTACTTGAGGAAATGTTTTCTCCTGGATAGATTTCCTCGGGGACTCCTCTGAACGCAACGAACAAATTTTATCCTATCTACGACGAACGTGTATATCAGAAATTAGAACTTTACTATCAAATCACCGAGGTTTTATATCGTGGATTTTTTTAAAAGTTAAATAAGAGTCATTAGAGTTCGAGACAAGAGAGCGCCGCGATTCGACGAAATCTCTTGAACTCCTATTTTATGCAAACCTTCTATTTAATACAACTTATATTCTCGACTTAATTTTGTATGCAATTTTTATAATGTGTACACATGTCTATTGTAATTGTAATATTATCTTCAGCAAATTACTTTGTAACAGTTTGTTATTTAGTGCAGGTGAATTCGAGCATATGCCCGCGCCATTTTGGTTTGCGACTTGGGCTATGACTAAAGAATATTTAATGCAGCATAATTTAATACAATTTTCCAATATTGGGACAAAATCGGCGCAGTAATTCAATTTGGACAAAGTGAATGAATAAGATCGCTTCGTAAGGTCGGTTTGTGACCCAAACATAAGAACATTAATTAGTGTATTAACTCAGGCTGTACATAGTGCCTATTTACGTAAAAGTATTTACAAAACCACCATAATAACTGTCTTCATGTGCATATACGTGTAGCTTACGTTACAACTTTTAAAAGAATTGCTAAACTTGGATGAGTACATATATTCATAGGCCCTGATTGAATTACAATGCTAAGCAAAGTAACACTAGTTACATATTTAAGAGGTTTAGTTCATTAAATGTTGATTTTATTTCTGAGTGATACATCAGTATTAGTGAGATAATTTGTTGTATATTCTTGCAAATTAGTACATTAAAACCTTGTCCTTAGATATTCGAGTATTCAAATAGTTTGTTATGAACAAATAATTTACTTTTTAAAGAAATCTTAACTTCAGTTATTTGTCTATTCTTGGTTTTGTTAGCAACGTTGTAGACACTTGGGAAACATGCATCATATCTTACCGTAAGCCGCTTTCCTACTGAATGTCGCAGACAGTTTCCCCTGAACCGACAGGTGACGTACAAACATACCGGTCATTGTCTTAAGCGCACTAGTAGCATGCTGGAACTGTCCACATATTACGTAACACTATTTAAAATTAATTTTACCCCCTCCCCCCTTGTCACACTTCGTAACGCAAGGCCGAACACCTCCCCCCTTTGTTATGTAATACTCCTCTGATTTTTGTTTTTTCACCAATTTTGCTTATTTTAGGAGTATTACAGTAAACAAGTATTTTTAATGGTAGAACTTTTTATTACAAAATGTTGCTTGTTTTCTGAATACATTTCCAATGTTTTCTCGCCGATAAATCAAGGTATTAAAAAAATGGTGGTACCGTAATAATATTTTAACCCCATAAGATTGTTTAAATTAACCAGTCTTAATTCTTCGAAATTGCACACTGTTTGTTGTTTTCCTATGAAGATCGCACCTATCTTTGACTAGAAATACAAATCACTGAATAAAGCAACGTTTGTTTTTATTTTAAAATAATAACTGTGTAACAGTTTCGCCAACTGAAAATATTGGCTTAAGATTGGTTTAAAGGGACAAGTTTTCTCGATAGATGGCAGTACAATCTTCGTATCTCTTTCATGTATTTTTTACCCTTCACGAAAATTCACGATTTCTGTTACAAATTTCAACTTGCAGACTTCAAATTTTTAGAAAAGTAACTTCATAACCTATTAAAGGGAACAATCCGTGTCGATTTTTTATTTAGAATTTTCTTCATTGTTGAAATGGATATCCAAACCTTTAACAATGGAACTGTTTCAACAATGAAGAAAATTCTAAATAAAATATCGGCACGGATTGTTCCCTTTAATAGGTTATGAAGTTCTTTCTCTAAAAATTTGAAATCTCTACGTTGAAATTTGTAAAAGAAATTGTAAATTTTCGTGAAAGGCAAAAAATACATGGGACAAATTCGAAGACTGTAGTGACATCTATCGGCAAAACTTGTCCCTTTACACTAACCTTAATCAGTATCGACGATGCAGTGAGGGAGCAGGGACATCTCGTTTGTGAACAAGCTTTCGATCATCTTCTTTGGATTTTGAACTTCAGTTTACTACCCATTTTCAAATTATTCTTGTCCTAAATCAGCGCCAGAATACGAATAAACTCGATTTCTTCAGAAATATTCAAACCCTACAATCAAAAAAATTCAGTACGAGATGAATATCCGACGAATTAGGTTTTAAATATCTTATTTTGATCTGCAAATTTTGGATCGTTACGTCGCGGGGAATGTTATTTTACGGAAAAGAGTTTCTTCTATTTCATATTATGCGAAACCCCTTCGAAGAATAGAGTGGGTAATGATTCAATTCAAAAGTTTTAAATAATTTTATCAGAAATACCGATACGACTTAGAACGCGAGGGCATTTTCAAGCGATGGTTACGATCACTAACAACTCCAAAAAAGCATGTGCGATAAATGCGATGCTACGATAGCCGAAAAACAGAGTTTTATGGTATTGTAATACATGCAAGATTTTTCATCAGTCATAGTGGTGTCTAGTAGCGTCTTCGATTCCCTTCTGCATGATTCAATTTATATAGGCTATGTGTTCGCAATTTCCCAAAACAGTAGAAATATTATTAACTTATTTATAAAAAAGAAAAAAACAATAAAATTATTTATTCAAAGTATTGCGTATAAACCTGAGAATAAAAATAAAAAATATAGAAAAAACATGCGTCGTACATTGAGAAAAATCCCTTCTCCGAACAGTGGTATATTGTACAAATATACGGAATCCTCTTGCTTACTACAGAAATCAGTATGGAGCATACATTATCCATATGCTACATACGCACTACCCTTAGATGTTACACCATGCCGTTGCAGAATGTCTGACATCTAAGAGTTTTCCGTATATCACACGCATATACTTATGTTACATTCCTAGCTATATGTTATGTACGTCCATTTGTATGTGAGATTCTGACCGCCTATATTGTTTCATACGGAAAGTACGTATAGATGAAACACTAATACGAAAAGTATTACAAAACATGCATTTTCAGTTATGCGTACGCTGTACATTAACCAAAAACTACAGGAATTAGGCATGTAACCTACCTTTTTAAGTACGCCACCTACAATTTTTTTTCTCAGTGTACGTAACGAAGACGTAAACCCCCTCCTCCCCCATTGTCACACTTCGTAACGCAAAACCTAATCCTTTCCTCCCTTGGCCGCGTTACGTAATATGTGGACGACCCCTTAGAGCAAATACATAAGGAAAACGAAGTATTTTTTGTAATCAGCTAGCTCTAAAGTATTTATAGCACAATAAAAACATCAGTGGAGATGTCCATTTTAGACAGTCCAATCTTTTGTATACACATAAGTTTATACACTCCAACTTTTTGTGTTAGTTTTAGGACCACCCCAATATGTAGTATATAATAATTCTACTATATATATATATATATATGTCTTGAGTTGCCTTCTAGATAATGGTTGTCTCGTTCGGAAAAAGTGATGTAAATCGGTTATTTCGTCTCGGAAGTTGCATCTGTTCTCACTGAAGAAGTTCTGTCTCGCCGCCGTCTCATGGGCTTCCGTAATATATGTAATACAACTTCTGTACGACTTTCAGATTATCCTGGCCTGTTAATACAATCTTTTTATCCGTACTGAAGGAGCTATCATGAAATGTATATTATGTTTTCATTAGTATATCGTCTCTAATACGCCATCTGTAATTGAGAGTCAAAGAAACCTAATCCAAAAAAATGTCAAAAAGAGAAAGAATGATTTTGAAATGCGATATTATGCTTTCCGTAAGAAGAACAAATATTTTGTGGACTAGAATCAAACTCTAATATCAATCCAGTTATGAGTCTATGAACCTATTATTTCCGTCATTTTGCAACGTCATTACCATTATATCAACAAAAGAATATCAAAAAAATTGAGGCAGAAAAACTCATTCTTCAGCGTCCATAAACGGCGTTGTTCTTCAGAGGAAGATAGCGATCGTCAATTATATGGTATGCTTGTACTCTTTGCTAAGTAAACAAAGTTTGCGAGAATCCAACGGTAAGTAAACTCCATATAATATGAACTGTTAAACCGTAGGTGAATTTCGCAACTGAAAGACGTTCTTGCTGTCGTAAAACTGCATCGTCTTCCTTCTGTGCAGCCTTTAAACAACAGAAAGGCTTCCAGTCGAGTTTGAAGAAGTTTTCTAGACAACCCTATAGTAGACACAGCCACCCTACAGTCTAGATTAAAATTCTGAATAGCGTCTTCATTTTGAATGCGAGTTCCCTTCTTCGATTTGTTTTACTTCCTCTATTCTTCGTTCTATTTTAGAGAAAAAAAGCGGAAAAGAGAGGAAGAAAAGAAGTAAGAAGAAAGTGATAGAAAGGAGAATGGAATTTCTAAGTGGAGGAGAATTTCGTGCCAGGTGTTCTAAAGAACATGTCCTCGTAAAAAGAGAGCTTGTGGTACGAGTAGCTGCATCTCTATAGAAAAAATAACTTTTATTTTCTTTTCCTAAAAAAAATGCAGAAAAAAGGATGAACATTCATTTCCGATTGACGTTACGTATTAGAAATTCAAGATTTATTATGGGAATCTTTTAAAAATAGATTCTCTGCTTAATAAATTTGAAGGTACTACCATTATACCTATACATCATATATTTCTATACTGACATAATTACGTCAATCACCCTATAAATTAAAACTGTTCTTTTGTTTCTTATACGGCAATTCGTGTTCTCTTTAATCTTTTTCTTTGAAAATTCTAATAACACATTGATATATCTTTTATATACTCTTTATTGACAAGGATAATTAACAGTTTTCGTGGGGAAGGGTCGCGAAGATTCACTGGTATTTCGTTTATCTCTTGTCTACATATAATTCATCCAGTTGATCCAACGCCGTGCGAGACTTTGGTGGACAACATCGTTTCTGTGGACTTTTTCTGGATTTTCTCGTTCCTTTTCACTTCCTTTATTTCACCCAGCACTCCATTACTTCTCCTTCATTTACAATCCATTTCTTGAGAATATAAAATTTGAGGAAGGGCTGTAAAGAGTATGGGATGAAAATAAATGTTAGAAAGAGAAAAGTCATGATGATTGGTTCCAAGGGGTCGGTATCAAATATAGAAATAGAAAGGGAGAAAATAGAACAGGTAACTAGTTTTTGATACCTGAGTAGTATTATTAATGATTCGTGTGAACGTGAACTAAAAGCAAAGATGGGGATGGCGAAAGAAGTTTTAAGTAGGAAGAAGAGAGTATTTTGTTGGACGCTGAATAAAGTTGAGAAAAAGACTCATAAAATGCTTCATGTGAAGTATTGCACTGTATGGGTCAGGAACATGGACATTACATAAAAATGATTAAAAACAAATGGAAGCTTTTGAAATGTGGGCGTGACAAGAAATGGTAGGAGAGAAAAGAACAGTTTAAGATATTGTTAAGAAAGGAGAAAAAACTGGAAATTTGCTAAGAAAGGACTGTATCATGAGGGACGTACTAGAGGGAATGGTGGCAGGAAAGAGAGGCAGGGGGAGAAGTAGACTACAATTAATGGTCGATATTAAAACAGAAAAATCGTACGTAAAGACGAAGACGTTAGCAGAAGACCATGGAGCATGAAAGCTTCTCAGTTGCAGCAAGAGACCTGCCAAAAATAGCAGAATACCTATGATGATGATGATCTTGAGAATATAGGTCAGTGATTTCTAATCTCCAAAATAATGTAGGAAGACGCTTTTACGCCCAGAGGCAGAAGAAAGAGAACATGCCAGCAAGGGGAGTTAATACGGTAGATAGAATGAAAAACTAAAAAGGTTAGCAATGTTCGGTTAGTCATTAACCAGGTATTAGCGTATCTCTAAAACTATCAACTACAGGAGAACCCGAGCAGCGAAGAGTAACGTCACGAGGCATCCAGTTAGAAACGGTTGATACAGTAGGCTCTCTTTCATTTAGCACGTTCAGGACTACGGCCATACTGGATTAGCGATTTTGCCGGATTACTGAACATCAATGAACGGCAACACCAAAAATAAGCCACTTTAGATAAAAATGAAAACGCTTAAAGCATATATTTACTAGTGATGGCAAAAATCCGGATTTTTTTTCTTTCCGGAATCTGGAAAGTAAGATTGAATTTTTCGGAATTCTGGAATTTATTTGAATTCAGAATTTTTCTAAATTCCATTTTTTTTTCGAAATGCGGAATTTTTCCGAAAGTTGGAAGTGAAATTTCTGAATTCCGGAAAATTTTAGCCATCTCTAGTATTTACACACATTCTGAACTTAGATTAAATAAATATTATAACAAGATTATATAAATAAATATCCTACAAAGTATTTCGTCATTGTAGCAACTGTGGGGTTTACAATATTCTTCCCGGTCGGAGAACACTAAAAATTAACTTTACAATCATTCACTTTAATTGACTATCCATTTCCTTTATCCTAAAAGGAAGAACCGTTGGATGTTAAGAAAGGAATTGCATTTAATTTTAATTTCACAAACTATTTTTCGGTATTTATAGGTGAATAGAATACAATATTTATTTATTTAATTGAATATTTTTATATTAATTAAAACAAAAGAATACAAAAGAAAAAATAATACAGTACAATTATATTTAAAGCAATTATATTGTAATAAGCTACTGTAGGATAAGGAAAAATTAACATGGGCGTTACTTTTCAAAAAAAAAAAAGTCTGATATCACGTTGCTTTCGTAATTCGGATCTATTCTTCAAACAATCGTTAACGATTTATACACAAAATTATGAGTTGAGCAGAGGTGTAGGTTTCGTTTGCAATCCAACCCCTCCCTCCCAAAAAAGTGAGCGGCTCAATCGATGCCGGATTACAGAATTTGCCGAACCGTAGAATACCAGATTAAGGAGTGCCTACTGTATAGGAAATTGCTATAAAATGTTATACTATAGAAAGAAAAAAATCAGCTAATCTTATTGAATGCAACAATACATGTAAACATTATGTATTTCTGTCATCTTTTTAAAAAGTATAAACATCATTTTATAGACAAATTTGACGCAATATTGCATATATTTTCGGCTACTGGCTGACTATCATTTGACTCAACCAACATTTGTGTGTTTGTCCGCCTGTTCACGATAATTCTAGTAAAATCAATTCGATTTTAGTGAAACTTGGTACGTGCCGTCCACCAACCTTAGGTCATAAGGCTCTTGTTGAAACCCACTAATAATAAGAGAGGAATATATATTCCATGTTGTACACTACCACAATAATAATATGATTAAACAATTTTGCAGTATAATCTACGAAAAAAAATATTTTGATGCAATACAGTGTATATTTTCTTTAGCGTTTTCTGATCATCTTCATTGTTCCCAGACCAAAGTACTTAAAGAAAATGAGTAAATTTCCCCGAATTTAGAACCTTTCCTAGTTAAATAATACGATAACATAATAAATATTCAAAAATATTCGATTTTGATGCAATATAGCATATATTGATTTTGATGCAATATAGCATTTTTACTGCTTGATGTTATAAAAGATGTTAACAACGAAAGGGTGACTGACATTCAATTGAGTTTTAACTGACTGTGAAAGAATTAACAATTCAATGGTAGCCGTTTTCTAAAGGCTGCTTCTCCATACAAAATTGTGTTTCCTATAAATTTGTTTGTTTTAACTTGATCCTTTCAATGGTGTTTCAAATTAAATACTGTACCATTTAAAATTTTCGGATGGTTCCCGGAGCCCCATGGGTTAGAGGGCCTTGTGAGGCAAGCAAAGTTCTCCATTCAATGGGCCTTCTGACATTTTCCTTTCTCACTTTTTGTTTATTATTTTTATTCGCAAACATTTGTGTTTTGTAAGCACTTAAATGTTTATCTTTAATATCCGATATATGTAGAATGTAGGATATTCAGTCCTTCCCCTCCCCCCAGAAAAAATAATCTCTGTGTGTTTGTTATAAGCTGAAACACACAGATATCAAACGTAACTGAATGCACTACACAGAAATGAAACTGATCTCGTGTAAGGTCGAATCGCGAGAAAACCAACTGTACCGTTTCAAATGAATTTTGGAACATTGCTATCACCTACCTCGAACCGAGTTAATCACTTTGATTAAAACGCGAGTCGTAGAGGGGAATAGGGGGGGGGGTCAAAATGTATGCGATAAATATTGAGTATCTCACGAGTTCGTCAGGCTAGGAATATGAAACTCAGCGTATAAATTCCTCACTACAAATAAGGGAAAAGGTGTTCCAATGTTTTTTTTTGGGGGGGGGGGGGTATTCCGCTTTTAAGGGAGGATAAGGGAACAATTTCTATAATTACTTTCGACACATTGAGATACACGCTGTCACAATCATATTGTTAGAGCGCCACAGACACTCTTAAGACATCCTGACCTTTTGCCTCTGAGAGCAAACTTACATGCCACAACTCGTTCAAACTCGACATTGACTGTACAAAGGTTTAGGTTACCGGATTTATTAGTTGAAATGGATGCAATAACGATATATGGCACTGTAGAACTACATTCACCGTACTTTTTGATTACACCTTGTATTTATATAAAATTAGTTTCTTTAGTTTCACTTAGATCGAACTAAAAATTTCCTTGTATTATTTGCTGGTGTTCTACTATTGAGTTATCATGCTTCTAAAAGGCAAAGTAAAGTTCTTTTTTTTTTTTTTTTTCAATAGACAAACCACTACAAACGTATTCTATCATTTATGCTTCATGCTGCTTTTTAACGTAACTCATTGTGGACATAATATTTTAACATACATGATACTCGTATACAATATAATAAAAGTTATGTAGTTCTATTCATAAAAGATTTCTATAAATGCAATTCCAGTTTGTTTTATTCCATTCACCCGCAACAGGAACACAATCTTCTGATTTTGTATTTTCTAAATAAAAGAAATGTGGTTTATAGTGGGCGTTCGTACATTACTGATTATTAATTTTCATTTACCCCTTGCAAATGATTAGTGGAAGTGGCTTTTGTAAATCTCTCGGGTTGTGTTTGGAAAACATTAACGGAATAGGAAATGGTCCTCTTCCAATCTGTTAAAAGCAAGATTCACCATTAGAGATGCGACGTTAAACGAAGCCAATTCATAGCATTTAGCTTAATGTGGATGCTTTGTTCTATATCTCGGAAAAAGAGATTATAATTTTCTAGTTTGAAAATGTAGATTTTATGATTTTTAAAATAAAAGACTTGTACGATTATTATTATTATTATTATTATTATTATTATTATTATTATTATTATTATTATTATTATTATTTGAGTCAAAGAGTGGCACTTAATGGTTTGAAGTATGAATTCTTGTCACACAAAGTATGGATTTCGTCACAGATAAATATTATGCATTCTAATATGGTCATACTCTTGTTTTCACTTCCTTTGTTGTAACGCAAATTATTCCAAAACTACTTACACTGGTCTACAGTGTTTTTTTTTTTTTTTTTTTTTTTTTTTTACAGAAACGAAAGTAGCCAATCTTTATAGATTTCGAGGCGCTGAACACGAATATCACACTTAAAATTAGCTGGTAGCTCAGGGTTACCAGTAAATGTGGAATTTACCTGAAAAATTCATAAAATCCTCCACCCCAGTACAGACTACCGAAATGATAGTTACATTGTCTGAATGTATTGTCCCATAGTTCTGTTCGGCATACGGAAGTCAATATTACATTTTTAATGTACATGTTGTAAAGGTAGGGAAAATTTCGGTAGAAGGGATAATATATTTTTTTCACAGTTCGGCTCGCTTCGATCATGACGACATTTGCAGAAAACGTTCCCAATATTGACAGGTTACTTTTCAAATATAAATTATAATTTTACTATTGCAGAGTTGTCAGTAAAAAAATAAAAAATCGGATTTTCCTCTAAAAATGGAGATATTTCGAATATATGGGTATATAATTTCCCAACGGTACCGGTTACCGGAATGATTGTTAAATTTTCAGAAAGTACGGTCATCGACGAATAGAAAGAGGTATAACATATTCCGCAACGATAAATAGGGATGTAATTATACGTTCCTGAGTAAAACCTAACAAAATAAATGCGAAAAACATGATTTTTAAAGGTAAATTCCACATTTACTGGCAACTCTGAGCTACCAGCTAATTTTAAGTGTGATATTCGTGTTCTGCGCCTCGAAATCTATAAAGATTGGCTACTTTCGTTTCTGTAAAAAATAAAAAGTGAAAATTTGTTGACCAGTGTTATTAGCATTTATCACTGCTTTCTCTATTTACTACAGGTTAATGACATTATTACGGAAAATTAAAGACTTTATTTTATTTCAAAATTATGTTTCACCATACAATATACGAATTTTATTTTCATTGCTTTCTAGAAACGGTTTCTTAATTCGCTCCACAATAAGAAGTCCGCCTAAAATTTTTCCTTATCTTTGATTCCAAATCTTTATTAAAAATCTTTAGAAATGTGTCAAATGGCTACATTATGATATGTAGGATATTTTACGTATTAGGTCTACTTATTTCCATATGAAATGTTGGTACGTGTTTTTCATAACGAAACAATAATAAATTACACTAGACACTCGCTAATCTGGCCATTCCTGGCACATATGGGTGCCAGGTTAGCGGAAGTGCCGGATTATTGAGTGTCTGTAAAGAATGCTACAATTTCGAATTCGTACATTATATAAAGCATTGTTTAACTAAGCATTGTTGCGCATGCGCACGATAATTCATTGTGCACGTGTTTTTGGTTGGATGTGGAAGGCTGGATTACTGAGGGGCCGGACTACTGAGAGCCGGATTAGCGAGAGTCTGGTGTATATGAAATATTTAAGACAAGAAATAAATAGCAGTTATACAAAAAATAATTGTGGAAAACTAAAACTCATTTATTTCGTACTGAAACGACATACAAAAGCAATGTTGGTCGGAAGGCAGAGAGGAAGGTTGTAAGTTTTATAGTTTCTATTTTTAGTTCATGTCAAAGTCACTAGTGTTAGGCGCTAGTTGTTACTGAATAGATAAAAGTGCAAATTGCGATCCCGAAGGTACAGTGTGCATTCTGTTAAATGACGTGAAACACAATATTCACCTTTAATCAAAATTAACTAAATCTTAAGATTGTTTGATTCATTGGTAGGTTGCTTAGTTGATTTGGACTTGGCGTTTCTTTTAACGCCGAGGCTATACGAGACATGGATATACAGCTAAACATTGGATCCGAATCACATCACATTCCACCGAGAATCAAACCCAGGTCTCCTGCAACGAAGACATGTGCTTTAATCATTTAACCTGAGGTAACTCAAAAATTAGGATAAAGTTGATTTAAGTAAATGTTTACTAACTCACAAGGAACGGATATGAACCTGTCATCCGGACATCCGAATCAAATCTAATCTATTCGATAAACATAACAAAGATATGTTCAAGCACAAAAAATTAAGTACCATGGAAAACGAACTAAGTCCCTGGGGCCCATTAACCCTGTTAGTATAATGAAAATCGTAGACTTGCAGTGAAATAGCTATTACATCAACACTGTTCATTGGAAAGTCATGGTTTATAGCTCATTCTCTTCAGCATGAAACAAACTTTCCAGAGATGCCATAACGTACTTTAACAGGGGAAATTGGGAGAATGTCGAGAAAATTCCCCTCCAGAAATCCCTCCCATCAACTTTGGACCCCTCTGGAGTAGTCGCGGGTAAAAAAGCTCACAATGCAAATGCATCTCAAACAATAGTGTAGGGGATAAGAAATGTGTATACCAAGTTTTGTATTGATAGATGAAATAGACATTAGGGAAAAGCTTGTATAACAATTCACACTTTCTCCTCATACCTATTCTAGCTAGCAATACAAAACTTGGTATAGACATTTCCTATCCCCTATAACAATTTTCCAGGTACATTTAGATTGTGTGCTTTTACCTGGGGCCACTCCAGAGAGGTCCAAAGTTGATGGGAGGGATTTCTGGAGGGAATTTTCTCGACATTCTCCCAATTTCCCCAGTTAAAGTACGTTATGGCACCTCTGGAAAGTTTGTTTCATGCTAAGAGAATGAACTATAAACCATGACTTTCCAATGAACAGTGTTGATGCAATAGCTATTTCACTGCGAGCCTACGATTTTCTTTATACTAACAGGGCTAATGGGTCCCAGGGACTTACTCCGTTGTCTATGACTCCTAATTTTTTGTACTTGAACATATCTTTGTTACGTTTATCGAATGGTCTAGGTTTGATTTGGATGTCCGGATGATAGGATCATGTCCGTTCCTTGTCACATAAACTCTGCGCTTACCGTATCTGTCTTCGGACACTGATGTCGAGGCTTCATTAATGAATTTATTTGTTAGCAATGTATCACTTTATAATGATATACATTAGTCTGTTGCTCACTATACATAGTGCTCACTATAGTTTTTCTGATATATAAGGAACATGCATGTTTCTGTTCAATCATTTTTTATTATTCACACCTCTAAATATACGGGCATAATGATTTTTAATTGTGTTTCTCTACATTGACCCTAATTTATATGCATATGCATGATTTTCCGTATTAATAATATTACTAACATGTCCAACTAACAGCTAGTTATATCACTGAGCATATCTTATTAAATCCTCAACCAATCTTTTTTTCAAATACGACTTCACTATAAACACTTCCTAGATAAACCAAGGCTAGTAACAAAAACAGTAACGCTTTATACATAACTTACAAAATATATGTATTTGTTCATTAAAGTTTAGCATCCCGTTTCAATATTGAGGCTATATGAGACATGGACTTACAGTTTAAGGTAGAATCTGAACCACCGCGTAATAATGCGTTCAAATTTTGTAATGCTGTCCCATCCGAAATCGAACCCGAGTCCATGTGCAAAGAAGACACACGTGCCAGTCACTAGAACATCGGGGGCGGCTTTCAAGATTTGTGATGTTAATTTAATCCAAAACACCTCATACATTGTTTGCATTGCAGGTGAATATCTCGTTTTCTTGAGAAACTTCTATGTGGATAGGGCAAGTTTTATATTTGGTATATACCTCGCTAAAATATTGATTCATTGCTACGCATCCCTTTTTAATACTATTTCCTTAAATCTTTCCCTTCTTTATGATTCCTAAGTTTTGTCCAATAGCTTTCTTCAACGTCTTTGTAACTTCTTTCACAATCATTAATTTTATCAAAATGCAATATTTTGTATTTATATAGGATGATATTCGTTGTTATTCATAGTGACTATCTTCTCGTATTTTTTGGATCAAGTGGAAAAAAATGAATGAAATTATAAGAGGAGAGAAAAATAAGCCATCAACTGAAGGTAGTGATCACTTGTGAAGAATACGAAGGTTGTTCCAGGGGTCTTAGCAAGTGATGGATCTTGCGCACGTGATCCTCATCTGGATAAGTCAACCCTCTTTTTATCTCCTGTCGCTTGTCCCAAGGACTCAATCAAGCAACCGAAAGAAAAAAATTCACAAAGATAAAGCGTCGGGACGTACCATTTTCCATCCTAAGTTGCTCTTTTGTAGACCTTCAGAGCAACGTTTCCATCCATTTGATATTCCTGCTGCATTAAGGATATAAAAAAAGTATAACTTCAGATCTATTAATTGTAACTATGATAGTAAATATGTACAATGGGATTTATTTTTGTTAACGTCCGAAAACAAATGCAAATTTGGAATACAAGCACATCTTTATAATTGATCGAATTACCAATCTTGGGATTTGATTTTTGGAAATAAAAATCTTAATACTTGACACTTTTAAACATACTCTTAACCCATGGCTTACATGTATTTAGACAACCACATTACGGCAAAATTGTTGATAATGAAAGTAACATTTAGGTCATACCAGTGATAGGAAATATCAGACATTTTTTTTTTTTAAATTGCGCTTTACGGTGATCACCTTCTTTTACTTTCGAGCGTCGAGAAGAAACAAGAACATATGGTGATCATTTAAAAAAAAATCAAAATTTCAACGGACTTACACATTTCGAGGTCCCTACGTACTGAAAAAGCTGTTTTTCGAGTCTGTTCGTGCTGATGTATTAGATTCTCCAGAAAGGTTCTATATATACTTCCTATCCCCAAAAATAAGGGTAATTTACTGCAGGATGAAAATAAAAAAGAATGTGATTTTTCTTGAAAATGACTCTAACAATTTTATTTATTTTTCATAAATCAATATTTTATTAACAACCCTATAATATAGTGCAAGCTGTTTCTTTGGGAAAACCCAGAATTTGTAGTTTATCCTTTGAGGTGTTTTTGTCGGATAGTTTGTTTTCAAAAAACAACTCAAATGGATTTTGTTCATATTTCATAAATAAATGTTTCTTTAACAAACCTAGAATATGGTATTAAAAAAATTTTCATGACAAATTCTGAATGAATAGTTTACTCTTGAGGGCGTTTTTCTCGGACCATTTTCTTAAAAAGTTCCTTACGCAATTTTGTTCATGTTTCACAAATAACTATTCTATCAGGCCTTGTTTCCATTTTGTACTAAAACGTAACAACACACTAAGCAAGGCTATGTGATAATATGTAACAAAACACACAATCACGTAACAGTTTCGACACAAATAACTGTGTCTTCATCAGACTTCCCTTCCTCCTGGCTGTTTGGAAGTTGGTCACCTCTTATATATTTTCCGGGGATCAACTTTTAATTAGGCCCCGCTCCTTTATTAAAAGGTAACACTTGTGTGGTTTTTACTTTCACTTTTTAGCTGCACACGTGTCCAATTAAAAGTTTACTTTTTTGCTGGATATATTCCTTCATATATTCCTTCATTTTTATGTTGATGGTTTTGGGGCTTTTGGTTTTCCTCTCAGATAATTCGTACCTCACATTCATACTTCATAAATATGTTGTCCATTAGCCTTTTCCTCACACCCTCCATATATATATATATATATATATATATATATATATATATATATATATATATATATATATATATATATATATATATATATATATATATATATATATATATATATATATATATATATATATATATAGATAGATAGATAGATAGATAGACAGATAGATATGTGTGATTTCATCTACATTTTCTGCATTTCTATATTCATATTTTCGGTCAGAAACTTTTCTTTTCTTCTCCTACAGTCAGGGCCGGAGTTTCATGTTTTGCGTCCATGGGCCCTAGCAAAATTGCCGCTCCTAACCACACCAACCGCATCGCTTTCCAAAATTTCCATTGTCTTGAATTCACTTCTTAAAACATTACTCTTTCGTTTGCTGCTTAATTATAATTATTACTATTACTAGCCATTACTGTTCTTATTTCTTATTACACATTTTATGTAATATATTTTAATTCCTGTTCTAGAAGCCTTGATTTTATCAGAGAGGTAGGCAGACGCATATCTATCGTTACTGGAGATGTTCGTTCAGCATCCTTCTTAATACAACGTATATCCATTGCGGTCCAACGTGACAACGTTCCGTCAGTTCTTGGTACGTTGCCGCCTGGAAAGGAACTGGAGGAGATATTTCTTCTCTAGTACAGTAAAGCGGGGCAAAAAGCCGCACTTAATGTTCAGCATGCTATTGCTGCTATACCAAAAACAATATTGAGATGATCCATACCAGTTAACAAAAATTATTCTTTTGCCTATAAAACAGACTGGGTAGATCTATTGTATATGCAAACATTTATTTTATTGATATTTCTATATAGAAATTCACAAACTAATTACATTATTTGTTAAAATATTCTTCTGATATATGAACATATGGTTTCTATTGATTGTAAATAAATATTATAATAAAAAAACACAACAATTTGATTATGATTTTGCAGGGTACTTTTAATACTGTTACTATATGTATAATCGGGAAATGTATATTTGTGGTAAATTTCATAAGAAAAGAATTATAAATACGAAAATTATAGTGAGTAAAATAAAATGTTGCTAAATGGACAAGAAAGTTTTATTTTCGTTTTATTGTTCCTATTACTGCTCTTTTAACATGAAATTTACCGCATACGTGTCTTTGACGATTATACACATACTAGCATTATAACAAATACCGGGCGAGTTCGTTATCAAATTATATTCCTACAATAACATATTTATAGACATGCGACAATAAATTTGGACATGAGTGTACCTAAAATTTACAAAATGACGTTTCTGAAACTTATGTGTATCAAAACGGTTAACGTCTTGCTTTGACATTGGAAAATCATTAATAACGTCATCAAATTCAAGTTTAACAGCCAAGTCATTGCGATGGCTAAAACAGTTTGATGAACCCGTCTCTTCTGAGAAAGAGTAATCTCAAATAGTTTTTGATTCTTGACAGTGTGGAGAATGATTTTTTCACTGCACAGTTAGTTGCCGGTGTACACAGAAACACTTTAAGGCAAATACTTATGTTAGGATATAAGTCCTGAAGATTTTTTGATATGAGAAATCGATTAAGTTGCGATAGTGACATTTTCTTCAGCACTTTCCAACTTCTCTTGAGCTAAACGTCATTTTAAATAAACCGCTCAACAACAAACGAAGATCCCTTGATGTCAGCTGCATACACTTCCTGCAGAGAAGTCACTGCTGTGGCACTCAAGTTGCATAGATTTGTTAAGAAGGAAAATCTGCTGAGAAATTCATTACTGAGTGTCGAGCTGCCTACTACCGCCCTTTTCAGCAGATTCACCTACAACTGATCAAATCACCATAATAACCAACTTACTTACGACAATATTTGCTATGACTAATCTGCTACAATATTATTGTAGTCACGGTTATTTAAAATATAGCTCTCAGTTATCTAATTGAGTCGTTGGTGAAATACGTATTTTCAATAGCTTTATCATTTATATATATA
Organism: Thermobia domestica; assembly: GCF_964235325.1. NCBI lineage: Eukaryota > Metazoa > Arthropoda > Insecta > Zygentoma > Lepismatidae > Thermobia > Thermobia domestica. The sequence goes on along the minus strand of NC_137465.1, from coordinate 146,231,128 downwards.
TATATATATATATATATATATATATATATATATATATATATATATATATTTAAATTTTCCGCCCTGGCCCCGGGCCTATGTGGCCCATGCTTAAATCCAGCCCTGCCTACAGTTTAAGTCTCACATTCATACTATATACATATGTTTTTATCATCCTTTTCCTCATAACTCCACACACCGTATACGTACCTTTTTTCATTTCTATGTCGATATTTCCAGTCAAAAGAACGATAGGACTCTTTCTCTTCAAATTCCTTCTTCATATGAGTTATTCTGGAGTTTACATCTTGTTTGCACCTATTGTTATTTCTTATTTACTCCGTAAGTAATAGAGTGGTTGTACCTCTTCCACCAGGTTTTAAACTATTTTAACATTTTGTTCTTGTTGTTTCTGTTCTTGCGTATCTTATAAATTTTGTTTATCTCTTGTTGATCTTCATGTTGGAGTCGGTGTTAAATATATATGGCATTCCATTTCGACTTGCTTCTCTTTATTCTAGCTGCCTGCTAACAGCGCGATATCATCCTCAAATCTAATTATAAAGTACTATTAAATGGGCTAGTTCTTGCCTTCAAGACTTATCATATAAAGCAGACATTTGAGTATCCGTCACTTATGGCGTCCCAAACTGATATCTCAAATTTCTAACCTATAAGTAAACACCGGGAGACGGCTTCTTATTCATTTAATTGCATTTTATAGATACTATTTGACTCACTTCCTAAACGTTTGGATATTAATCTTGTTCATACTGCTTACTGCATTGGATAAGCACAAATTATTATAATTAACTCTATTTACTTATAATTAACCACGATTTACATAAGAGATTCATATTTAGAAAAATAATTCGCTAAATAAACAGAAAAATCTACAGCGATGCAAAACTCCGAGCCATCTGATTTTTTTCACTAACAGTACATAATAGTATCAGTCATGGTTGGCATAAAATAATTGTCCAATGTTTTAACTTTTGTGTCTTGTGATGTTCAGATCATTGAATGCTATATTATCAATCAGTGGTAGAATATTTGACTTACTACTATTGAGAATAACACCTAATGTCTCTTCATATATATCAGTACATTTCAACATGCTATCGTAATCTTTCTTAAATTAAACCCAAACTGATGCAGCACTGGCCATAATTAAATGTTATTATATGAAAGTTTACGCTAACAGTGGTACTTAGTGTATGACAATCAGTGCAAATTGTAGTACCGTCCGTTATCATTGGTAAGATCTTATGAATACTTAAGTTTTGAATTGTTTGAAATTGAAAATTACCAACTAACCGTTCGACATAATCAGATATATATATTGATAATCAGGCAATAATTTTGACATCAGTATTAAGGAGAGAGTATTGAAAAAGATTTACAAGGGAAAGTTGAGTTTTTTTTTTATATAAATTCACATAGTCACAACAGAATTAGGAGTTTGACATTTTCATTGAGGAAACACCATTCATTTACTATTTGAGTAGTGAATCTCTGATAGGATCCCAGAATTTACAATATAACATACTTAAAATCCTATCTCTATCTGTAGATTTCTCTGTTTGGACACAGTGGACTGCTAATTTGATTTCTTCTTTAAAACAGTGTTATTAGCACAATGTTATCATTATCTAATTTGTTGGCATTAAACGTTATAGTTGCTCTAGCCATCTAGGAATGAAGAGGCTATCAGAAGATTATAAGGCCTCAAGAGCTGCTGCAAACCAATCTTTTGGATTGACAATTGAAGAAGAAAGCGTTTACCTGATGTCAAGTGGCGCATTATACCAAACAGATTTCGATAATACTCATAGGAAGAATGGTACAACATTCCTTTGGCCCTTAGAACAGCCTGTAGTCGGCGGGAATGGATAAATACAGATCACGTGTGCTTGTCAAAGGGATGTTGTACCATTCCTCCGCCAAAGCAGCTACAAGTTGTTGTAGAGACGACTGTGGTGGGTAGCGGGATCGCAACTTGGTCTCCAAAATCGACCACAAAGGCTCAATTATATTAAGGTTTGACGATTGTGGAGGCCATGGCAGATGTGACACTTCATCTTTGTGCTCATCAAACCAGTCCTGGACGATGTGAGTTGTATGTGTAGGGGATCTGTCATCTTAAAACACGGTATTACAATCTGGAAACAAAGTTTGCATCATAGGATGCAACTGGTCACTCAAAATGGTTACGTAGTCCTTGGGAGTGACATATCAATGCAGGATGATGATGGATACGGCAGAATACCAGGATATGGCTGACCAAATCATCACCGAAGCACTGTCATGCTTTACTCTTGGTAATTGACAGTGTGTATCGTACGCTTCTGCTGGCGTTTTCCACACATAAACTTGGCCAGCAGTTGGAAACTATGTAAAGGAAAACTCATCCGACCAGATGACAGCCTTCCACTGCTCCATTGTTCAGTTTTTATGGGCATTGCACCACTGTCTCCGTATAACAGCATGATCAACAGTCACGAATGTTTTGGGAATTGCAGATCTGCCATAAATACCCTCTTTCTGGTGTTCGCTTCTGACTGTTTTGCCACTAACATGGTTTGTAAGCACTGTATTCAACTCAGCTGTGACTTTTGGCGCCGTGGCGATCTGCTTGGTCACAATCCTACCCAATGCGTCTCTGTCACGCAATACACACGTCCGCGCTGGTGCTTCGCTGATGCGGTTTGTTCGGAACACTCGCAGGTAGTCATGATCTTCGAGACTGTGTCTCTTAATACACTGAACATTTCCGCTGCTTTCGTCACGGATGCTCCTACCATACGCGCACCCATAATTTCCCGTCTTTGAAACGCGGTCAGTTCAGAAATAATTCACGATAACCTACACGGACCGGTCGCTGAACTGTAACTGGCCCATCTATTTGTTTGGCTAGGTTGTAAATCGCACAGGATATGCTGGTGACCACAGCGATACCTACCATTCAGACCATCGTGTTTGAAGTGGCTACCTCTCTTATACTTGGTGGTTCCATATTCTTTTATCCTTCCTCTGTATGTTTGCATGAAGGGGATCATTAATATAGAACTTATCGACATATGAAGTAACGTTTTAAGCGATAAACGTAAATGTTTTATGAATACTTTTCTTCAATTTCCAAACATCAATCTATAAATATTGATTGATGAGCTAGTTTAAAACAGGACAGTAGTTATATCCAGGAAACATACTATCATAATGTTTTATCTAATTCAAATCGCCAACTATAATAATTTTATTCTTGCACCACTAAACAAAGTGCAACATCAACTGCAAAAGAAATATTCTGTTCCTTACTACAGGGTGTCCAATATACAATGCAACCCGGAGTTTGGGATAGTAGAACTTTTGAATCTGAAGCGATACACAAATAATGGTTATACCAATATGAAGCCTTCTTCATGCGTATATGTTTAAACTAGGAAGCAACGATTGTAGTACACTAGGAACCATACAGTGTTGCCAGATGTAGCCGAAGGTGTACATCAATTTTTTTGCAAAACATGTAAATTGACTTATAACTCATACGTATGGATGTTCTGCCGTTAATTTTCAGTTTGTTTAGTTGGAGTAGCTTGTAACCTATGGAGCAGAAAAAAGAATTTTTCATTTCCGCCGATAACTCGGGTGAGTTCTCTGGAAGGGGGAACTAGAGAAATCGTAGTTTTCATAAATTAACACACTGAATTGGCAACGTTGATGATGTTTCAGTGCATCAAAAGGTGTGTTAAGGATCTGTTTAACTTCTGCAATTCCTGAAAATAACAAAAAAGAAACTTTGAAAGTATCGTGATAAAACTTTTACTTACATGCACCCGGCAACACTGCGGGGCTTTCACTTCTACGGGGCTACTTAAGCAAGAGGTATACAAGAACAATTCCCGAACTATACAAGACCTGGAAACGAATATTGTAAGTGCCATTGAGAACATTAACATTTCTACTCTTCGTAAAATTGCTACCAACAAGGTGAAACGTGTGAACCAGTGTTTGAATCAAAACAGGGGGCACTTCCAGCATCGCTCTAGAGCTGACAACTCATTTCGTGATAGTAGCAGTGTTGCAGGGTGCACAAAAGTAAAAATTTTATCATGATAATTTCAAAACTTCTTTTTCATTCCTTTCAAGGATTGCATAATGTAGACATACCCTTAACACACCTTTTGATGCACTAAACATCAGCAATGTTGCCAATTCAGTGTGTTAATTTATGAAAACTACGATTTCTCTAGATCCCCCTTACAGAGACCTCACCCGGTTAGTTATCGGTGGAAATTAAAAATTCTTTTTTTCTGCCTCATAGTTTCCAAGCTACTCCAACTAAACAAACTGAAAATTAACGACAGAACATCCATACGTATGAATTATGAGTCAATTTACATGTTTTGCAAAAAAATTGATTTACATCTTCGGTTACATCTGGCAACACTGTGTGGTTCCTGGTGTACTTCAATCGTTGCTTCCTAATTTAAAAATATATGCATGAGCAAGGCTTCATTCTGGTATAACCATTATTTGTGTATCGCTTCAGATTCAAAAGTTCTACTATCTCAAACTTCGGGTTGCATTGTATATTGCAGAGTTGGCGTGGGTCAATTAAAACTTGACCCACGACCCACCACCCATCGTGACCCACGACCCACTGACCCACCACCACCATGACCCACTCTGACCACCATGATCCACCACCCATGGTGACCCACTCTGACCCACCACCCACCGTGACCCACTCTGACCCACCACACACTGACCCACTGTGACCCACCATGACCCACCACCCACCATGAACCACTCTCATCCACTGTGACCTACTCTGACTCACCAAAATCCATCGTCATCAACTCTGACACATGATCCACGTCCTCTTCTCTACTGACTAAAGAGTTTACACTTGTAATAAAACAAGACTGATATTGTCACTAATCGGAGTTTGAATTTCTGCGGTCAATCGCTCAAGCACAACTCGGTTACAATAACGGTTGATCTGACCTTTACGATATAAAATGGTAAAGTGTTGCGTCACTAAGGAAATTGAAGCACTTCGAGGTGGGGGGAAATTAGTGTGTGAATAAAATATACTTGTACTAAGAGAGTATTCTTGCAAGTGTTAATTTCTCAACGCATTCCAAAAGAAACTTTATTCGCAGGAAAATACCCCTGTACAATATGGAAAAGGTTATGATTTCTCAGTTCACAGTATTTTTCTCCAAAAGACTTGAAAAATCAGTTTTTCATAGCATAGAAAGGTGCTCGGGTACCCTCTGTGAGAGCATCTCCATAAAGTATGCTCATAATTGTAATTTGTGTAATCACTAAAACACCACGTTAAATTTTAGTTACAAATATGCATAATTGCAATTATTATGAATATTTATTGAAAGTAGTTTGCCTTCTAGTTTATAAAAAGGAAAGAAGAGACTTATTAAAAATTAGGTACAAAGTTGAATAACACAAATAAGTCATTAGTAATACAAGTATATATTTTCCATAACTCGTTTGCCACCTTAAAACAAATCTGAAATCGCGTTTATTTCCTATTGGCCTCCAAGATTTTTTCGTGATAAATCATCCGCAGCGGAATGATGTCCATCCTTCAGCCAAGAAATAACTAGCTCGTCTACTTTGAGCTTGTCTAGCGGTGGGCCATTATGCCATTAGCATTGATGAACAACAAGTTAGACAATGTTTGAGCACTTAATCTATTTCTAATATCAGTCATCTGTAAATTCATAAAGGAAAATCCCCGTTCGCATTCTGTCGTGGAAATTGATAATATTTTTATCCGACGTAGAAATTTCTGCATCTCATCGACAATTTGCTTGTTAGACTTAAGTCTGATAACGATTTTTCTCTGTCAGTTTTAAAATGCTCAGCAAGAAGTATCACCTCTCTATCACCATACAACATCTTTTCCATATCGACTATGTCGGTTGGCAATGTCGACTCATGGAGAACAGAAACTTCAATTACTACACCTTCGATAGATAATTTTGTGTATAAAATTATCAATTAAAACCTGATAAACTGATGATTTCTTATTTGTTTATAAATTTAATTTTTGTAATTACACATGAAGGTTTGATGTCTTTACCAAGTTCCCTCCCCCCTAGAAGGCAAAAGGGAACAAGGTTCCAGGGAATTGTTCAGAGGGGCCTGGGAATTTCCCCCTTTTCCCCTTCAATTACCACACTGCTGTTTGTCATGGGTTAAATTACGATGAATTTAAATTAAATTATCATAGTATAATTATTTCCTTGTTGAATTATCGATACTTTTAAGCGGAAAAAGGGATGACATTTGAAACTCCCAAATTAAGGTAAGTAGACCAACGAAAAGGGGAAAAAAGTGTAAAAATTTCCATATAATTATGCATACAATCCAAACTAAAATTTCCGTGTAATTAAGCTTACAGTACAATTTTATGTGTATTTTCTCACAACTTTATGAGTTGATTGCCCTGTAAATCATATAATAAACATATAATAAACATAAGCTCCATATAATAAACATAAGCTTCTGCAATTATTATAGTAGAAAGCAATGGATATATGAAGCGAAACACTGTATTTTTTGTTTCTGATTTTTTTCTTAACTAATATCGATCGTTTTTGATCATTTTTACAACCCAACTCACTATCAATTTTCCATATATAGAAATTGCACACACACACCCATAAAGGAGAATTTAAAAAAATGCTAGAACACATTCTCGTTATATTCAATAAAGAGTTAATGCATTGAATTTCAGCTCCGTAAGTTTAACGGTATGCGAGATACTCATTTTCTTTTCCGCAAAAATTCGGATCCTCACTACCTCCTTAGGATAAGTATTATAATGAAAGCAATATAACATCCCAGTTTGGATTAAGCCCTAACTATATACCAAAAGTCATTTCATTTGACTTTGCAATTTGGCCGTGATGATCAGGCACACATATTTACATTCAATTTTTTATATGATAATTTATATATTACAGTGATTCAAAAATGTATTTTTCCAGTAGTTAGCTCCTCTAAACACTCACAGGCCTCGAAAGCCAAGTAGTAGTATACGTCCTATCGCTTTTATTACTTTTACAAATATCAATATCCAAAAATGCCTGAAGTTCTTTTTTCACTTAGATATAGCCTACTCACCTCAGGTAAGTAGACAGAAACAAATGGAAGAGGAAGGGAAATGAAGGTCTTAAAAGTAAAACGCAGACAAATTCACCAATCTTCATGAGATACTGTCTACAATGCACTGAACAGAGTGAGTCGGTAGGTCAGACTGAGTCTGTGGATGGCACTGGGTCATGGTGGGTGGTGGGTCGCAGTGGGTCATGGTGGGTGGTGAGTCACAGTGGGTCACATGCTGTTGATCCACGACCCACTGACCCACCCAGAAAACTTAACCCACTTGACCCACTGACCCACTCCATCTCTGGTATATTGGACACCCTGTATTATTATTATTACATGATGGGAAATACAGATTCAGGATAGTAATATCATATAATGTGCTACAAATGATTCTTCGATTTGGATGATACTGTACATTATGAAAAGAAAGTTCGTTCTTGACCAAAATACAGTGTTTCAAACCTATTATAAGTATAATTAGTGTGTAATGTATACATATAATTTATTTTTGCATTTCTGGTTAAATCTTTTGCAGTAACGCTATATCCAGGGGTGTAGCCAAGGGGGGCCCATCGGGGCCAGGCCCCCCCAAATGGTTTCCTGGGCCCCCCAAATGACCAGCTTTTAAAACATCATAGTAAAATTATCTCTCTTCATTCATTTAAAAGTAACAGTTTATTGACAATTAATAATTTACGATAAAATAGTATGGAGAAATATTGTTTTTCCATACCGATCGAAAAATAGTATAGTATCTCTTCCTTATACCGATCGAAAAATAGGATACTTTTTTGTGACAGCAGATTACACAATTTACTGCGTTTTATATTTGACAGTTTGAAGACAAACGTCTTAACAAGGTACTACAAATACAGCCATAAAACAAAAGTACTAAACTGATTTGTAAGTACAGTGTATTTTTATATGCTTTAACAAGTGTTTTAAAAAACATAGAGGATGGAAAATTTGGTGAGGAACAATGTTTTTATTCATTTAGGATTTCATTCGTTCTCTTTTATTTCTACTCAATGTAATAAAATAATTATGTTTTTTAGTCACTAATAATAAATAATTATTCTTGTCAGGAAACCGTAAAGAAATTAAGTGAAATTTCAAAGAAAATCAATCTTGTGTAGATAGGTTCTGTACAAAAGTTCTTAAATTTAAATATAAAGGTAACCAAGAAAAGTTTTGTTGCTTTTTCACCCACCACCTTCGAACATCGATATGTCACCTAACCTGGAAGATCAAAAATAGTCCCCATCAGCATCGGCGACCTTCTGTAAACGTTCTGGAAGGCCATGAAATCCATCGCGGTAGAACTTGGTGGGCCGTGAAACGAAGAAGATATCAGGTGCATTTTGGACTTTTAATAGGTATTTGAACTTGCGTCTTTTAAGATGATTGTCCAAAGAATGGAACAGGTGATAATCGGACGGTGCAATACCCGGGGAACATCCAACTGAACACAGACCACGAAAAGGGACAGAATTTTCTTGGTTACCTTTATACACAAAAGTATAGCGTTTGGTCCCGGGCAGTAATTCTTGATTAGGCCTAAGCATAATAAAAACTATCTTGAATATAATTTATGGAGGATAATAATAATAATAATAATAATAATAATAATAATAATAATAATAATAATAATAATAATAATAATAATAATAATAATAAGCTAAAATAGTGTTTTTATTTTTCCAGAAGGAAACCAAAATTTTCCTTTCTTTCAGGCCTCAAAAACACTAGCAGCAACACAGTTTTTTTTTACTTTGTACATTGTAGCTGGCCCCCCTCAAAAACGACGGGCCCCTCCTACACAAACCTGCTGGCTACACCCCTGGCTATATCAATAGACCATTTAATGCGTCATACTGGACATCAGATATAATTCCATTATTATTTAAAATTATGATATTTATTAGACTTTTCAGAGTAATTGAAAATGTTTGTTGTGTTAATAATTCTTACTAATTGAAAATAAACAAATAATAAATGTTCAATATTTAAAGGGTCCTTTCTATTATTGTGTAAGTAAAAATTGAAAGGGAAACAATGTGTCTTTCAAGTAGACTTCAAATTAGATTCGAGTGCACCAAATTTCTTATCAGTTGAGTACATTTCCTTTCTTCAATCACTTTTCTTACAGATGGTGTTGTTCAGACCAACTTCTAACAAAGATAAACAGGTCTCTGTATGTACTCTCATGTTCAAAATTATTGTCGCATGACTATAAATATGTTGTTCTAGTAATATATTTTGATAACGAATTCGCCTGGTATTTCTTATAATGTTAGTATGTGTATAGTCGGTAAAGACAAGTACGTGGTAAATTTCATGTCAAAAGAGCAGTAAATAAGAACAATGAAAGGAAAATAAAATGTTCTTGTCCATTTAATTACATTTTATTTTACTCATTATGATTTTCGTATTTATACTTTTTCCTATGAAATTTACCACAATATATATATTTCCGGATTATACACATAGTATCAGTATTAAAAGTATTCTGCAAAATCATTATCAAATTATATCCTTACAAGAAGACAGTTATAGATATGCGACAATAATTTTGGACATGAGTGTACTTTCAGTTTTGTCAGAGAGCGGCGCGTACATAATTGGTACGATTTATGTGTTCTCACTTGAACTCCCTATGTCATCATGAACTGTGTACAGCTGCACAAATTGTTTCAAGCAGCTCTTGAAAGTTCCATCAAAAAAGCACTGCTGGTTGTCCCTCACAAGGGAAGTTCAGGAGAAAGCACTCGCTTGCAGAGAAATTAAGCATGCCATTTGAAGCCCCAATTCATGCTGATTACAAGCCAATAAAATTCCTGTACGATTGAGAACAGGTCGAGATATTCAACTTGAAATTTATATGAGAAAATGAGTATATGTGCATTTATACGCGTTAAGTACAATATAATTAGTAACGAATATTGACATACGAATTGAAAGCTATAGGAAGTAACAGGAAAAAAATGTTTCGCAATAACTAACGGGTTTGTTAGATACAATTAGTCATTACATTTTTCACAATAATCATAGGTTAGAGATGAAAATTGATCACTGTTGTTCTTCTGTCTTATGAAGAAATGATGCAGGCAAAAGACTCCCTTGCACCATGAACATTTTATATGTGTAATTCCGTTGCATCCGTCAAGGGAACAGTTCGCAGAACCAAAGCAAAAAGCAAATTCGACAAGTGATTCAAAAGTTATAGGTCTATAATTTGTTCGTAACCTGCCTTGTAAAACGCAAACTGAAACAATCCAATGTATCGCGGTGATCGGAAGTGATTCATATGGACATGAAGTGTACTTGATTGTTTCGTTGGTACATTATAGCGTCCGGATGAAGAAGTTTCATACTATGTACAAATCTCCTTCCATAATCTTTGATTGATCGGAATCAAAACACATCAAATGATTGCACAAATCGTGTGCAATTCTTTGGTATCTTCTCAACCATTACGTCTTTGCCATCCGTAATGCAACTTGTAATGGACAATTTGTCTGTGAATGGACCCCAATGACAAGGGCGCCGATCCTGGGGGGCCAAGGGGCCCTGGGCCCCCGTATTGTAGTTATGAATATACAATATTTTGCATAATTTGAATGCAATTTGTCTTAAAAATCCTCATATATATACCTTCTGTATCTGAACCCCCCAAAAAAAAATTTACGGAGAAATCGGCGCCCTTGCCCAGTGATCAAGCAATAGCAAGTTCAAACCATCATGTTTCGCCATGGGAGAGAATACATAACGCGTTGAAACGTGCATCCACTCATTTTCTCATATATACTTCCAAGCAGAATATATCGAACAGTTCTCAACGTATAGGAGTTTTATTACCTGTTGTAATCAGCATGAATTGTTCCTTCAAATGATATGCTTATTTCTCTGCAGGCGAGTGAGTTCTCCCGAACTTCCCTTGTCAGCTGGCTTCAGACCATCATATCCATTAAATATACAATAAAACAATTAATATAAACAATGAAATGTGCAAATTGCACATATAACAGAAAAGACAGTTCCTTTATAAACATCCAAGTGTATGTTGTTCCACTTAGTGAGCAACTTTGTAGCTTATAGGATGCTACATAGATTTGCTGTGATGATTACTAAATTAATCCCTACTAAATTAATTAATAATCATAAATTTAGTATGAGGGATTAATTCCTCTCTTTCCAAATACAGTTTATCCCAGGCTCGTGGCAGTCAACACGCCGTCGTGGCAGTCAGTACCTTCATATTTGAAATCAGTGACAGTCGTGGCAATCAGTACCAATAATTGGCTGTGCAGCCAGCACCCGTGGCAATCAGCACCTATTCAAATGTACTAGGCTATAAATGTTTTTCATAACATTAGGTCTAAAAATAAAATTAAAATAATTTCCCCTTACTAATGTAAGGTTAACAAAGATAAAAATATTGTTCAGCCTAAACCTTACTTTTTAATAATGAAATACAATTTAATAATCGTGCTTTACCAGTTATGCTAGGCTACTTTAAAAGTATGGTAGTCAAAAATAAATTAGTGTGTATTAGTGATGTCACGAGTCGCCTGGGTCTCAGCTTCTTTCCGCGTTTGGTCTTGCTTCTCAGACCCGAAAGCAACCAAAATTAAATAGTTCTAAAGCATTATTGCAAAATTACATAATGAGTTAATGATGCCCGCCATAAGTATTCGAGCTCGAATATTTATGTAAGTTCGATTTCCGATGAGACATTATTTCTTAATCACATACATTTAATTTAGTTGTACGGAGTGCGTCATATTGGAAAACTTAATTCATTTATATTCGGATTTGTACCTTAACATGGGAGGTACTCTTACCAGGAATTGAATCTGGGTCCCCTATGCCGGAAGGCAGAACACGATCACGTCGTCTGTCAACAGTTCATAAAAGAATAAATTCAAAAGTGAACCTTAAATATTCTCATATAAGACCATAGAAGAAAAATAAAAAGATTTAGTAGGAGGAGGGAGAGAGAAAGAAAATAATATTAGACGTGACTTTCGGTAGGGTGCAGTTCAGCGCAACTCGACTTAGGTCCTGTTTGGAACATTATTTTCGTTTCGATTTTATCAGATTTCATTATCGTGAAAGTTGATATACCTGACGGAGGAGCTAAGCGTTGGCAAACATCTCTATTCCTGTTCCTCTATAACTGGTAAGCATTATTGTCTTCTCTACGGAGTAAGAGAGATCCCGTCTCGTGTAACCTCGCTGCTGAAAAGGCACATTCAACTCCCACGAGTCAAACACAAAACATTCCAGAAAGCATTTCGCGGTTGCATCATAAATTGATATAATGGTATTTATTCTCTTAATGCGGTTCTTCATATTGGGGTCTACTTTCTGTCACATAATATTCTATTCTTACTTTATGTTATACTATTAAAGAATCAAGTTTAACGTAGTTAAGAAATGTATCGACAGTAGTTCTGGCTATGCAGGAATAGGAAAAAGTCACAAAATGTCAACAAATTGTAGCAAGGGAGCAGACTACTAAATTTTTTAAAAACTAGTAATTATTCTTTTGCCCGTTTTCCGTAACTGGAAAGAGGTAATAAAATGTAACTTGCCATAATAATAGATAATGTTATTCTACACCCGAAAATACGAATCGGAAGGATTTTCAATGTTGCCATCCATAGAAATAACAGTGTGACCAGAATTTGAATAACTCAGAAATCTAGGTAAAGGCAGCAACTAGAAAAATGAACTCAACGGTAATTGATGACTTATCATGCTGTCTAAGTTTCTGGTTTACTACTTTTTAAATAATGTTTCTATTTATTTTGTAATAACTTATTTATGTTGTAATAATTTATGAAAGGTTTATGAAATAAATAGAAATATTATTTAAAAAGTAGTAAACAAGGAACATAGACAGCATGATAAGTCATCAATTACCGTTGAGTTCATTTTTCTAGTCGCTGCCTTAACCTAGATTTTTGAGTAATTCAAATTCTGGTCACATTGTAGTTTCTATGGATGGCAACACTGAAAATTCTTCCGATTCGTATTTTCGGGTGTAAAATAATATTATCTATTATTGTGATAAGTTACATTTTATTACCTCTTTCCAGTTACGAAGAACGGGCAAAAGAAAAAATATTAGTTTTTCAAAAATATTTAGTAGTCTGCAGCCTTGCGAAACAATGGTCACGGAGAGAATTATTGGTGGAAGAGGAACCACGGTGGATCAGTGGTAGAGATTTCACTTCTGGTGCGTGGGATTCTGGTTCGATCCCAACTCGCGCCACGTGGACTTTATGGTGAACAAACACCGTGTTCGTGGCCTTTCTCGGGGTTCTTCCTTTCCTTCCCACTTTATTCATTCCACCATTCATTCATTTCCCATTATCGCCGTCTCCTTTAGCCTACTTAAACATAGAACGTAAAACTGAAAAAAAAAATATTTTGCCTAGGTTCAGTGTTAGCTACATATCGAAGGATAAAACAACTGTCGCTTATACCCATTTGAAAACGCATTTGGCGGGCTTCAGAAAACACACAAATGGTTACCTCGAGCGCTTGAACTCAACTTGAATAGACTTAACAATGACATTAAGTACAGTACATCGCTGTCATCCGAGACCTCGCTTGGTATAACATGAATTATTATATATATATATATATATATATATATATATATATATATATATATATATATATATATATATATATATATATATATATATATAATAAATGCATATAATGAAGATGACTGATGTAGTATAATGATCTAGCAAGCTTCAGTTACTGCGTCAATTCTCACGATAATGAGATCAGATAAATCAGCAATAACACTGCGAGTACCTACCTTTATCAAGATCGAGTTATGGCAAGCAATACAGTGGCAAACTGCACGTATTCTGAGTTTCGTAAGTTGGATTTTCTCAAACTGCCTTTTCTTATTCGCCTTAAAACAGTTCGTATTCAAGCAGTTTAAGCTACAAATCAATTGTGTATATTCTTCATTATAACATATTTGCAATATTAATAATACTGATATAAATAAGAAACATGAGAATTTTAAACTTTATTGGGAATTCAATCACATAAATTTAAAAAAAAAAGAGACAACTATTTTAACAGCATTAAATCATATACTACTCAATTGCATATTACAGTAATAAATAGAAAGCATTGCGTTATTACAATTACATTACACTTTTAACGATAATACAAATTACTTCATAAAACCGTTCGTTTCAAATCCATTTGAAACTATTGATATTTTCCCCGAAGCATGGATAACCCAGGAGTGGAATGAAAGCATTTTAACGAAATATGAAAACGATTTCGTCGGTATGCTTTCTGTGGTTCAGAGTTAGTCACCAATGCGCAGCAAGTCAACCAAGGAATTAAATTCTAATGATCTCTATGGTAAACTGATTAATGGAAAGATTGGAAATTTTCACACGCCGTTCATTCAAAGCATGTTTTCCATGTTGGTACGAATTTTCATTGAATTACAAGAGAGTGAAAAAGATAAAGAAAGGATGAGTAAAATTTCCAAATATGACAATGATGTGTAAATTAATTGAAAAACCTGAAATAAGAGAATGTGCAACAGATGTTTTAGCATTTAATTGCTTAAAATTTTTATAAAAGTTAAACTATTTTTATAAAACACTATTGCTCTTTTTTCTTATTTACAAGCGGAGTTTTTCAAAAGCACTGAAACAAAGACCAACAATGCAGAAATATGTAATTAGGGGTTTAATGCTATGTACCGAATTTGACACTTTCTAGTTAAGCAAATGTTCAGATTTTCTAATTAAAGATACAGAAGTGTGAATATTTTAGGAATTGATTTCCCTTCTTCCTACTTAGGAGCGGAATTTTTTAAGAACGCTGAAACACTTCGATGATTATCCTTCCTAACCTTTTAGGCGTTAAGGATCTTCAGTACAGCGAAATAAAACTACCGTTAATTTTAGAGTTTTTCTGTAATATCTTCAAAACAAATAAAAATATTTGTAAAGCAGAAACGTAGTGAACTAGACAATACAATTTTGCATGTGATACCGTTATCTATTTGCACCTCATCTATTTGCTTTCGATTTGCAACTCTAGATAGATTTAGAATTTTTCCAGATTCTGCAAATTACGGCATACCAAAAGCAGATAGTGAATTGTGGTAAAGGTATCATATGCAAAATCATATTCTCTAGTTCACTACGTTTCTGCTTTTCGAATATGTTTATTTGTTATGAAGATATTACAGAAAAACTCTAAAATTAGCGTTAGTTTAATTTCGTTGTAGTGAAAACTCTTAAGTGAGGCATCGTGCATAATTTAGAGAATTAATAATGTAAAGAAGAGGTAAACAATAGTTTTGAGAAACATATACTCGTATATCACGAGAGCAGTTGAAATTTTAGTGGATTGAGGTTTAATATTAGCATGATCTAACTAAATCAGTTGATGTAAAAGAAGATAAACATGCGTGAGCCATGTTGAGCAGTAAGGAGGAGAAATCCTAAAGACATTGCCTATAGCATTTTATATTTCACTTGAACAGGAGTGCAAAGTCATGTCTTCTTTGTTTCAAAACAGCTTACAACGTTTTTACAATACTTAGCTATTTAAAACTTACTCGTTATTTCTCAACAAACTTTGCTAATTTTGTCTTTTGAAATTGAAAAGAGAAAGAAAATTAATATACACAAAGAAGTTACAAGGAATGTGCAGGGTTCTTCGGGTTACGTATATAAAAAAATTAGACTGAGTGATGTGATCAAGTTGCGAACTATTTTAAACGTTTGTTTTCAAACTAAAACTAGCACGAATTTAAATGCGAAGTTGTTACATGGAAATTATTCTCTACATTTTTTTTCAGTAGAAGGCCTTGGGCAGTCTGGGTGGGAGAGTAGAAATTTTCTGCTATACGTTTCTTTCGGTGGATAAAATACGAGGTGTATACAAAATTATGTAAAGTTATATTTTCTTTTTCCTCACTCCTTCTTTTTGGATATTTAGTTCTCATTAAATGCCAAAAATTTACGCAGTCAGTAAGACACCATTATATTCAATTAGAAAAAATAATACTTCTTTTCTTGTTAACAGGCCTTTTTTTTTTAATGATACTTTTCTTTTATTCAGTGGTGGTATAGACGTTGTTTTTCTCCTGATCAGCTGTCACTCTACAATCCCATTTATTATGTTCAAGCTTCCTTACATAAAGTTTTGATAGTATATTCTTCGTATTTTACTGATATTTATGTGGAATGTTAGGATATACTCGCATTAGTGATTAGCATGCAAATGTAGAATGTATATGACTTTATCTGCATATTTTTCTTATTGAATTCATATGTGATTACCAAATTATATTATTAGTGTTTTGAAAGAAAAAAGTTACACGTGCGTCTCATTTACCTTTAGAGAATAAAATAGACACTTTTACTGAGGCAAAATAACACTTATTTATTCTATAGTTCCGAAAAAATGTCTTGTACTTTGAAATGAATCGTGGACAAGCGGCCACATACAGTGTTCTCTGTATATCGTATCCACCGTATTTATCGTATCCAAATACTGCATAAGTAATGATACTGCATAAGTAATGATAATTAGAAAGAAATTAGAATAGTTTTGATTCCCATATAAGGGCTCTCCCATATATTTCCGTCCCGTATAAGTAAACCTTCGTTATTTTCTTTTCTTCTTTCTTTCCTTCTTTCTGTGGTCAACAAATGTTTCGCTCGACTCTAAATTGCTCCAGAGCTCCTTCGTTGCTAAGCGGTTAGCGTACGCGCTTCTGGTGTAGGAGACATGGGTTCGATTCCCGGTGGGAGCTCATGTGGTTCGAATTCCACGTTAATCAGTAGGTCCACGTCTTAAATAGCCTCGCTGCTAAACGGAACGTTAAACTCGAAATCAACTCAACTCTAAATTGGTCTAACTGATTTTATCAGGGTTGAAATATAAGTTACATTTGCAAATGTTCTCTCTAACATTCTGTGTACTTCAAGAATGTTTTTTCTCATACTTTTGTTTTGCGTATTTCATGTTTGAGGCCATTTCAGTTATATTGTATTTTATGGGAGGAAGAAAGAAATGCGAAATTCAGGCAGTTGACCGTCAATCATTTCTGCGTCACCTGATCCTTTTCCGTCAGTATTTTGTTAGTTTCTTTGAATATTTTATTCTAATGTAGTAACCGATAAGATACTATCTATGTATAAAAATATATTATATCAGTAAATCTTATTGAATGTGTAGAACACTATATAAATCTTGTCATGTATTTAAAAAATGAAACCTTATTGATCTATTGAATAGCCTAATCAGCCGCGTTGATGTGATTTTGTTATTTTAGAAACTGATGGTATAGGGCCTTATGCAGAGTCGTTTTGACGTCTGATTAAGGCAATACTACGAGATTGACTAACAGATGGTTATCAAAAGTGTATTCAGAGTCTCTGATTAGGACGTAGTAATCGACGGAGTTCATTTCATGTGACTAATTAATCTAGAGCAGATGGTATCATTTAGCCACGGTTTAGCTTGTGCAACACATTTCGGATTTCGTATGTCATGTATTTCCATTTTTACAGACTACGTATGCGCACATCTCTTTTCCGTAGTTGCCACATTTATTTTTCTCACCGGTGCATTGGGTTCTATAAGTTAATCATACCCAAATCATCGTTTTAGTTCTACTCAAAGTAGACTCTGAATACCAAAAAGTGCACCTTTCTTAGTAAAGATTTAGTATCCTTACTAACTAATCCGTGACTAACCCTCGATTAACGAATTCTCTCTGAATACCGCCCATAATATCTTGGCCTAAATTCAAAAAAATATTTTATGTTCTTGGATTTTATGAGAAACGTTAGACTGTTGAAAATTAAATGAAAGTACGTTCGAATTATTATTATTATTATTATTTGTAATGGAAAGTATTCAATACATGGAAGCGATATGAGATCAGAAATTTTCAAATATCTTAAAGTGATTTTCAAATATTTTGGGTATGCGATTAAGCAGAAAGCAAAATATAAAATCTCATATCACAAGAGACGAAGAAGATGTATTATAGATACAAGCTATACGTATATTAATTTCTTTGCTTTGTTTACATAATATTTTTCAATAAATACAGCATAAAGTCAACGGAGAAAATATGTAACTGTTCAAATTCGAAACTAATAAATGGGTCAAATTATAATTTTGTGTCGAAAGCTTTTTTTTATCGATACAAGTTAATAATATTAATAACTTTTACTTTATTGTTAAACATACTAGAATATTATCGTTTAATACAGACAAATATGGGGTAAGTGAAATTTTAAAGTGAAACTAGCCGAACCTGCGCTCTCTAACTCTACACAGCGCATCATTCACATATGAGCATGAATCTCCTTGTCATTTCTCACAACATCTGTACATGGCCCTTTACAGACACAAGTGAAAGACGTCTTGATAAAAATCGGCAAGGCGTACCGTAAAGGGGAGATATTTTTGATAATTTTTTGACTCGTATCTCGTACCGTTTGCAAGATTTGATCCTACTTCCGTTGGAGTTTCTAATTCATGTATGATCAGTACGGTATAAAAGGTGTGATGTAAGGTATATAATTCATATATCCTTTCTTCTTGCATGCAATATGTAATAAGCAAATACATTACATACACAATTAATTATAATGTCAGTGATATATGGTGTTCATTGGGCAAAACACTCCAAATAATAAAGATCATTTTAGCCTGGGGAAATAGTTATTCTTCGTCTTTCATTATCATTTCGCCAAGAAACAAACGCCTGAGTGATATACAACCCTGTACACAAGCATGTTGTGTTGAAATTTATACTTCATAGGATATGATGTTTCACTTTTTTAAAATGTCAACACTTCCGGTGTACCCCTAAAAATGTGATTAAGAAACAACGGCCACGTATCTTAAATATTCAATTAGAACTGGACAATCTATAGAAAATTTGGAATCGGCCAGCGAAAACGGCACGTTTCTAGCACATGTGGTTTTGGAGATCTCATTGTCGAAAGGATTGGGGACAAACATATAAAACTAGCATTTTAATATATAGCTATTTCAGTGTTGCTAATGTTACCCTCAACCGTACATTAAGATAGACCATCTTCGGAAAATGTGATCCTCCTGCCTATCAGATCTACTATGTTAAATATATTGGTTATTTTGTTTCATGTGTAAACTTAATATTGCGAATAAAGAACTCGTCATATTTGTCGTGGTTTCTCTTTACATCGCATTTTTACATTTAAAAAAAAATATATTAGGGAGATTCAATCACTCTTAGCTAGAGCGAGATACAGTTTTACTTTTAAATATATACTTTTTAATATATGTGTTCGTAGTTATACAGTGATCATGAATCAGTTACAATGGCTTGGACCAACGTTTCCCAGCTTCAACTACAATCTAGCAAGAAACGATGACTCTGTTTGATGAATTCGCAAAGTAATGCTGATGTTTTAAATCTTATCTACGACGTTGCCATATCGTGAATGTTTTGGTTGGATCTAGTGAGCTAAATGAATCCGTAGAGAATATAATGGTAGTGTACCATTCTATATCATTTTCGTACTATTTTGACCTGTAGAATAGTTATTGTGATCCGTGGGCGTTATTTCTTTTAGAATATCTGATAATCAACGTGTAATGCGTGAAAAAGAGTAATGTTTTTAAATGAAATAAAAGGAGGAAAAGAAAACATCTAGAAAATTGTTTAATAATATTTAAAAAAAGTAGTTTAATGAATATTGTGGAAGGTATGGTGAAGGAGAACTATTGTTACATTAAAACGAAAAGGTTATTGTGGAACGGTTCTTCTCACACAGAGAATAAAGTAACATTTGTTGATAATAATACACAATCATCCTTTCCTTAACGATAATAATTTTCTTTTGGACTGAAGATTTTCGTAATATAATTTTAAGACTTTGCTTTGATCTGTTTTGTGAAGAAAATAGATATACAGTAGTTAATTAGAAATCTGCTTTTGTCAAATTTTTAAGTTGGCAATACTGACGCTCATCCATCTTCTTTTAGCTGAAGTTTCTCCTTGGAAGTCACAAGGTAGAAAGATTCGTATGCAAAATGCCTCCGTTTCAGTCTAAAAGGACCACCCACGACCCGAAAGAATTTCGCTTCTTTTTTCTTTCCTCATTCAAGACGGTTTATTAGGGTTCTTTTTTGTTGAAGTTAAAGCTTGTTAAAACCTCTTGAAATGTACTTCTGAGACACTTTACTAGTGCCTTTGTTTTGTCTCCCATCCTTAAATAATTTACGTTAAGTAAGATGTTTATTGGAATAAGCAGTAGTTGACGGATATGCCCCTTCTGTTCGTTTTAATCGAATTATGCGTTTCCAGAGAACTCAGAAGAACGCCTACTGTGATTTTGGATGATGTCTTTCATTCACGGTTCACAATCAAAGCAAAGTATTTCAGATTAAGCTGGTAAGTTTTCTTTAAGGAAATAAAATGTAGATTGTAAGATTATCTTCCAGTATTCCTTTGTAAGTGCATTTATACCAATTAACAAAAAGAACATTGCGAGGAGTATATAGTATATTTAAAAAAAAAAAAAAAAACTTTTTTCAACAGAGATAATGTAATTTTGAAGGAATACGCAAAATCTGTTTAGGAGTTCCTCACGAATTTGTAAACGAATAATTAATATAATTTTTCCTTACTCAAAATTCTATGCTACTTGGAAATTCCGTTTGTAAATTAATTTGTTTTTATACAGGCTATGTATGCTCTTAGTTACAGATCTTGTCAGGTGATCTGGGTAAGAAAGTCTGTGCTGGGGGAAAATGAGTAGTTATAAGAGTTGTCATGCTAGGACATAAGAAAAGGTCTTAATGCCTTAACATTAGTAAAAGTTAAATTAGCAATGTAAGAAAAATCAATTATTCAACTCATTATAGAATTCTAAAGGAGAAAATAGTTAATATGGATTTAAAGGTAATATTTAACGAAGTCTTAATTACCTTACCTTAGTTTTTTTTGAAGTGAACAAAATATGAAAAATATAAACATCATTGTAATTTTATCCTCCATGACAAGTTAGAAGGATATGAACATTCTTTCTTGTATAAAATATACAGAAGAGACTGGCAAAGACTCATTACTCATTATACAATCATTACTAGAGAACAAGCTCCTTCAATGTATACGCATGACATGAAGCAGAAAATAAATAAGAGATTACCAGTAGTTGATAATTAAAACGAAGAGTTGTTTTATGTTCAGGCTTAAATGTAAAAGTAATAAAATGGGTGATGTGATGGCATGAGTAAAATCTACAGTACATATGACGTGTGATTGTTTTATATATATATATATATATATATATATATATATATATATATATATTTAACATTTGAGATATCATAATAACAAAACAATATAATAATTAACAATAGTAGAACTACGGTCAATATTAAGAACGCAGAACATTCTATAAAAGTAACGAAGAAAGTTCGGTCGGTTTTTCACACACCACCTTCGAACATCGATAAGTCACCCAAGACGTACCTGGAAGATCAAGTCACCATCAGCATCGACGGCCTTCTACCAATGTTCTGGAAGGTCATGGATTTCATCGCGGGAAAACTTGGTAGGCCGTGAAGCGAAGAAGGTATCAAGTGCATTTCGCACCTCTAATAGGGATTTGAACTGGCGTCCTCTAAGGTGATTGTCTAAGGAATGAAACAGGTGATAATCGAACAGTGCAATGTCCGGGAGGTATGGCGGATGCAATAGTGTTTCCTATCCATGGCTTAAATGGTGTCCCGGGTCATCCTAGCCACGTGTAGCTTGCGTTGTCCTGTAACAGGAGGATCCCTTTGCGATTCACAAGTGCTGGCTCCAAAGTTTTGAGTTTTCTTGAACACGGCTCAACTACTGACAATACACAGTTACATTGATGTTCTGACCAGTTGGTAGCAGTTCCCGATGCACGATGCCGCGAGCAGTCCCAAACACACAAGAGGACATTCCTCTGGTGCAGTGCTGGTTTCGGCTGTTTTGTAACCGGTTTATGGGATGCTAACCAATTATTACGGCACCGTGGAACTTCGTACAGAACCCACTTCTCATCACATGTCAACACCCTGTCCAGAAATCGCTCCTTCCTCAGACGAGACAGCAAAGAAACACAGGGGTCTGCTCACGTTGTCTTCTGGCTCGGAGTCAAATCATGTGGGACCCATCCACCCAACTTGTAGTGCTTCCCAAGCCGATGGAGATGCTGCCGAATGTTTCTCAACTCACACTGAATTGTAGTTCTAGTTCCACACATGTTTGGTTACTGTTCGTCTCAATTGCTGCCTGAAGATCGTCATTTTGTACATGTGTTGGTCTTCCGGCATTTGGTGAGTCTTCGAGTGCTTCGTCACCGTCCTTAAACTTGTCAAACCATTGCTGCACTCTCCGGGTAGTCACAACATCCCTACCAAAGACCTGCCATATCTTCCGCTTCGCTGCAGCGGCATTTGACCTCAGTTTGAGCCCATACAGTATACACGCCATTATGACGTTCTGTGGATGTCACATGTTCATTCTGTCCTTACTAGTGTTGTATAGGCCTGAAAAAACGGAAATTTTGGGTAAAAAACAGTTTTTTACAGTATTTTCCCGGAGCTTGGAAAAAACGGAAATATTGTTGAAAATTGAAATTTCGAATATTTTACTACATTATCCTATTAAAATGAAAACAATTTTATAGCTAATAGTTTACAGTTAAGATCATTGAGTAGTTATGTTTCTTATACTAGAATAGGGAAATTGTGTGGCAACAAATACATTTGCACCACTCCTTTAAAGTTAGCACCGCTATAGAATGGAATTATGGCTACAAAGGATACTAAAATATAATCCTGGTTAGATTAATTAATATAGACGCATGTAAATTATCTTAAGTAATCTTACAAAGTTACCGTTTTATGACAGGGAAGTGTTAAAAAAACAGGGCCAGAATCATTTTAGTTAATACCAATATGTTAAAATCAAACATATATTTTATGGATTTAAACGACATCGAAAGTGTCACTGTTCACCTCAGCGACCCCGAAAACTTTGGATTTGTCACTAATATAGAGTATCGGCCAGTTTCGATCATTTTATATATCTTCCTTTCCGCCTCAACTAAGTTGCGGGCCTGAAATTTTATTTAACAGCATCGGGAATGTTACTGTTCATCTCAGCAACCCTAAAAACTATGGGTTTGCCACTAATATCGGTCATTTTCCATCATTTTATATATCTACCCTTCTCTTCCTCCAAGTTGCAGTGCTGAATTTTAATTTAAGCTTCATCGGAAATGTCACTGTTCATCTCAGCAACCCCAAAAACTATGGTTCGACACTAAGATGTTCAATTTTCAATATATATCCGCATTTCCTTCATCCAAGTTACACCTTCAAAGTGAAATGGCAAAATCCATCCCAGGTTCGAACTTCTCTATGTTGAAATTTTTTATCGAGATCACTCTGGCAGTTCAAGAGTTGTTAAGTTACAAGTATAGTGACTGTATATAGATAATTTGTCACACTAGAAAATAGGTATTTGCTTACATACAAAATTTTGTGCATAAAGTTTATATTAACGTCTGTACTTGAATATTAAATAGTAGTAATTATATGTCTTAATGCATGAGTATTAGTGAAATTTGCCTACTGCTCTTTCTTTTAAGAAGTAATTTGGTTAAAATTTACAAAAAATCACCAGATCAAAGAACACATTAAGAACTCAGTTTCATTCAAGAGCCCTATTTGTTGCAGCAGAAATGTTTCATGATGGTATAGTTGTATGCAATTGTAAAAGTTCTGTAATTAGTGCACAACCAGGAGTAAACGACTAAAAGGCACATAAAGGAAATGAGTGCAGACTATTAATTATCATGAATAATTACAACAGTTTAGTTTCGAATGTTTTTTTTTTTTTTTTTTTTTTAATATTCACAATATTGAAATTTCACACGTTCGAAAAAAAAGTTCCATTACCAGTAAAACTAACCTGATACAAAGATTTTTGTTATTTTCCCCAATTTTTTCAATTTTTCGGGAAAGAAACTGGAAAAGAACCGTTATTTACCAGCAGGTTCAAAATTTCCGGAAATTTTACAACACTTGTCCTTACGCAAGTTCATGGTGTAACTAAACTGCCACAACTAGGTAGTATGTTGGATATACCCACACCAACAACTGACCTTCGCCTTATCTCCATTCGCATTCAACTCATGGTGTGACGGCCAATGGAACACAGACCTCTACAAAAAGCGACAGAACTTCCTTTATTACCTTTAGAGAATCCTTTGTAGCGTGGTATAGATGGAAGACATTTGATCCCAAACAAATATCCTACCAACTTCTCTTATTTCAATCATATTAATTTATCTCTTAATGTATACTAATATAAACTTCTTTCAAATGTACCATTGTTTGTCAAATGTGACTACAATATTTTACCTATATTGGTAGTATATGTTGTATATTCAAATGTATAAGTATAATCATTAGTACTTATACAAATGTAATGTATAACCATTTAATTATACAAATTAAATATTTATGAAGATTAGAGACATTAAAACTACTATGAATAATATAAAAATGAACATTAATTCCACTGCCATTATGTTCCATTCGTTGTTACTTTATTAATACAACTGTACGTGATATAAACAATTGAAGTACATTGCTCTGCTCAAATAGAAAGATAATATAGAAAGAAAGTAAGTAATAATGAAGAGATTATCTAGCATTGTAAAGAAAGTATATAGATAAAAATAAAATTTATTTGTTGAAATATAATAGCTATAGGGCTACGTAGTCTGCTGCTGTTAACTAACGACTGCTACAAGGAAATAGAAATTGAGTAACAACAAAGACAACGTGTAGAGTTATACTTTATACTGAATATGGATTTTAATCCTTTGAAATACAACAGACCTCTTTCACATCTTTGCCTTATATTATTGTGGTAAGAATGCGTGATACATATTATATTGTGCAAGTTGGAGGCAACTTTTAATGTACTACAGTTTGTTTCAATTAATAGTACAAATACAATAATATTTACATTCATATTTGTATGTAGTAATATTAAATATAAACATTATCTTGCAGGAGCGTGAAATATGAAAATTTTGTTTCTATATTTTATTCGTATTCAGATTTATTTTCTAAAATTGAAAATACAGGGTACAGTAAAAGACCTCCCATAATTGGAGAGGTAGTTATGTGAATTGTGGTGTGGATACGGCGGCGGAGGGGATATTGATGGATAGCAGTATAGTGTCAATTTCAGTAATCACAACGGTGTGGCGCGGTGAGCTTCGTGGGTGTGTTGCGGACGAATATGTTTATAATGTTATTCTGTGATTACTATTCATCGGATATTCGCATTCGGTTCAGTGTTGGCCGAGATGATTCTGTTCCGGATTAAAAAAAAAAGAAAACTATTCAAGTTTGGTTATCAAACTTTAGTGTGTATCAAATTTTAGAGCAACAGGTTCTGCACTGAGAAAAAATTGCCTTGCCGACTTGTTTAAGGTTGGTGTAAAGGGACAAGTTTTGCCGATAGATGTCACTACAGTCTTCGTATCTCTCTCTGACATATTTTTTACCTTTCACAAAAACTCACGATTTCTCTTACAAATTTCAACCTAGAAACTTCAAAATTTTTAGAGAAGGAACATCATAACATATCGAAGGCAAGAATCCGTGCCGATGTTTTATTTAGAATTTTCTTCATTGTTGAAATGGCTTGATTGTTGTAATTGATATCCAAACGTTTAACAATATAACTGTTTCAAGAATGAAGAAAATTCTAAATAACAAATAGGTACGGATTGTTGCCTTCGATAAGTTATGAAGTTCCTGCTCTAAAAATTTGGGGTAGGTTGAAATCTGTAAGAGAAATCGTGAAGTTTCGTGAAAGGTAAAAAAATACATGAGAAAGATACGAAAAGTGTAGTGACATCTATCGGCGAAACGTGTCCCTTTAAACCATCCTTAAGTGCTGAACGCTTCGGAGATTGCTGGATAGACGGTCTTACACGCACCACATTTTCCGGCATTGTTATGGTTCGAGATCGGCCAGAGATATTTTCTCACACTGCAGAACATGTTGCTCTAAAGTTGGATATCCAAACTTGAATATTTTTTTTTTTTTTATCCGGAACAGAATTATGTCGAACAAGTCCGAACCGAATACTAAATGCCCGCTGAGTAATAATAACAGAACCACCATTACGAATATACTCCTCCACAACAAACTCACGATGCTCACCGCACCACTCCATTGCAACTACTAAAAGTGGCACGTATACCGCTATCGATAGATACCCACTCCATCGCTGTATCCCCACTACAACTCACTCATCACCCTCTCCAAATACGGTAGGCTTTTTTTTCCGCCGAACTCTGTATATTGTTTATTATTCGTAAAGTGAAACCTTTCGAAGTGTTTTGCACTTGAAGTTTCATGATTGTATCCAGACCAAAGTTAATAAGCCAAAACTAGCACTAACATTGATATAAATATGTCGTAGGTAAGTGCTCTGTTAGAGCTTATCTTACACTAACAAACTGAATGAAACTTATTTGGGACGTCACATCCGTCATACTTAAAAGATCTCACTACACTGTGTGCTCAGTGGTCTTCATAGATTTCATGTTCACACAAGTCAGTGTATTCTACGTCCATTCATTTAATCTCATACTGAGAGTGAGCTGAAAATAGATTAAGTGCGTAATCCACTCTCAGTAGTTGAAAGACTCCAAAAATACACTATACGCTTCGAGTATATTCAGTAGATAATTGGAATAAAGCATAAGATACATAGTTTAAACGGGAAACCATTTAGGTAGATGTAAAGCTATGATCACACCCATTACAAAACTGTTGTGTATATACATCAGTAATATTGTGATTAACTGATATTTTATTGGTTAACTATTAAAGTGAAAGTTAGTTTACTTTGTACTTTTAATTTTTTAATGGAGTAGAACTTTGAATTAGTGTGCCTTAAAATTTAACTCCGCCTGAAAACAAGTTTAACTATTCGAAGCACTGATTCACTCCAATATAAGGGTAATTTAGAAAGAAAGTAAGTATAGTAATGATGAGGTTATCTAGCATAGGAAGTCAACATTGTGAAGGAAATATATAGACAGAAATAAAGTTTTTTTTTTTTTTTTGTAGGAACATAAGAGTTGTAGGCTTAAGTAGCCTGCTGTTAATTTATAATATTTTATGAAATATCGACAACAAATTTTCCGAGAACGCCATAACCTTCTAAGATGAAATTCAGCTAATATAATAAATCATGAGTGAAGTGACAGTCCACAATGTTCACACAAGAGCTACTTGGTGAATAAGTGTTCTTATCTATGACATTGGGAAACCAAGATCGATTCCTGGTGAGAATTCATGTGGTTCGGATCTCACATTAACATGTAGATCTAAATCTTGTATAGATGCAATGCAGAAAAGGAAGATTCAAACTTATAAAGGAAGATCAAGTTCAAGCAGTGATTTTTCTGTGAATAGATCATGGATACTTTTAGAGTAGGTCATTGTTCTTTCCTCAAATATTTATTTTTGATAATTAAGATACTGCGTGCATTCGTTAAGATGTTAAACCTTTTGTTTTGCCTTGTTGATGAAATCCGTTGGTTTTTGGACACTATAGAAGTGAAACTATCTTATATCGGAGGAATTTTAAGGGATGTGGACAAGTGACTAGATCGCTTGAATAATAAAGTCATAATTTTTCGTTTCTCGTTTACGTGATTTCTTAATTCCAATTCTCAACCTGATCCTCTATTTCAACTCGCAATTACTAGTTTGTCATATCTTTTTCTGAAATACAGGGGAAGAAACTAGCCATCCATACTCTTTTCCACGACTTAGTAGCCCATGTAGCTACAATATAGTAAGCAGTACAATCTACCGTTCCCTCAGAACAAGTTAATAATAAAACTGGGATTTTTTTTTATTCATTTACTTAAAAATATTCCTGGTAGCTTAGAATTAGTAGCCCATATAGCTATGATATGGTAAGTGGGCTAGTACATACCTTCACGAAGAACATGTTAATAATAAAAATGGGATAGTTTTTATTCATGCACTTAAAGATATTCCTGGTAAGCTTACGTTCGACCAATCACGAAAAATCAACAACAGTGCAAAATCCGTAATGTGTTAAGAATTCGCCCACAGCCTTCATTTAAGAGCATTATCCTCCTTGGTAGAACTGGAGAAGAAAGAACTTTAGCTAGAAAAGCAAATCGCGTAATTTAAACCTGAAACCTCCGGATTACTAATGTATTGTAGAGATGATGTGCTAAGCATTAACATAAACTTTATCGGATAAGTTTATGTAATCTTTTTCACACTTTTAGACCAGGGCGCAAAATTTCAAAGTCAGACGTACTTGCCAATCCAAAAATGATGGTCACCGGTATCTTTCACGTACAAACTATGAGATTACCCCCCACGGCCTTTGGTTTGACAAAGGAAGAGATTACATCAGGGCATAAAATTTCAAAACCAGACAACTAGATTCAGGATAATCAATTTTGAATTGGACAGTTCATATACATTAAAAATATATCTTAACAGAAAAACAGCGAAACAAACTGCGCAGCCCTGTGAGTTTAGGCAGAAACCATTCTTACTGAATACTGGTCGCCAGCTGTAAATTTCTAGTTGACCTGGCGACCGGAAATTTTGCGCCCTGCTTTAGACCGAGGATTACAGCACCATGATTAAAACTGCAGTGTCTATGCCTATGTATTCTCAGGGCTGTGTGGTGTTTCGATATATTGATCAATCAACGATATTTTCAAGTACCGAAGTATCGATATCAAAAGAATTTTCTGACTTATATATCGACATTTTTCGATATTTTGATATTTTTGGTATTTGAACATTGTGATATTTCTCATTTAATACAGTTTATAGTAAAAAGAGTTTGGAGCTTGTGTTTGATTGCATTACGTGACATTGGCTGAACTATTTGGATAAATTTTGGAATATACTTGTCATCTACTTCAAACTTTAAAAAAACCGGGTAAAACTCAATTCAAGGGTACACGTCTGTTATCGTGATTTTCATAAGAAGATTTGCTTCTTTCCTGGAGATCGTTCCACCTGACCAATTAGTCATACTTGATTTTCCCACGCGAGATGCTACGTGACTCTCCCACCTCAGTTGTCATAGTTGTTATCAGAGCCAACCCCTAGGCGGTAAGACTTAGACGATCTCATTTTAAGAGTACACATTTTAATTAGTTGTCAACTAGTTTACAGGCCAGTCAACATGGACACCTTTAAAAGCATTACAGGCCTACGTAGAACTATCGCCACTTATGGACTGAAACCATTTCTTTTGCAATGACATCTAGTTCAAGCTTTGAAGTTCTGTGGTACATGCGGAGGCAATAGTAATATTTGTAAAATATGGGAATGGTAAGCTATTTTAGGACTCTTAACATATATGAGTATTTATGGAAAAATGAAATGAAATGAAATCTGAGTTTTACGTCCCACGACTATGCCTGCCAGGCTAAAGGAGACGCTGATGATGAGAAATGAAGGAAATAGTGGAATGAAAAAAGTGGGAGGAAACTGGAGAACTCCACGCACATGGTGTTTGTCCACCACAGAGTTCACTTGCCGGGGGCTGGGATTGAACCCAGAACCCCAAACACCAGAGGTGAACTCTGCCACTTCTTTTAAAAAAATATCTGAGTCACCGAACGTGTGTCAGTAACTTACCTGAACTACTTATTACTTAATTTTACTTCCTTTACTCGTTTACTTGATTTTTTTCCAACCATCTAGAACGACAGGGACACGAACACAGAAACATCGAGGACAATTAAAATCACAAAGGCTCTCCCACCGAGAATCGAACCCGGGACCCCGTATACCAAAGGCACACGCGGTAGCTACTAAACCAGCGGGAAGGGCCTCAGCCATCGCGGCCCTTTGAGTATTTATGGAAGTTTGTCAATGCGAAGGAATATGAATTATACAGTATATTTTCCTTAAGTTATAAATAATGAAGAGCTCGGTTTACATATAGAATAATACAAATTATCTTGTATTGTTAAATGGTAATCTCTTTAATATCGAACATTTTTGAGACTCATATTGTGCATTTAATTATGAACAGAAGATACATTAGTTTTTTTCTCTTTTTGCTTGTTTAAAATGAAATCTAAACATGATGTTTGGAAAATTGCAAAATTTAAGGGCATACACAATATAAGGTCTTATATATATATATATATATATATATATATATATATATATATATATATATATATATATATATATATATATATATATATTTACATCAGCTAATGCTTCTGGCAACAAATACTATTCGAAGCTTTCTTGCACCCACTGGAAAACGTGAAGTATATTAATATTTATTTGCATATATTGTTATTGTAGACTGTTCCCATAATGCCCACCGACTTCGATTTTACAAAATTTGAGAAATAAATTTCACTTTTTATTTAGTGGTCAATTTGAAGGCATTTTGTTATACTACCATTAAGAAACCCATATACATCATATTACGAATCAATCATTATGGAACAATCTCATTTGTGACACGCTGCAGTGGTACCAATCTTTGAAAGTTTCATTTACAACTTTTTTCTTTTTTCTTTTTTAACTGATTTTGTGAGTAATGGTGCATTCAGTATAAAGGTACAACAAGATATTCTCTTTCTCTTTCTCTGTCCCTGTGTGTGTGTGTGTGTGTGTTTGTTTCTTTCTAGTTTCCGGCGTAAGCGTGTGGATACTACCAGGTATACTTTCGTGTGTACAAATGCTAGTTTGTGTGTGTGTGGCGCGTATATATGAACTATTAATTGGGATCGCGTAGTGGAATTTATCAATATTAGTACGTACATACAAACGGCTGTTACTTCACACGATAACTTTGGACGAATGCGAATTTTTAAATTCTGCTTTTTGCAATAAATAAGTAGAGTGATTCCTCTCGAGGGAGTTCCCCTAAATGGTAGCCCCTACCATGTCCAATTAAATCACAAATTGCCGCAATCGTTTGTACATTCTTTGTACAGAAATGTACAGGCCAAACTTTCGTTTGTACACTATTAGGGGCGCCGCCAGAACGAAAACAAATTTGGGCTGTTTAACTGATACCCCCCCCCCCACCAACATGTTCTATTCAATCACTAATTATCGCAATCGTTTGTACTTCGTTTGTACAGAAATGTGCAGGCGAAATTTTCGTTTGTACACAATTAGGGGCGCCGCCAGAACAGAAAAAAATGGGGGCTGTCTAAGTGGTAGCCCCCCACCATGTCCAATTGAATCACAAATTGCCGCAATTGTTTGTACTTCGTTTGTACAGAAATGTGCAGGCGAAATGTATGTTCGCACGCAATTAGGGGCGCCGCCAGAACGAAAAAAATTGGGGGCTGTCTAAGTGGTAGCCCCCGACCATGTCCTATTCAATCACAAATTGTCGCAATCGTTTGTACTTCGTTTGTACAGAAATGTGCACCCGAAATTTTCGTTTGTACATAATTAAGGGCGCCGCCAGAACAGAAAAAATGGGGGCTGTCTAAGTTGTAGCCCCCCCCAAAAAAAAACAATTCAATCACAAGTTGTCGCATTCGTTTGTGCATCGTTTGTACAGAAATGTGCAGGCGAAATGTTTGTTTGAACAAACTTAGGGGCGCCGCCAGAACGAAAACAAAGTGGGGAGCTGTCTGAGTGGTAGCTCCCCCCACGATGTCCAATTGAATCACAAAGTATCGCAATCGTTTGTACATTGTTTGTACAGAAATGTGCAGGCCAAATTTTCGTTTGTACACTATTAGGGGCGCCGCCAGAACGAAAACAAATTTGGGCTGTTTAACTGATACCCCCCCCCCCACCAACATGTTCTATTCAATCACTAATTATCGCAATCGTTTGTACTTCGTTTGTACAGAAATGTGCAGGCGAAATTTTCGTTTGTACACAATTAGGGGCGCCGCCAGAACAGAAAAAAATGGGGGCTGTCTAAGTGGTAGCCCCCCACCATGTCCAATTGAATCACAAATTGCCGCAATTGTTTGTACTTCGTTTGTACAGAAATGTGCAGGCGAAATGTATGTTCGCACGCAATTAGGGGCGCCGCCAGAACGAAAAAAATTGGGGGCTGTCTAAGTGGTAGCCCCCGACCATGTCCTATTCAATCACAAATTGTCGCAATCGTTTGTACTTCGTTTGTACAGAAATGTGCACCCGAAATTTTCGTTTGTACATAATTAAGGGCGCCGCCAGAACAGAAAAAATGGGGGCTGTCTAAGTTGTAGCCCCCCCCAAAAAAAAAACAATTCAATCACAAGTTGTCGCATTCGTTTGTGCATCGTTTGTACAGAAATGTGCAGGCGAAATGTTTGTTTGAACAAACTTAGGGGCGCCGCCAGAACGAAAACAAAGTGGGGAGCTGTCTGAGTGGTAGCTCCCCCCACGATGTCCAATTGAATCACAAAGTATCGCAATCGTTTGTACATTGTTTGTACAGAAATGTGCAGGCCAAATTTTCGTTTGTACACTATTAGGGGCGACGCCAGAACAGAAAAAAATGGGGGCTGTCTAAGTGGTAGCCCCCCCCACCATGTCCAATTGAATCACAAATTGTCACAATCGTTTGTACTTCGTTTGTACAGAAATGTGCAGGCAAAATGTATGTTCGTACAAAATTAGGGGCGCCGCTGGAACGAAAACAAAGTGGGGGACTGTCTAACTGGTAGCCCCGCACCAACATGTTCTATTCTATCACAAATTATCGCAATCGTTTCTACTTCGTGTGTACAGAAATGTGCAGGCAAAAGTTTCGTTTGTACACAATTAGGGGCGCCGCCAGAACAGAAGAAAGGGGGCTGTCTAAGTGGTAGCCACCCCACCATGTCCAATTCAATCACAAATTATCGCAATCGTTTGTACTTCGTTTGTACAGAAACGGGCAGGCGAAATGTTTGTTTGTTCACAATTAGGGGCGCCGCCAGAACGAAAACAAAGTGGTGGCTGTCTAAGTGGTAGCCCCCGACCATGTCCAATTCAATCAGAAATAGTCGCATTCGTTTGTACATCGTTTGTACATAAATGTGCAGGCGAAATGTTTGTTTGTACACAATTAGGGACGCCGCCAGAACGAAAACAAAGTAGGGTGCTTTCTAAGTAATACCTCCGCACCATGTCCAATTGAATCACAAATTGTCGGAATCGTTTGTACTTCGTTTGTACAGAAACGAGCAGGCGAAATATTTGTTTGTACACAATTAGGGGCGCCGCCAGAACGAAAACTAAGTGGGGCTGTCTAAGTGGTAGCCCCCGACCATGTCCAATTCAATCACAAATTGTCGCAATCGTTTGTACGTCGTTTTTACAGAAATGTTCAGGCAAAATTTTCGTTTGTACACAATTAGGGGCGCCGCCAGAACGAAAACAAACTGGGGGCTCTCTAAGTGGTAGCTTCCCACCAACATGTCCAATTGAATCACAAATTTTCGTAATCGTTTGTACATCGTTTGTACAGAAATATGCATACGTAATTTTCGTTTGTACACAATTAATGGCGCCGCCAGAACGAAAACAAAGTGGGGCTGTCTAATTGGTAGCCCCTACCATATCCAATTTAATAACAAAATATATCAATCGCTTGTACATCATTTGCACAGAAATGTGCAGGCGAAATTTTTGTTTGTACTCTATTAGGGGCGCCGCCAGAACGAAAACAATGTGAGGGTTTGTATAAATGGTAGAAGCATTAAAAAAATGTGTCACATTTATGGAGTATTTTTCTAACAGGACTTAGTTCACACTATTGTGTGGTTTGGTTTGTTCACACTATCGTGTGATTCACTATATTGATCTTATCCTAACGATGATGGAATTATTTTTTTTTTTGTTTTTTTATATTTATATTTATACTTACAATGATTATTGCTGAGTTAGTTTTTCACTCCTCGGTTCTTATTATTAAACTTATTCATTATTTCTTACGTGAACTGAATCCTTATGAGAAAAATGTATTTTTTTCTTTCTATCTTGCGCAGAAACCGTTATTCTCATCTCGTACAGGAAATTGATAAGTGGAAGATATAACAAATTCACAAAGTAGACTGTTAAAGGGAAAATTAGAACACAGTATTTTGTTTTATTTGATCATCTTCATTAAACTCATTTTGCAGAAACTATAGAATGCATGGTGAAGTATTTTGGTGCATTCAGCATTCTGATTTACGAGTAGAGTTGCTAACTGGCTGGTATTTGCTGTAATTTTGATTAAGGCCGGTGACCGGTACAAACTTCTTATTAGCCCCCTTCTGACGGGCATTTTGCAATCTGCAATCCAGAATATAACATTGAACATCGAAATTTTTCAACAGTGCCTTTACAAACACAAATTTCCGTTGTATTATACATTATCGATATTTTTTTAACGTAAGGCAGTTTTTTTATTTATTTAACATAACAAATTTGATAACACTTATATTTTATTGTAAAAGAATTTTATTCATTTATTGATAGTAGAAAATGACTTTTTAAAGCAATTTCCTTTGTTTGAAGTGAAGTTTATAGAATAAATTTCATTTTATGAATCAACTATTGTTACATAAAGATTAATATCCAGTATTATTCATCTGTTTCGATAATTTTAAACAAGTGGCAATTGCTGGTAAATACAATAACGATCAATACAGTCTTCAGTTTCTCATTTGTACAGAGAATTTTGAGGGTGTGCCGGTAATTTTGTTTTCCTGAGTTGGCAACCTATTTACGAGGTTTTGTTTCAACTCTGCTACGTAGTGGCTCCGTACTGACACTCCGCATGCAAATAAGTATGTAAGGCTACCATACGCCCCGGTTTCTTAAAATTTGTCCCGGTGTGCAGAAATTTTCCTTCTTGTCCTGTTTTTTCTTTATTATTATTATTATTAATTACATATCAAAATTTCTGAAAAGATAATAAAATCGACTTATTCCTTTTGCTTTCAATTCCGACAATACTATAGGAACAATTGCATTCTAATCTTTATTATTATTGCAATCGTTGCTTCCCCGGATATAACATGCAATGTTTAAATCCTCCTAAGTAGCACTCTTATCACTAAAAGTAAGAATGTATACCCCGAGGTGGCAACAAATTCTTGTGACGTTGCAGACCAGCCCCGAAAACACATTTTTTTTCTGCTTCAGAAAAACAATTATGCAAATTGCTTTCTTTTAGTTCGCATTTTAGGTTAACAAAAATAAATCAGCCTATTGAAATTTTGAAACAACTTTATAAATCTGGATATTTTTCTTTATAGACATGTAGAGCATGTAAAGGTGGTATGCGTAATAATATTGAAAATGTAATTTTTGCCTAAATATTGTATGTTCACTGATTGCGTTTATATTGTATAACAGCTTCTAGCTTCTATAATAATTTTTAGCACTGTTGATTAAGTATGGACAGTGGCGTATTTACGATTTTGTTTCGGGAGGGGCTTTGCTAACTTCCGGGGGTGCTTTGCCTGAAAATATGAAAATTCTGCAAGATACTTCATATACTTTACTATAGTAAGTAAGATTTCGGTGGGGGGCTTGAGCCCGGAAGCCCTCCCCCTAAATACGCCACTGAGTATGGACTATATTAATACATTATTTTAAGTTGTATAACTAGTGCGATACTGTAGTAAAATTCGAAAGATAAAATTAATACAAAATGCAATATTTACTACTAATTTGTAAGATGTCCCGTTTTTTCTGTTTTCAAAAAGTATGGTAGCCTTAAAGTACGCTAAACCATACAAAATAAATTGTACTGTAAATAGTACCCCTCTGATAGTGCTCTCAAACGGGTCGGGTTACGGGTCGGGTTGTCGGGTCGGGTCAGTCGGGTTAGCTCGTGTCGGGTCACTCGGGTCGGGTCGTCACATTCTTCACTTATTTTCTATACGGAATACTATAAAGAGCTTTGTTGTGGAATTCAATTCGAAGTTGGTGAATGAATGATAAATGTGACTAATTGAAGGTGAAATAGTAATAAAATTTTAATTTTACCCTATATTAACTAATTGGTATTGTAATTGTAATTAATATTACTACTGACTTTTTTCCTTTCTGCGTTTCTATGTCAAGTTAAATGTCACATTAAGTGAAATTGAAAGGAAATATCTAGTTAACGTCCCACGTTATGCACCAACGCTAAGAGAGACAGTGATGATGAGAAATAATTGAAGTGGTTGAATGAAGAAAGTGGGAGGAAATGGGAGAACACCGAGAAAACCCATGCACATGGGGTTTGTCCACCAGAAAACTTACTTGGTACGAGCTGGAATCAATACCCATGGACCTTCGGGTCAAACATCTGCCTTTGGGCAGGACACATTATTATTATTATTATTATTATTATTATTATTATTATTATTATTATTATTATTATTATTATTATTATTATTATTATTATTATTATTATTATTATTATTATAACTTTAAGAGTGCCCAAGAAAGTTCCGCTGCCTTTTCACCAACACCTTCGAACATTGGTATGTAACCTAAGACGTACCTGGAATATCAAAAATCGTCTCCATCAGCCTCGACGACCTTCTGAAAACGTTCTGGAAGGCCATGGATTCCATCGCAGTCCAACTTGGTGGGACGTGAAGTGAAGAAGGTATCAAGTGCATATTGAACCTCTACTAGCTGTTTGAATTGGCGTTCTCTAAGGTGATTGTCCAAGGAATGGAACAGGTGATAATCGGACGGTACAACGTGGAGTATGGCGGATCCAATAGTGTTTTCCATCCAAGGCGTAGAATGATGTACTGGGTCATTTTAGCCACGTGGGGCTTAGCGTTGCCTTGTAACAAGAGGACCCCTTTGCGATTCAGAACTGCTGGATCCAGACAGTACACAGTTGCATTGATGATCTGACCAGCTGGTAGCAGTTCCCGATGGACGATGCCTCGAACAGTCCACAAAATGCACAGGAGAACCTTATTCTGGCGTAGTGCTGGCTTGGGTTGTTTTTGAACCGATTCATGGGATGCTAACCAACAATGACGGCGCCGTGGAGCTTCGTACAGGACCCACTTCCCATCACATGTCAACACCCTGTTCAGAAATTGCTCCTTCCTCAGAAGACACCAAAGAAACACAGGTGTCTGCTCGCGTTGCTTTCTGGCTCCAAGTCAAATCATGTAGGACCTATCAACCCAGCTTGCAGTGCTTCCCAAGTTGATGGTGGTGGTGCCGAATGGTTTCTCCACTTACACTGAAAGGTAGTACCAGTTCCTCACATGTCTGTCTTCGCCTCAATTGCTGCCCGAAGATCTTTATCTTGAACATCTGTTTGTCTTCCGGCACGTGGTGCGTCTTCGAGTGTTTCGTCACCGTCCTTAAACCGTCATACCACTGCACTCTCCGCGTAGTCACGACACCCTCACCAAAGGCCTGTCATATCTTCCGCTCCGCGGAGCAGCAATTTGAACTCGTACAGCAAACAAGCCCTTATGACGCTCTGTGAAGGCCCCATGTTCACTCAGTCCTTACGCACGTTCACGGTGTATCTGAACAGCCACAACCAAGTAGTATGTTGGATATACTTACTAGTGTTGCTCACGAGACCTGGTTTGGGGCATTCTCGTTTCGAAAATGTGTCGTGAAGGTAGTCTCGTCTGGAAAACTGCATATGTTTCTATTGAAAGAGCTCTGTATCATCTCGTACCCTTTCATGAAAATTCTGTCTCGTCTCGTCTCGTCCAACAACTGACCTTCACCTTATATCCATTCGCATTCAACTCACGGTGTGAGGGCCAATTGAACACAGACCTCTACAAAGAGACAGACCTTTCTTGGTCACTTTCAGATTATTATTATTATTATTATTATTATTATTGCTGGGGTAGTGATTTGACTTTCTCCGCAATAAAATACTTGCTAATTTTATATAACGTTGCAAATATCTCCTAGATAAATTAATCAAGAAAAAATAAAAGGTAATTCCCTACAGAATGATATTTCAGTGCAATTAGTTCCTTATGATTCTATCAGACAGCAACGCTGTTTTTAAATAGAAAAATCGGAATGTTAACGTGATGAAATTGTTGTTTGTTACACAGCAAACAATATTAAAAGAAGTTCTATATACATTCCTTACTAGAAAATAATGTTGTCTTCAGAACTTTTATTCTTTTAGCCTTCAGAACTTGTCTTCAGAACTCAGTCAAATTTTATTTTGATTTTCGAAGTTGAATGCCTAAATTTTAACATTGGAAATTTGGGTGTGGAGTAAAATAAAGAAGGTTAGCAGGGTAGAGAGGAAAACGAATTAGGAAATGCTGAAAAAATGCAAGAGACGAGAGCAATATTA
Source organism: Thermobia domestica (assembly GCF_964235325.1). Classification (NCBI taxonomy): domain Eukaryota; kingdom Metazoa; phylum Arthropoda; class Insecta; order Zygentoma; family Lepismatidae; genus Thermobia; species Thermobia domestica. The sequence continues at coordinate 146,192,579 of NC_137465.1, read as the reverse complement.
GACGATATAAGGAAGCGAAAAAATGGACGGATCACAAGTTTCGATCTTGCTAAGGGATTGCATTCTGAGAGATGTAGTAAAGGGGGTGATATCAGGAGAGCGAGAGTGTGTAAGAAGGTAGCAATTGATAGATTGTAATAAGGAGGGTGGTACTTTATGTTGGGTTGCGAGGCAGATATTAGCGGGAAATCGCAAAAATGGAAGCTTCTTACCTAGTTCACAGAAACTGGCCTGTCATTAATGGCAGAACACTGAGGAGGAGGAGGAGGATAATTATACTACAAATAAAAAAGCCGAAACAATGGTTTATGCATAAGAATTGGTCAGCATTTTTTTTTCTGGTGGCAGTTTTGTAAGGTTCTAGCTCTCTCAAACTGATTAGATTGTAAGGTCAGGTCACTCGGGTCGGTTGTCGGGTTAGGTCACTTCGGGTTGGTTCACTCGGGTCACTTTGGGTCGGGCCAATCGGGTCAGCTCTGGTCGGGTTGTCGGTCGGGTCAGTCAATTCGGGTCACGGGTGGGGTCGGGTCGGTCTTCAACACATATAATTTCCACGAAAATTACAATATACCACGGTTTATACCTCACTGGACTTCCAATAAAACATTTTCAATGATGTGTTCACCATGTCACCATTTTTGTATGAGGAAATTTCTAGAGGGATTTTGTGGGAATTTGATGGAGTGTAGATTCCTGTGTGTGTGTGTGTGTGTGTGTGTGTGTGTGTGTGTGTGTGTGTGTGTGTGTGTGTGTGTGTGTGTGTGTGATACGTTACAGGATACAAGATGTCGAGGAAGTGTGTAATAAACCGGACAATTTCTGTTATGTATGTGGGGAGCTGATATTTAAATCACAACGTCGATGTTTTACTCCACTTGTGAGGAAGTGTTATCAGTTATATTTTGGTTGCTGTGTAGGAGACCAAGATAAGAACTGGGTTCCTCACTGCATTTGTTGTACTTGCGTGAAACGTCTGACTGGGTGGGCAAATGGTGGACGAAACATGAACTTCGCAGTACCGATGATCTGGAGGGAACGAAAAGATCATTCTTCAGACTGCTACTTTTGTATGACACAGATAAAAGAAATAAGCAGTAAATCTAACCACACAGTACAGTACCCTAATTTGCCATAAGCAATTAGGCCAGTTCCACACAGTGCAGAATTACCTGTACCAGTACCTCTTCCTCATCTTACGGTAAATGAGGATTACGTACTTGAGGCAACTATTGAAGTTCCAAATGAAGATGATGATCCTACTTATGTAGGAAGCACATCTACATTGGATCCCCATCTGATAACTCCGGGTGAACTAAATGACCTCGTACGGGATTTAAAACTCTCCAAGACACAGACAGAACTTCTTGATACTAAACTTAAGGCTGGAATCTGCTCCATCGTGACACTAAAGTATGTATTTTTCGAAACCTTCATACAGAGTTTCAAAACTATTATTCTCAAGAAAATGATTTAGTGTATTGTAATAATGTCTGTGCTGTGATGGATACACTTGGACATGCACATAAGTACAGAGTGGAGATTGCTTATTGACTCTTCGAAAACTAGTTTTAAGGCTGTCCTTTTGCACAATGGCAACAAATTTCCTTCAGTGCCTTTGGCTTATGCAACTAATATGAAGGAAACCTATGAAAACATCGAAATAGTGTTAGAAAACATTCAGTATGAGAAATACAAGTGGACCGTTTGCTGTGATTTACGCCATTTCTTTGTTAATGGGTTTGCAGCTTGGTTATAGGAAATGTTGTTTCCTCTGCGAATGGGACAGCAGGAACAAAGCGGAACATTACATCAAGAAGGAATGGCCAACGCATGTATTAACTCCTGGACAGAAGAATGCTGTTTATTCCTCACTGGTGAGCCCTGATTAGATAATTCTACCTCCTCTTCACATAAAGTTGGGGCTCTTCAAAAACTTTGTTAGGGCAATGGACAAAAGTAATGCAGGATCTTGTTACCTCAAGGAAAAAATTCCTCGGGTTAGTGAAGCTAGGGAGTTTTGCAGACACCCAAATAAGATGTTTGATTCGTGACCAAAAATTTGAGGATCTCTTAACTCTGGTTGAGAAAGTAGCTTGGTGTCCATTTAAATGTTTAACAGAGATTTTTTAGGAAACAAGAAAGCCCCAAATTACCGTGAAATTGTGAGTGATTTCCGGCAATCATTCAATGAAATGGGTTGCAACATGTCCCTTAAAGTTCACTTTCTAGACTCCCACCTGCATTTCTTTCCTGAAAACTTTGGTGCTGTTAGTGATGAGTATGGGGAACATTTTCATCAGGACAATTCCTCCATGGAGAAGAGATACCAGTGACGGTGAAGTTCAAAAATGCTAGCTGATTACTGTTGGACACTTAAAAGAGATGTTCTAGAAACCAAACACAGAAGAAAGTAAACAACTAAAACATATTAGTTGAGGTAAGTAAGTGTCCATTTATTAAGAAGATACCACTCACTTCTATTGTATTATTTATTAAGTAGATATAAAATGCTGACACGGTGTATACATCATTGAAAATATGTTTTATTTCAAATCCAATAAGATATAAACCGTGCTTATATTGTAATGGAAGTTATATGTAATTTTATCTGCAATAATGAATATTGTAAAATGAACAGTACACATAGCATATTTTTATATAAATATGTTTATTTCTCTAGATAGAATAATGCTACTTAGAGGGCTTACTAAGTACAAATCAAGCTAACATACAATATAATTTGTGTGTTTATATACCTAACGTACCCAAGGTACAAGTGTGAAAATGGTTTTTAAAAAAAGAAAAAAGAAAAAGAAAAGAAATTTGAGGGGAAATTTTCCGAAAACACCTCTGTCACGGAAAAACTGAGGGTGATAGAGAAAAACTGATTGCAGATTCGAATTCTACGTGAAAAGGTCTATTAGAATCAGGTATTTTCTTCCGTGTGCCAGAGAAAAAGATTTTTTTTTTCGACTAGTGTAATAGGTACCATTTTCAAACTCAGCAACCGTTATTCAAACCGGTTAACGTTGATCGCAGATATTAAAAATACTCACATCCGTATATTATTTAATACAAACGAAAATTTTACTTGCATATTTCTGCACAAACGATGTATAAACGATCGCGACAATTTGTGGTTCAATCGAACATGGTGGGGCTAGCACTTAGACAACTCCCCTTTTTTTCGTTCTGTCCACGCACCTGATAGCGTAGAAAAAAAACTTTCGCCTGCGTATTACTGCTCAAACGATGTACAAACAATTAAGATAATTTTCTTTTGAATCGGAGTAGGGAGGTGCTACCAATTAGGCAGCCTATACTTTGTTATCGTTTTGGCGCGCTCGCAATTGTGTACAAACGAAAATTTCGCCTGCAAATTTCTGTACAAAACCGTAATAAACAAGAGCGACAGTTTGTGGTTGAATTCGACATGGTGGGAGGGCTATCAATTAGAGAGCCCATAGTTTGTTATCGTTTTCGCGGGGCCACATTTATGTGCAAATGAAAATTTCAGCTGCACATTTATGTACAAAGGCGTACAAACAAGTGCGACAGTTTGTGGTTGAATTGAACATGGTGGGAGGGCTACCATTTAGACAGCCCCACTTTGTTTTCGTTCTGGCGGTGCCCCTAATTGTGTACAAACCAGGGCCGGAGCGCGGGGGGGTCGAGCCGTGCCACCACCCGGGGCGGCAAGTCTGATGGGCGGCAAAATTTGAAAAAGAAAAGAATACAGGGGCGGCAAAATTTGAGAAAGAAAACAATAAAAGGGCGGCATGTGAAAGAACCGCCCAGGGCGGCAAAACTTCTAGCGCCGGCCCTGGTACAAACGAAAATCTCGCCTGCACATTTCTCTATAACTATATTCAAACGATTGCGACAATTTGTGGTTCAATTGCACATGGTGGGGGGCTACCATTTAGACAGCCCCCCACTTTGTTTTCGTTCTGCCGTCGCCCCCTAATTACGTACAAATGAAAATTTCGCCTGCATATTTCTGTACAAACGATGCACAAACGATTGCGACAATTTGTGATTGAATTGAACATGGTGATTGGGCTATCACTTAGAAAGTCCCCCACTTTGTTTTCGCCCTGGCGGCGCCCCTAATTATGTACAAACGAAAATTTCGCATGCACATTTCTGTACAAACGATGTAGAAACGATTGCGACAATTTGTGATTGAATTGGACATGGTGGGGGGGGAACTATCTCTTAGACAGACCCCCACTTTTTTTCGATCTGGCGGCACCCTTAATTATGTACAAACGAAAATTTAGCCTTCACATTTCTGTAGAAACGATGTGGAAACGATTGCGACAATTTGTGATTGAATTGGACATTTGGGGGGGGGGGAGCTATCACTTAGACAGTCCCCAATTTGTTTCAGTTTTTACGGCGCTCCCATTTATGTACAAGCAAAAATTTCGCCTGCACATTCTTGTACAAATGATGTAGAAACGATTGCGACAATTTTTGCTTGAATTTGACATGGTGAAGTGCTACCACTTAAACAGCCCCCACTTTGTTTTCGTTCTGGCGGCGCCCCTAATTGTGTACAAACGAAAATTTGGCCTGCACATTTCTGTACAAACGATGTAGAAACGAATGCGACAAATTGTGATTGAATTGGATATGGTGGGGTGCTACCACTTAGACAGCCCCCACATTTTTTTCGTTCTGGCGACGCCATTAATTTTGTACAAACAAAAATCTCGCCTGCACAGTTCTGTACAAACCATGTAGGAATGCTTGCGACAATTTGTGATTAAATTGGACATGGTGGAAGAGAATACCATTTAGATAGACCCCACTTTGATTTCGTTCTGGCGGCGCCCCTAATTGTGTACAAATAAAAATTTCGCCTGCACATTTCTGTACAAACGATGTAGGAACGATTGCGACAATTTGTGATTGAATTGGACATGGTGGGGGGGGGGCTACCATTTAGACAGCCCGCACTTTGTTTTCGTTCTGGCGGCGCCCCTAATTGTGTACAAACAAAACTTTTGCCTGCACATTTCTGTACAAAAGGTGTAGAAACGATTGCGATAATTTGTGATTGAATTGGACATTTTGGGGGGGCTAACATTTAGACAGTCCCCCACTTTTTTCGTTCTGGCGACGCCCCTAATTGTCTAAAAACGAAAATTTTGCTTGCAGATTTCTGTACGAACGATGTACAAACGATTGCGACAATTTCTGATTCAATTGTACATAGTGGGGGACTACCATTTAGACAGCCCCCACTTTGTTTTCGTTCTGACGGCGCCCCTAAGTGTGTACAAACGAAAAATTCGCCTGCACATTGAGACCATTTCCGATTGAGTCTGATAAGGGGGGGGGGGCTGTCTAAATGGACGTCTCCTTTTCACCTCTACTGTAATTAAATTCTTCCTCGAGAAAATCTGTAATCAACACTGTCAGTAGCTACGTCGTCGACTAATATACCTTAACAAGTACAGCTTTATTTTCGTATATTTTACAACAGTTAACCAATTTAAAACTATCGCAAACAAGAATATGTAGTCAACTTCTTAAATACTTCGCTCGCAGGAACCCGTTCAGCGCGTGCAACAAGCAAAAACAACATGTTTGGCGTCTCACAAATGAAAAAGGGGAAAAAAGAAAAGCAAAAGCAGCACGACAGTGCCTTATCGCAGTCAGAGCTGACAACATAGTTTCGGTCGTTACTAACGCGAATAGACCTACTAGCGATGTACAAGAGTTATACAGTTACAATATACGTTGTGCCACAGTAGCGCTACAGGCGGAATGTGCACGAACTACAAATGAATATGTTCCCTTACAAGCATCAGACACTGTTGCACCCTCTTTACATTCTACACATCATTTTTTCTCCCACTTTTTGACCTTGACAAGCAGAAGTACCAGGCTTTCCGAGTTCACAACCATAAACTCTTTGTGTACAGAGTACGTTTTCAGTTCTTCCAATGACTCTGCGCGCGAAGAACAGGGGTGATGATCGGGCTACCGAATACGGAAGTCAGAGACACCCGGTTGCAACTTTAAATGTAAAATACAAATATAGAGCCTTGACAATGCCGTGAGGATGAATATATATATATATATATATATATATATATATATATATATATATATATATATATAGGGGGGTTTGACAACAAAAAAATCTAAAACGTTTGCAAAAGTGCGAAAATCATACCTAGTATGGCGAGGGGCCTCCTTTTGCGTCCAAAACAGCATGGATCCGACGTGGAATGGACGTATACAGCTCCTAAATCGTAGTGTATGGAATTTTTACCCTTGTACCTCCAAAACATGCTCCAGTTCCTTAAGGGATGCTGGTGGAGGGTAATGAGACCAAACACGCCTTTCTAACTCAGACCACAATGGATCGATGATGTACAGATCTAGTGATTGTGGGACCCAGGGGAGGTGTGATAGCTCTTGGTCATGCTCCTCAAACCATGATTTCACCGCTTTTGCAGCGTGACAGGGTACCAAATCATCTTTGTAGATGCCATCACCATCAGGGAAGAATATTTGGGCCATGGGTAGAACCTGGTCCCCCAAAATGGCCTCATACCCCTTAGCATTCATCATTCCAAGCAGGGCTATGATGGGACCTGTGGAAAACCACGGTATCACTGCCCATACTGTAACAGAACAACCCCCACATGCTTTACAGTTGGGAGCAGACAGTCTGTATCATAGGCCTGCCACGGTGTTCTCCATACGTATACACGACCGGTTGTTGGAAACAAGGTGAAAATCGATTCATCGGACCACATTACGTGTTTCCACTGATCATGAGCCAACGCCTTGTAGTCTTTGCACCACTGGATACGCCTCTTCGCATTTCCTGCTGTGACTAGGGGTTTGGCGATAGCGACCCTGCCATGAATTTTCATTTTATGAAGTTCCCGTCGCACTGGTTTTGATGAAAACGGGTTCTGTAGGCCGGAATTGAGTTCAGACGTAATTTTCATTGCAGTGATCTTTTTAGCTGCTACAATCCGTTTTAATGCCCTCCGGTCCCTATCTGACAGGATTGTCTTTTGACCACTGTTGTGCTTTGCAGACGTCGTTTGCCCATGAATTGTGTATGCCCTCGTGACATTGGACACAGTGCCTTTCGATACCCTCACAATGTTCGCCACTGTTGCCACTGAAGCTCCAACCAGACGGGCACCAACGATCATGCCTCTTTGGAAGTCTGTCAGGCCGCCCATTTCACTGCACCACTTTCACACTACGACACTCACAGGTAAACAGGTTACTGCTGACGGAAGAGGAAGGTCCACATGACACATTGAAAACAAAAAACGATCGGCAACCGCAACACGCGTTGTAGAGTGGAGGGCCAAACTTATGTGTCCTGTATGAAGTGTTTTTAGATTTTTTTGTCTAACCCCACATACAGATGGTGATCAGAAAAATGGAAACACCTGTAGTTGGCAACACGTCAGATGTATGGGTTGGCAGTGGAGTTGTGGCGCTAGCAGCGCCGGACCGCTGGTGGTGGTGTGTTAGGTCGGTCTCCATACTACGTCAGGCACAGTGGAGCAGCAGTGTCCAGTGGCTGCAGCAGACGGAGGTAGTGTAAAATGGGAGACCACTCAGAGTTTCAAAGAGGACAAATTGTTGGTGCGCGGTCATGTGGAGTGAGTGTGACGGCAATGACTTCTGTGTTAGGTGTGTCGCGTGGGACAATGTCGAAGGTGATGACGGCCTACACAACACACAGGAAAACCACATCGGGGAAGCGGAACAGTGGGCGGAAGAAAATCATGAGTGACAGGTCACGTCGGGTATTAAAGCGCATTGTCACGCAGAACCTTCGTGCCACTGCGGAGCAAGTGACGGAGGAACTCAATCAACACTTCCCCCACTCTGTTTCGACAATCACAGTCCGCCGCGAATTACATGACATGAACTTACGGGGTCGTGTTGCACGGGCCAAACCGCTCATCAGGGACCATAACGCTTTCGCACGCCGCAAATGGTGCCGCGACCATGCAACTTGGACCGTTGAGGACTGGAAACGTGTGATATGGTCGGATGAGTCATCCTTCACCCTATTCCCAACCACGAGACCTGTTTATGTGTGGAGAATGCCCAAATAAGCTTATGATCTGCAGTGTCTCCGCCCAACTGTGAAACATGGCGGCAGCTCGGTGATGCTGTGGGCCGCCATATCATGATTTTCATTGGGTCCTCTGGTCACACTTAGCGGACGAATCACTGACAACGATTATGTCACAATTTTAGGAGACCACTTGCATCCTATGGTCCGGATGTTGTTCCCGAACAATGACGCCATCTTCAAGGATGATAATGCACCCATTCACACAGCTGGCGTTGTTGCAGCGTGGTTTCAGGAACATTGGGATGAAGTTCAACACCTCCCCTGGCCCGCCCAATCCCCAGATCTCAACATAATTGAACATCTGTGGTCCGTCTTGGAAACAGAACTCCGGCGACGATTTCCACTTCCATCCTCTCTCACAGAACTGGCCGATGCCCTGCACGAGGAATGGTGTAAAATTCCACTTGCTACCATTCACGACCTCTATGCCTCCATCCCACGTCGCATCAAGGCTGTTCTGAAGGCGAAAGATGGCCCGACACCATATTAATCTGGTAAGTTGCAATTTCGTTCAGCTGTTTCCATTTTTCTGATCACCATCTGTATATAAAAATATTCTAATTATGTACTAAGTTCATTTTCCACCATGTTCTTTAAAAATGTGTGATATAAAAGGTAACAAAAGGTAAATGTAAAAACAGCACTACTTTTAGAAATCTTCTGTATTTTCTTTTTGAATATAACATATTTGTCAATATATTTAATATATGTACCACTGTATTTATTTAATTTTTCATTAGAAAACTCAAATTTAGAATTATAATGCAACCAATCTACAGTATTTTTTGTTAAAAATAGGTAAACAACTCAGCTACAGATAGGAACTGTAGGAAGAAATCTTCTATTCGACATGTCACTTTGTTTTCGATAACAAAAGTAAAACTTGACTTGTTTTTTGACGTCCTATTTTGGTGGTTTCTGCGATACCCAGTTTTGGTTTTTACAAGTGAAATGGGTCTCAGTCAAAATGCAATTTTAAAACTGTTAAATGAATTTAGAGAGCTCCTTGAAATGTAGCTGTTAGAAGCCAGTGCTAAAATTGGAGGTAAGGGCCACAAAGTTGAAGTGAACGAGAGCGTGTTTGGCAAACGCAAATACAACAGAAGCCGTATAATATGTACCAAATGAGTTGTTGGAGGAATCGACCAACAAACTAGAAGAACTTTTATTGTGTTGATGTAAGCAAGATATGCCGCAACTTTAGAAAACGTTATATCAAGTAATGTCTTACCCGTCACAATTATAAAAAACAGATTGCTTGGAAGGATATAGCAGATATATCTGCTTTAGGATACCAGCATGATGCAGTAAATTACAGCATGATTTTTGTTGATCGGAATGACAATACAACACATACGTCAATGATTGAATTTTATTGGGCGAGAGTAAAACGGGACATTCGACGATTCAAAGGGAGGATGAGTATCAGGAGAACTGAGTCATATTTAACAGAATATGTATGGCATAGTAGACTTCACACTACTCAAGAACTTTTTCAGATTTCTTACGTGCCATGCAGTACTTCTATCCACAGTAAAGTTATGAACTAAATGAAACAAAATAATGACCAGGAATTTAACAACTCCTCCCCCAAAAAGAAGATATGATAAAAAGGATCTGAATTGTTTTACCATTACCATATACAGACAAGAAGATGTAATGAAAAAACTGTTTCTAGTTTGGTAGAAACAATTGATTCATAATCAGTCCTAAGCTTGATTAAAGTGTGAAGGGAAGTTACAATGAGAAGATAATTGGGTTCTGAATTTGTACTTCCTACGTGCATACATATTCCCATTTCACATATTTCTGCTTAAAAATTGAAGGATAACAATAATTATATACAATCCACCACAATGCAAGAATAACGAAGATATTGCTATTTTAGCTGGGTATTGTTCATTTGACACTTCCAGCGGCCATTTTCCAAAATGGCGGGCGAAGACCGGATGGAATTCCAGGGGACTTTTAGTATGTTGCTTAGAACAGCATTTCCAACATCTATATCAATTTTCAGCTTGTTACTAATTTGTTCCTTACCTTTTATTAATTTGACTGCACTATAATGGCACATTGTAATTCATTGTAATATAATGTTACGGCCAAAAAATTATTATAGGAAGTAGCTTTTCAAAAATCTTCACATAAGGCAGAATTTTATAAATAATATTTATTTTATAAGGTGTATCAAAATCAAAGTTTTGTATCAGTTGTGAAAAATAATTGCAGTTATTTCATTAAATAAGTCTAAAACGATGTGTGACTTTCTCCCGTAATGATTTTAATCATGATAAGACGAAAGCAACTAGTTTTATAGCTACTGCTGCTTGGTAATTTATTTCCTGTTGATTGATTTGTATGACGTCCTTACCTGATTTGCTAATCTTTTTAAAAGCTTAATGTTTTTCAGAAGTAACTTATAATTTGCAAGTTTTTCAAATATCTGATATTAAAGAAAAGGCCAACTTGTAAAGGGAAATATAGTTTGTATGAAGCATGAACAAATATATCGTCTGATTATTTTTCCATGGATTCAGTAGTACTTTTCCATTAAAATTACTCAGAATATGAGTATTTATTCTATGAGTTGGCTTTCATTACTGATATTTAGTCCGTATACTCTGAAAAAGTTCCAATAGATGTGATACGTGAACAATACAGAAGCATGTAACTAACAAATTTTACAATAATATTTTCGGATAACAATCTAGTTTTACACTTGCGATTCTTTTTAAATGTACGCACTAATATACTTATTTCTATAACAATTATGTTACCTCTTTAAATTCTTTAAAGAATTAATATCTGTTAATTATCCAAAAGAGATGGGAAAATCGATAGAACTCATTAAGCAGAACAAAATGAAATGAAATGTGTAAGTTTTAAGTCTCACAGTAATATCGGCTATGCGAAAGAGAACGCTAATGATGAGAAATGAATGAAATGGTGGAATGAAGAAAGTAGGAGGAAACGGGAAACCCCGAGAAAATCTACGCACACGGTGTTTGGCGCGAGCTGGGATTGAACCAAAAACCCCATGCACCAGAGATGAACACTGTACCACTGAGCCACCGCGGCCCCTAAGAACAAAATGACGTCAGGGTACATCCCTTCATTTGTAGTTTTTATAAAAGAAAATGTACAAAAGCGAATTTTTACGATAATAAAAAATATCATTCATGGCCAACAATAACATACTCAATAACACGGCACCTTTTTACGATAATAAAAAATATCATTTATAGCCAACAATAACATACTCAATAACACGGCACCTATATTAGAGTGAAACTGATTCTAAAACACATCGCTCAAGTTTTTCGTTATTACCTCTTCAACTTTAAAGAGATTAAATAGGAATTTTCCCAAAATTCAGAATTGTATTTCTAATAATGTGTCCCCTTGAATTGGGATCGTATAAGTCTTACCGCCCCGGGCAAGTGCTGATAACAACTATGACAAACATGTGAAAGTGGTCACTTCAAGTGTGACGAACTCACCAGAGGGTGATGTGGGCATTCACGTGGAACGATCTGCAGAGGAGAAGCAAATCTTCTTATGAAAATCACGATAACAGATGTGTACTCTTGAATTGAGTTTTACCCATAAAAACTTTTGTCGAGTTGCTTTGATTAAGATGTGTATCGTAAGAGGGATACCGGAGAAAGGGGTTCGAAATTTATGCGAAAAATTGAATATCTTGCGAGCCTCTCAAGTTATGACGATGAAATTCGATACATGATCTCCTTATTAAAAATAAGCGGACATGCATCCCAATGTTTCTGAAAAGTTCAATTTTAAGGGTGGAAGATGGACAGCATTTCCAATAGTTTTTCTTCATATCGAAATCGACGTTGTCTGTTGTTTGTGATGGCATCACGGGAGAAAAAAAAAAGCTTACCCGTCGAAATAAGTATTGGTACATGGTATTCCTAACTTCCTATCAATTTTCCATATTCAAATCCAGATATTTCACAACCCTATTTATTCGTTAGTCCCTTGCCGCAATTGATAATCGACAGAAGTTAGATATATATTTAGTATATTTTTGCAAATACAGAATTTTACTGATCTCATTTTCAGTCTTTACTTTCCAATTGACACACTTATCGTTACAATGAAACGAAGTGTTACACACTTTTTAAAGTACATCTGTATATATACTGCATATGGCCAAAACGAAATCCTTTAATAACCGCATTAAAAATATGGTATAGACTTTGGGATGGACAAGTATTTTTATACACCAAACATAATTTTAAAATTGGTGCTTAAAACAAAATCACATCTTCAGAGTACATCTCAATAGCGAAATATTTTTCCGAAACAGTTTTCTCTAAATAGACTGTGACCTATATTCTCTGTTCTCTCTATGGAATGGTCCCTGTAACCCAGTTTGTAGATGCAGTACTTGTCTATTGGAGTTTATTCAAGGTTCTTTGGTCCTCTGGAGACTGGATCACGGGATTCTGTTGCTAAAGACAGACGTTGTGCCGAGACTCGTAAAGTGTGGTTTACCTGTCAATAGGTGTTACGTGAAAAGACCTTTTATTAGACACAGATTGCAGAGAAAAATCATCTCTCTTGTGCTTTCATCTTGAGTACTTGATGAATCCTAACGAACGCGTTGTGTTTATGTAGTTTAAATACAGAAACTAGTAAGCAAATGGAAAAATAAATAAGGAAACAGTTTTATTTTGTGTTATGTATGTAGATGTTAATAAATAACTTTATTTATAATTTAGAAATGTTTTTGTTTCTGTAATTGTTTATGTCAGATCGTGATCCCATTTATAAAAGACAAACATATATCGCGCTTGTTCCTAATAGTAAGTAGCCACTCTAATAGGTATCGCTATACCCTAGCCGTGCTGCCAGCGCGATTGACGCCAATAGATCTGGCTAGCGTGCAGGCAATTTGCAGATTAAAATTATTGTGAAGATTTAATTTGCAACTTAAGAATTACATTGTTTTAATTTAACTATTTCAGTGTAGAACAAAGGGTCGTAACCATGTTTTGATCCGGGTATTATTATTTGTGTTATTTGTAAAGTAATACCTATGTTGTGGCGATTTAATTGCAACGCAAACTGTGTTGTTTCAGTTTAATTATTTGAAAATGTATGGCGATGATACTGAACAGCAATATGCATTGCTGTTTATTACTAGGACAAAAACTGTAATTATATTTAGGGTTTGAGCACTAATGAACCGGTTACTACAAAAAACAGATATGTCCAACATTTACACATTTCCTTTTGTGTGAGGATAATGGTTTGTAATAGGTCAATGGATCGTTTAGCACCGAAACGACACTTGTCTGCTCAATAACAATGGGCATAGCGACGCCTTCAATTTTCCGTGCAGTGGTGGAAATATGGTAAAGATAGTTTTATTCAGTTTTTTTGTCTCTTCTGCAAACATTACGATATATGGACGTGCTTTCTTTCTGCAGTAAGCGGTTCTAATATTTAAGCATTAATAAAATCGCAAGTTTATCGGTACTAATCTAAAATCGGACAATCTAAAAAAAGGTGAAATGTAAACAATGGTGTAGCTTTTATAATAATAAAGCACGATTTTAATATACAGTGTATAGAAGGCCGAAGGTTCGGGCGCAAGACGTCCCTTTAAATGCAGATTTAGGCGGTATGTTTTAAATATAAAAACTTGTGTTGTAAATAACTATGAAGCTTTGGACTAAGTTCATAGATTAGAAGACTTATCAGTGGTTGTGTCGGTGAACTACTCGCAAAATGGATGCATTTGGTTTTATATATTAGTAGCATAGTTCTGCGGTGGGTTACGTTATTTTTATTAAGGAATAGTATGAGATATGGTATGAGCTGGCTTGCGGAGTGATGCACAGAAGTATTGTGAGAAACCCATGCTATTATGGATAATAAAAGTACGCGGGTCGTTCAATATATAAGTTTACCTAACTGGTAAAAAAATATATATTTTTAAGATACATACATGTGGGTACTTCCTCATCGCTGGGAACCGGTCAAAACCCCCACAGCCAAAACACCCACACTCAAGAAATGTCAAAACGCCCACACAAACGGTCATAACCCCCACACAAATGGACAAATCTCCCAAATACACGAACGGTCATCTCCCACATGCAGAAATTGTCACAACTGCCACACAAATGGACAAAACCCCCACACAATCGGACAAATCTCCCACACTCTGAAATGATCCTGGTTGCATGTCTTGCCCTTGTACTTTTTAATAACATTTTTTATTCCACTTAAACTGATGTTGCAACTATTCTTCTTGCACTGTTTTCTAATGACAGAAACACTAAAGTGGGCGTCATAAAGAGCCGCAACAAAGACGTGCAATCACGATCATTTCAGAGTGTGGGGGATTTGTCCGATTGTGTGGGGTTTTTGTCCATTTGTGTGGCAGTTGTGACAATTTCTGCATGTGGGAGTTTTGACCATTTGTTTGGGGGTTTTGTCCATTTATGTGAGGATTATGACCGTTGCTATGTGTGGCTGTTTTGTCCATTTGTGTGGGAGTTTTGACCGATTTTGTGGGCGTTTTGACATTTCTTGAGTGTGGGGCTTTTGGCTGTGGGGGTTTTGACCGTTCGTGCGTTTGGGAGATTTGTCCATTTGTATGGGAGTTATGACCGATGGTGTGGGCATTTTGACATTTCTTGAGTGTGGGGGTTTTGGCTGTGGGGGTTATGACCGTTCGTGTATTTGGGAGATTTGTCCATTTGTGTGGGGGTTATGACCAATCGTGTGGGCGTTTTGACATTTCTTGAGTGTGGGGGTTTTGACCTAGACCCTCCTCACTTCTCCACATAGTTCTTAATGAAATTTAGGTATTTGTCTGACCGCTGCAGCAATTTGTCCAACTCTTTGAAAAAAAAAATCAGGGCTCTGGCTATTTAGCACTCTCCGTACATTCCGCTTCACTTCTTCATCACCAGTTGACAGGAGATCAAGTCGCTTATGTCAAACCTGAACTTTTCTTCAGGGAAACGCAATTCGACATAAGCGAACTAGTCTCTTCTTGACGACAATGCCCAATCTACCCAGCACAAAATTGAAGAAATATTGTGGGAACGGCTGCCGAACTTTCCATTCAGCCTCAATTTAGCACCCGAGCTACTTCCATCCTTTTTCAGTGTTAAAGTCTGCATTGCAAGGTGAACGTTTCGAAACAGATGCAGAGGTGAAGCCGAATTTGAGGAGAGTGCTCAATGGCCAGAGCCCTGTTTTTTTTTTTTTTTTTTTTTTTTCCAAAGGGCTTAGACAACTTGCTGCAACGGTCAGAGAAATGCCTAAATCTCAAATGAGGATAATGTGAAAAGATCAGGAAGAACCCACCTACACATGTATGTATAGTTTTCAAAGGCATCTTATATATACAGTTTAGGGAAACTTACATATTGAACGAGTCACGTATATGATCTGCTTGAGTTTACTCTCGGATGTACTTAGAGGCTAGACCATGATCTAAGTTTAACATATTGAAGTTATGATGTATATCGAAGATGTGTAGATGTGCATTTATAATAGATCAATACGATTATATTCTCACATCACTAATACAAATACACATATTGAAATTGAAACGTATTAAATGCATCTCTAAAATATGTGAAGTATATAACAGTATTCAAAGAAGATGGTGAAGATGAAGACTAACATAATAAAAAGATTAGATAATAATAATTACTTCTTTGGTATATGTAAGTAAATTTGTAAAGTATTCAATTTTTAATTTTGAAAATAAATTGCGATCCTACAAGGATTCTGGAGGTCAACCACATAACACTAGCTAAACAAAGAAGCTCCAATCATATATGCATAAATTCCTCACACATAACACATTGTTTCAATTAGGAAATAAAATCTCGATATGTAAGACAGTCGGAAAATAAAGCTGTCTTCTTGTAAAAAACAAAACTAGGAAACAATTCTTCAATTAGGCGGAAGATCAACTAACATCAGACCATTGATACAGAAAGAGGTGATTCAAGGACCGGGAAGTGTGAAAATTGATAGAAACAGTGAGAAAAGAAACATCGTTATTATCACCAATAGAGATTAGTGGTGAGTACGATTTCTCCATTAGCTTAGAGCAATGGATTAGAGTTTCATAAGTTCAATTCATACAATTCGATTGCCACATTCATATCAAATAACATCTCTGTTAGCTTGACCATGTACTGTTTTAGAATACTAAAGGACCTCAGCACCAGGTTGGAATGTTAGCTGAACCTAATATTCCTTATTTTTATTTTTACTTAATTAGAGCTCAAAATACTTTTCCTATGTTATTAGTTTTAGTAATTCAATTAGATCTAAATGTGCATGACTATCAGCCCCAGTATAGTGAGAAATTAAACATTAATTATCTGAGATACGCTGAGTTGCGTTGCAATACTAATAGCGCAGAAGTGGTGAACAAACTTAATTACTTAGGGGTAATGTGTACACTTATTAAGAAAATAAAGAAAAAAGTTCTTCATCGGTGGGAGCGTGTTAAGAAACAGTTTCTAAAGAAAAAGCTAGGAAATGTTAAAAATAACCTAGAACAGAAACATGTACTGCATATGATACGGAAAATGAGATCAATATTACTATAATGGCTATATACGTCGCTCGCTTGGAAACTACATGAAGTAACGTGATCTTAGCAAGGGGGATACATTGGAAAAGTAATGGAGGAAATTTTCCTTCCGAAAAATCTTGTACATCCGGAAATATTTGAAGTCTTGAAAAGTTAAGTAATTGAAAGAAAGTGAAAGAATAGAAGGAATAGAAAGAAAGTGATAAGATACGAGGAGAGACTGAGCTGTTCCAAATAAAATAGATATGCACCTCGAGACAAGACAGTAACAAGTTGGGTCTCATTGGCAATAATGCACAGATCAACACAATGAAGAATGTATCTTTCTTCATAAACAAAGTTTTTTCCTCCTATATTTTCTTTCCGTAAATTCATCCCTGGATTCAATACTACTTATAGAAAAGTGGTAACAATAATTTTGCGATTGGATTAGCACAGGAAATATTCAAATAGGGACTTCTTTTTTTCTGTATTGGTAAACCGAGATTATTAAGGCGCAGTGTAGACTTACCATGAGAGTGAAATATAATCAAATGTACAGTTTAAAATGTAATATAACGAATAATGCGCAAGTTTGCGAAAATAAGTTTTATAAATTTTATACTAAACTACGCTTATTGTGTGTACAATAGCTAAACTACATACATGGTAAGCATACTAAAGAAGATAATCATGAAATTGTTTTCACGATTCCTTTTGAATAATATTGGTATAGCCATAAGTAGGTAGTTCCCTTGACAAAAGAACAAATATGTTTAATCTTTCTTTCCTTAAATCAAATGGAATCGATATACGAAGTATTTCTATTTAACAATATTTGGTTATATCTGAACAGCAATCCAAAGCTGTATTGCTTCTGAAACGTTTTTTAAAAATAAAGTTTAGATCACGTACATTGGATTATCTGAATAAAAGCTCTTCTGGAATCTATTTGTTAGATTATTAACAAGCTCATAATTTATTTTTTAACTGTCGATAATAGTACAGATTAAACACGGTTGGAATTTCTGGATTTCAATAGATAGAAAACTATGCACAAAACGTTTGTAGACAGTATTTTTTTCTAGGGAGAGTATGGATGGAATTTAAAAAAAAAAAAAAAAAAAAACATAATCGAGAATGAGAGGGATGTACAAAAGGAAACATTAATAACTAAGCTGAAGTTTGTTATAGTTGTGCATACTCCCAGGGAATTTATCCATTGTATATAAACTATGTCAAAGTATTAAAATGAAGATATGAAATTATATTTTAAAAAATAAATACCACCTCTGAAATCCTCTACATTCTTATACAAGTAGAAGAACAACAAACATAGCGTACATTTATCAACATATTAATCCTTTCTGACAAATCTATGTTTTCAAATACTATATTCATATTTGTGTTTCGATATTATCAGTGACTGCTCTAGAGTTCTACAAGAGGAAATTCACGTCATCAGTGGCGGCAAAAACCGGTTTTACCTCTCCCCCTCTCGGCTTTCGGACCTCCGAATGATTTTTCCCTTTGGAGGCAGTTTCTTATGTTATCGTGTGAGAAATAAAACGTTAAAGCAAAACTAACGACAAATTTGCCATTGTATCATCATACAGGGTTAGCATAAATGATTCATCCATTTTGAAAAGACTGTATTTTCAAAAATATTACACTTACACACATGAAATATATATGAAAAGAATCACAAACTCAAATGTTCAATATGTGCCATTTTGGTGACACGACACACGTTCAGACGACGTCTTTTTTCTTGCTTTCCTTCCACTTTTGGCAGGTACTAACCTCGTGCTACCACACTGCCACACCCGATCGGAAAGATAATGGACTCGTGCTGCCACCTGGAATACATACCACTAACTTGGTGAGTTTGTGGTTCTTTTCATATGTCTTTCATTTGTGTACCTGTAATATTTTTGAAAATATAGCCTTTTTAAAACGAATGAATCATTTATGCTAACCCTGTCTATTGAGTATATGTCTTACGTACAGAATTATTCAACTTACTTGATTCAGCCCAAAGAATTTAAGAAATGGAAAACAATTGATGTTAATAACACTGCTTAACCTATTTCTTTAATTTGAATTCTTCAATATCTGTAAAGACAATTTAGTCAGATACCTATTAACCTACATACGAGGGATATTAAAAAAAAAAGGTTATAAAACCTATTACGGCTTATGTATAAGACCTAGATGGAAGACAAACACGTCTGATGATGGAAGGCACTCAACAGTAGCCATCGATGTAACCACAGTTTTTGTTCAACTACTTATCACAACGGCAGATAAAGTTTTCTATACCATTTACATTGAAATCCGCGTCAAGTTCTCATGGCAGCGGTTTTGACATCCCATGCCAGATAATGGTGGCCAGCCATTTTTTGCTTTAGAAGAGAGAAAAGTTAAATGCATTGGGGCTAGATCAGGGTTGTAGAAGGGGTACTGTAGTTCCAAGCGTAACGTCAGTATTTGAAGTTCTGGATCAACCGCTGTGTCCAGGGTTGTCATTAACACCTGTCTTTCTTCAAAAGCACACCACTTCCCTGTATGTTGTTTTGAAATTTAACCCACCCCATACACCTGCACAATCTGCTTGTGAATGTCAGCAGGTGTAGTGTTTGTGAGCCACAGGAACCGCACCATTGACTTCAGTTCTACTCTTGACCAATTTTCTACACGAGTCACCATTTTAATTGCCCGCTTTTCAGTCAGAATCCGAAGTCCTCAAACCTGCACAAAGACTGATGTGTTATTAATTTGGAAATAAATTATCGTTAAGTTTTACTGGATAACATAAAGGTTTTATGCTCTATAATCTTTTCTTTTCTTTTCCGATCATCCTTTGTACTTCCTAACAATATAAGTTAAAGTGGATATAGAAAACTAAGTAATATTAAAAGTTAACTATCATAATTTCTTGTATATTTATAACATTTATAAGTAGTGTGTGTGTGCGTAAAGAGTAAGAAAATCTATACCTGTAAGAAAACACAAACAACTAGTTAATATTGTATTTTGGTGTAAATAAATTAATAACAAATTCTCCTAGCTGTCAATTATTACGTATTGGGAACAAACGACATAACTTTTAGTGTGATCGAAGGTCCTTTTCTGTAGTTTCTCGAAAACTACACATGAGAATTCACCTTCAGGTGTGTTATTTTGTTAAGCTCAATGTGACCTATCAGCTGACAATATTTTAGTAAAACAGAAATTAAAAAATGCCAATTTTCGGTTGTATCTCATTAACCATAATATATACTGTTGCATTGCTAATGAAATATTGAAGAGTTTAATGAGTTATATTATAGGATCAGTTTCATCTCAGGAAGTGGCATAGTTCTCGTACTGCATCAATTCATAGGCTTACATTTAATTGTTTCTTCCCCGTTTCCAGGAAAAAGGTGCACTCAAGCGTGTTATTTTGTCCAGATCAGTAAAATGTATCGATTTATTTATACCTCAGCTTTGATTGTTTGCTTTTCTTCGTTAAACGCTAACAACATTGTAGAATTAACATGTGAAATACAGACATTACAATATATTCGTCATCCAGAAAACAAAGACCATTTAGTTATACAAAATGAAAAAACATAATATTTATTGAAAAAAACTTCGTTACATATCTGAACTTTTCTACACTTCTTTAAATAATCACTACCTTCATTTAAACATTTGTCATATCTGTTCACGAGCTTCAAAATTCTCATGTTGTACTCTTCTGCCGCTAGTTCATTAAATCAGGTGGTCACTGCATTGCCCAACTGTGAAGAAGCACAATTCCTCCAGAAAGCATTCCTCGCCTCCTGTTTTGGATGGATCGCCGTAGTTAACTATCATCGAGTCTCACCATAACGATTTGCGTTCATTGTATTGCCTTTTGGCATGGAATCCACTAAAAGAACAGCTTTACGATCCTAAAAGACGGCTGCCATGACCTTTCGTGTTGAGAGAGTCTATTTTAATTTTCTTGGGTTTTTTGGGTGATGAGGAATGATGTCACTCAAGTGATGGGCGCTCACTCTTTGGGGTGAGAGACACCCAGATCTAAGCACCGGTCACAATCCAATGAATGCACGAGTGGTTTTTTGTTTGAATGCAGTGATCGCTTGGCTAAATGAAGTGGCGGTAGAAGAATCTAACAATCGTAATTCAGAAGTTCGTGAACAGATACGACAAATGTTTAAGTGAAGGTGCTGATTATGTAGAGTAGCAAACCAGGCCTCAGGTATGTAACAGAATAGTTTTTTGAATAAATATTGTGTTTCTCATTTTCTATAACTAAACGGTCTTTACTTTCTAGATAATCATCGCATTTTAGATTATAAATTCAAATTAAAGTTTGTATTCGATTTCGATCTAAAGCAAATAAGTAATTCTTTCGACCATTAATTTTTTGTAACAACAAGGCTTAGACCTATTGTTTAGTGTTAAACCTGAATCACCCATGCTCTTACAGGGAATCTAACCGTGGTATACCGTGGCAAAGATACATTTGCTAACCATATATCCAGAATATCTGTGAAGTTTCTCAAGTCTAGTGAGAACCAAATCTTGTGAGTCTATATCACAAAAAAAAACATCCTCTGTGGCCAAATTATGTTTCCTCCATTTTTGGTTTCTGTGTGTCCTAAGTAATAATTTGCACTTTTAGGTAATTCTGTACTATCGGTACTATGTAGTATTGATACTTTCTTGTGGTGCCATGATGGTCCAAGATAGACAGCAGCCCGGAATAGGTTTAATGGTTGCGTGAGATCAACATGTCACCACTCAGATTTTAGGCAATTCTGTCCGGATTCTCCAGAGAAAATGCAAATTCATAAATTAGTAACGAGTTTAGTATAGCGGCAACTTCTGTTCACTTTGCTGTACTTTCACTCCACGTGATTTTTGTCCCACCTCAGTTTTGAGTGACTTGAATAATACGTTAGACCTTTGGGCAAGAGGTTTCTGAAAAAAAATATTACAAATGGTATTCAGATGAAGAAATATAGAAAACGATTAGTTAAGTCAACATAAGATTACATTCTTTAACACGAGTACATGCAAAACACGATCTATTTTTCCCATTTTGGCTGGAGCCATGTGAGATCACGTTAGACTCACAATTTTACAGGTAAAGTCTGTTTCTCTTACTACCAGGTCGACTACTATACACTGCAATAGGTTTTAATGTAAAATGTGAGATCAGTAGTCACCACGTAATAAGCTAACAAGAAATTATGTGAGACCAATCACGTAGCTGTAAGGAAATGTTTTATGTGAGATCATCGTGGTCTCACGCGTCACCTGTTAAACCTACCCTACATGACTTGACAGTTTACTCAAATCAACGATAATTTTGACTTTGAACCTAGTAAAAGCAATACAAATAGAAATTCATGTTTATATATTTTTTGTACAGTTTTATTCCCTCCCACACACATTGTGCTATTGTATGCTTATTTGTATTTTATAATTATGCATTTGAATTACAACTATAACATTTACAGATTTGTTTGTGCCTTCACAGTAACACAAGAGGTAAATTAATTTACAGTTTAGTTCATGGAATTTTCATTGATTCTCTAAATTCTTGCTTAAAAAAGTAAGGATAAATGAGATGTTAATTCTGAAATTGTAAAGTGCAAAATAAAAAGTAAAGATAAATGAGATGTTAATTCTGAATGTAAATTCTGAAATTGTAAAGTGTATTACGAAAGAATTTTATTTTTCCTTCATAATAGTTTCTATATGAGCATTGCAAAGCAAACATAATGCTTCCTAAATTTGTCTTAGGAACTCTCTCGCCTTTAAAGCAATACAAAATGAGTCTCTTTTCCGTGAAAAGGAGAACAAAGCTCTCCTACCTTCTTCATGTGCAGCACATGTAATCATCGAGGTATTCCTGATAATCGTTTCTGTGTCACTTTTATATATAGGGGTTTCTTAACGTGAGTGTTTTTGTTTCATTTTTTCCTATTGAACACATGGACATACCAGTGCCCACCAAATTTTTCTATTATTTCTTGGACGCTTTCTTGGTTAAATAATGTATTTTCTCAATCATTTCAGACGTTCTTCGATCTTTTCATGTCCTTCCGAGCGGAATCTCATCTCTGACACTTCTATTCTCATTTAGTCATCATCTATGTGAGTTTGTCTGTTTCTCAACTAGGCAAAGAATTCCTGTTCGATGTCAGAATGGTAGCAAAATCGCGTCAGTATTTCTTTTTACCTTAGCTTCTCACTTCCATACAACCAACTGTGTACATTATAAATACTGTGCACCTGTAATTTATTTTGTTACCCAGCACAAACATGTTAAATTAGAGATTTTCATTGTTGTCTTTTGAAAATATTTGGTTTAACATATGAGAACTATGTTTGTGCAGGATAAAAGAATAACTTATAAATGCAGCGTCTATGTGTGTATAATTGTGCGATTAATTTCCACCTTTCTATTAACACTAACCTCTGTTTTCTTAATCCTTTGAATTTGTTGGTGCACAAACTACACTGACAGTCCCTAAAGCATTTGGACGATCTATATATTAAAGTTCTATGTTTATATATTTGTGGCCAATCCTTTCAACAATGAGATCTTGAAAATCTCAAGTGATAGAAACATGCCGTTTCCACTGGTCGATTTCAAATTTTGTGTAGATTTACTAGTCCTCATTCATTTTTTTAAAAAGAAACTTATCTTTAGTTTAATGTTCCACAGTTTAGGCGTCGTTCTGACCCTATTAGTTTAATATTGCCACTAGGGCGTTAAGGTTGATTCTTTTGTGAAAGGCAACCACTAGAGGAGCTATGTATAACGGGTTGATGGATATTTGAGGCGCTTTGCTTTAATTTGAATGACAAAACCTATTGCAAGCTGGCAACTTCGAGGGTTTGTAGACCCACAATGAGGCATACTCGAATATGGAATTATAAGAAAAAAAATATTTGCATTTCGTATCATCTATCACTTACCCAAGTTTGCCACAAACTCAATATTCTATAAATTAAAACATTACATTTATATGTTTGACTATAGCAATTCACTTCCTTTGAGAGTCTTCCTGTCCTTGACTTGTGTGCGTAAAAGGATTTGTACAGATATGGTGAGAAGTGGGAATGAAATTCACACTCATATTAGAACTGTGCGCTGTGTAAATAGCGCAGGTTTAGCTAGTTTTACTTAAAATTTTGAAAGTAATCAATAGAACTGTCATTGGGATATATTGGAATCTAGGAACATAATAAGTACGTATTTTTTTCTAGAATAGTTATGAGAATTTCTAGTCTAAGGAATCGTCAAGTAGGCCTATCACTGGTGCTCTATTACAAATAAACTCAAATATACTGCAGAAGCCATAAGTAGACATGCCGCTCACAACGTTATACAGCATACATTTAAAGACATTTAGCATTTACAGAGGTTATGAATATTATTTTATTATCATTAGAATGTTTCCGGAAGCTGATATTGGGAACTAAATTTACTAAATTTAATATCTCATCCATCAGTCTGGTAAATTTAACTCATAATTTAAGTTTAACATGCGTTAATGGTCCTACAGATCAAAGTGTGTATTTCCAGTCTTAAATATGCATTAACAATGCTTAAAGCAGCCAGGAAATTTTTTTTATTTAATATATCACGTGTAACAGGATACAGAACAACATGTAATGATCTGAGCTATTAAAAAGACATTTCATTTTTTTGAAGTCATTCTTCAGGTAAAGTCTGACCGAGGCGCTATGAGTTGCTGCTTGTTTTAGCTATAATACTAATTGCAGTAACTATAACACACACAAACACACACACCTGATACCTGAATTCGTTTACCTGATACCTGATTTACAATATGAATCAACTATCTGGATTCCTTATATTGAATCATAAGTAAATCTCACGAAAAATAAAAACTATTGAGTTCTTTATTCAGCGCTTACTTTCTCTTGGGTCCGAATTATTACTCTAAACTGTACGTTTATACTATTTTAATGCCACAAAGTTAAAAGAAATTAAGAACTACCCATATTTGTTCGGCTTTTCAGAACAAAGTACGAAATTTATTCTTCGATAAAGTAACTTACATCTCAAATATTATAAAGAGGTTTAAAAATAAAGCTTTAAGAGATTTAAACTTTATGAGGACCTTAAAAATCAGAACAATTTTAGATATAATTAAGAAGAGGAAGGAAAAATCCTTGGGACATTGACTAAGAAATATCTGTATCATGAGGGGCGTTTTAGAAGGTATGGTATGCAGGAAAGAGAGGGAGGGGACGAAGGAGACTACAGTTAATAGGCGATATCAAAACAGAGAAATCGTACGTGAAGACGAAGGGGTTAGAGGAAGAACGTGGGGTATGGAAGCTTCTTAGTTGCAGCAAGTGACCTGCCAATAATGAGAGAAAATAATACCTATGATAATGATGATGATGAAAAATGGTTTAGCTGTCCCGTACCGATTTCCGAAAAAGTTGTGATATGCATTGTATAAGGAACACAAAATAGGTTATGTGGGTACTTACCGAAGCAAACCACTAAAGAGGAGATAATTCGGAGGCAGGGCGCCGTCAGTTGTTTGAGTTCGTTGAAATGTATTTATTTATTTATTTATTGTCAACACAACAGGCTATAGCCCAATTATAGTGTTGTAAATTACGCAATTACATGTTCATAACTCTTGGTAGCTGATGATAATAGTATTTCTAAATTTCTTAGGCGACATATCACATATATCAAATTCATTGTTATTTGAACACTTTCTATTATACAAAGCTGTTATCCTCCAGATTGGTGATTTCATAATTATGTTAGTTCTTGACTTTTTGTAGTAATAAAGACCAGTGTTTTTACGTATTTTTAATGAGGGTACATGAAAATTCAATAAAGAAACTAAATCAGGACAATCCAAAATATTTTGCGTTACTTGTTGAATGAATAATAAATCAATCATATGTCGTGTTTGTTCTAGTGTTGAAAGATGAAAGTTAGCAAGAATGGTTTTACAGCTGTCATAAGTAACACAAATGTGAGTTTCTTTATATGTTAGAATTTTTTTTAAAAAAATGTTTGTATTCTTTCTAATTGTTAACGATGTTTTATGTAAGTCGGATTCCAAATAGTAGAAGCATACTCTAACTTTGAGCGACCATATTCATTGTACAACTTCTGTAATGTTGAACAGTTCTTAAATTCTTTTCCCGTTCTAATTATGAATCCTAATAGCTTGAATGCTTTACTTGTTATATTTACAATGTAACTGTCAAACGTTAACTTAGCATCAAACGCAACACCAAGATCTTTAACTGAATCAGGCCTATTTACTATATATTTATTAATTTCATAATCAAAGAAGGGATTACAATTACATAGGTATGATGAGTAGAATTTAATCAGGGATAGAGAAAAGTGGAAAAGCTTTAATTTTTCTAGTAATATATTATGATTAACTTTATCAAAAGCTTTTTTAAAGTCAATATAAATCACATCTACTTGGCTGCCTACATCTAATGAATACGCTATAAAATCTGTAATAATTGCAAGATTCGTTATTGTGGATCTTTGTGGAATAAAACCATGTTGTTTAATTGAGATAACCGGTTTGGTATGATTCAGGATTCGTCGATACAAGATATGCTCAAATACTTTGGCAAAAGCAGGTAATATTGCTATGGGTCGAAAGTTGGTGATATCTTGACTATTGTTGGACTTCGGAATTGGACAAATTAGAGCTGTTTTCCATTTGTCTGGGAAAGTGCTTATTCTTAGTGATAAATTGAATGCAATTAATAGGGGATATTTAAATATATCAGCAAAACCCTTCATAATGTAGGAAGGAAGTCCGTCAGAACCAACTGCCGTTTTGGACTTAAGGTTCTTAATAGCCATTTCTATTTCCTTCAAATCTATCTGGCAAATATTTAGTGATCCTATGCTACCATATTTATTATCTCCCAGCTCTATGTGTGGATCAATTATCGTTTCTGAAGAGGGAACATACACTGATCTAAAATACTTCGCAAAAGTATTGACTATTTCCTCGTTACTACACAGATTATGACCCTGAAACTTTAATGATTTCGACGGTAGATGTTTTTTCCTATTTTTAATAAAATTCCACAATTCACTTGAATTCTTAATGATAATAGTTTCAGTATTGCGTAAGAATGTTTCATAAGCTATTTGATGTCATTTTTAACTTCTCTTCTTAAACGAACAAATTCCATGTAATAGGAATTGCTAGTTTTTAGTTGAAATTTTCTACGATAACTTGCCTTAGCGTTCAATTTATTAATTATATCCTTAGTGAACCAGCACGGAAATTTCGAGGCAGAGTTTTTCCTGCGATGGGCGCAAGTATCGGAAATGAAATCTTACGTTGAAGTTTTACGTCCCACGATTATGCCGGTTAGGCTAAAGGAGACGGTGATGATGAGAGATGAGTGAAATGGTGGAATGAAGAAAGTGGGAGGAAACGGGAGAACCCCGAGAAAACCCACGAGCACGGTGTTTGTCCACCACAAAGTTCACTTGGCGGGGGCTGGGATCGCGCAAGTATCGAATACTTCATAGATAATATAATATAGGCTACTCACTAGGTCTTAACATTATTGTATTCCCATAGACATTCCTAATCGACACATATTAAACTAGTATATAATTTCATAAAATTCGCCTTTCTAAAATTGTAGCCAAAAATGTTAGAACTACAACCTACTTTTGAACGACTTTCATGACGCACATTTATTACTATAGAGGGATGATGTTGATCTTCTGGCATTAATTGGAGTAATTCCCTGATAATTTCAACAGATTCTAGTGTTGATAAAACTAGATCTAGGGTACGATTATTATTGTTTTGTATTTGATTAAAAGATTTCATATCAGAAAATAACATGAAATTATGTAAATTTTGACATTTTACGGTACTATTTTCCAGATTAAATTCATTATTTTCTATTTCTCTAATGTTAAAATCACCAACCAGAAGAATGGAACAGCCTTGGGGACACTTACTTTCAATACATTCGAAAAAAAATATTATACACATCTATACTTGGAAATAAACTACACATATAAAAATTGTTTTACCTCCAGTCGTGATTTCGACAATAACACTATCAAATTCATCATCACAGCTGTCTATTATACTGAGATTGTATTTTTCCAAAGCTGCCACAAGAACCACACGCTTCCTAGATTTGCCTAGTTTATCAACATTGCGATCCTGACGCGCCACAGTATATCTATTATCAAATATTTCCGCATCATAATGCTCTTCATTTATCCATGTCTTTGTTATTGTAATAATGTCATAATCATGCGACAGAACATTGCAGAAAAAAATATTGGCTTTACCACGCAAACTATTTGCATTTTGATAATAGACTCGTAAAGCAGTCCTTGTTCTAGTGTCACCACCGTTTTCACATACCACTTGATTGTACACTTCACTGTTTTGAGAGAAAGAAGACTTACTCACAGCCCCTTCATTTTCTTCATTTTCCTTCCTCCGTCAATCCCTATATCCGGCTAGTTGGCTCAAGGTCACGCGGGTTGATTTCTTCTGTTTTCTGGTTTCTTCTCTTCTCAGCGGATGGCGCTTCCTTCCACATAGACAAGCCTTTGGAGGAAGCACTTTGATTGTCCACACTCAATGTTGTAACCTCTGTTGTCGTACAGTATTTTGGTTCAATTCATAACGTTCTGTTATTTCTTCATTGTGTGCTTGAAGCTCTTCTAGTGTATATGACTTCCCATTTATACACAGTTCATTGTACTGAAGTCTTGCACGGTCACCTTGCAAGCGAGCATCCTTCAAATAACGTAGGAGATGGCTTCTCGTTTTCCTGATCGATGCTGAAAAATCTTATGTAATAATTACATGATTTCCTGTTGCTCGATAGGCATTTTAAGCACCTCATTTTTCTTCTTGTACGACGAGACTTTCACAATGATAGGACTGTTGGGTCCACGTCCAAGACGATGAGCCCTTTCCACTGCTAAGGTATCCAAATCAACTTTTAATTGTTTGGTCACAAATTCCTTTACACGTTCTTCTTCCGATTCTTCCCATGACTCAGTTCGATTACATGTACCAATATTCCGAAATATAAAATTGTTTCGACGCGATTGGTTCTCAAGTTTGTCCAAAAGTTCACAATTAAAAGCCAATTGTGATTTCAGTTTCTGGTTTTCCTTTTTTACTGCACTTAATTATGTCATTTCCACTTCAAGTTGCGAATTTAGGTCACTAGTCGTTTTGAAAATACCAACTATTTTTGATCCATTTCCTCAAGTTTTTTGTACAGATCATCTATTGATTTGGTCCAGGATTAATCTCAATCCCACCTATAACTAACAGCATTCCAATAATTAGCCCTAGAGAAAACATTCTCAGGACCGAGATACTAAAATCAGAATTTCCCTACAGTTTGCTACACTTGATTTTCACTTTGGCCACAAAAGTTCCTATTCGGCCTCTCCAAGTTACAATGTCACCACCCATACCGTTACACTTGGATGCACTCCGGAGCGACGCGAAAACACGTCCGAACAGTTCACAAGACAACGTAAT
Source organism: Thermobia domestica (assembly GCF_964235325.1). Lineage (NCBI taxonomy): Eukaryota > Metazoa > Arthropoda > Insecta > Zygentoma > Lepismatidae > Thermobia > Thermobia domestica. The sequence goes on along the minus strand of NC_137465.1, from coordinate 146,163,277 downwards.
CGTAATGTAAAACAATTTAACGCGAGTCAACTAAAGCGGTGGTAACTCGGAAATTTCATCCCGTCAGGCGTTTGCATTCGTTGAAGTGTATAAGAGAATTTAACGCAAAAGGACTAAACCAGTGATAACTCGGTGGTAAGGCCCCGTCAGGTCTTTGCATTAATTTCTTGAAAGTTATGAATGAATTCAACGCGGGTGTCTAAGTCGATGAAAACTCGGGATGGGATCCATCAGGCGATTGCATTCGTTGAAGTATATGAAGTAATTTAATGTGAGTCGCCTAAAGCAGTGGTAACTTGGAGATGGGGCAAGGTCAGGCGATATTCGTTGAAGTGTCATTATAAAAGAAATTGATGCGAGTCACCTAAGGCGGTGATAACTTGTAGATGGAGCGAGGACAAGCGAGTGCATTCGTTGAAAAGTATAGATTTTGGTGCGAGTCGCCTAAGTCAGCGATGACTTTGAGTACCGCTAGACGATTGCATTCGTTAAAATGTTTGAAAGAATTTAATACGAGTCTTCTAAGACTGTGACAAATCGGGGATGTGCTGCCATCTGCTGTTTACATTCTTTATAAAATAATTTAATGCAAGTCGCGTAAGGCTTTGGTAGCTTGGAGTTGGAGCGCCATCAAGTGTTTGAACTCGTTGAGACGTATGAAATAATTTGCGAATGTTCTAAGGCGATGATAACTCGGGGATGGGGTATCGAAAGGCGTTTGCATTCGTCGAAGTGCATGAAAGAATTTAATGTGAGTAGTCTAAGGGGTGTCTTCCCACTTGCGACAGTCCTATTAGCGACAGGAACTGTTAACTGTCCTATGAGCGACCGGTTCGATCTGTTAACTGCCCTATGAGTCACCGATTCGTTCATACTAAGATAATGGAAGAAGATAAGCCTCTCTTTTCTTTAACTTGTTTCATGCTAATGTGATTTAGAACCTAACAAAATGTACTATGAAAAATTTCGCTCTACCTGAATTTAATACGTGAGAATGCTCTCATTACATTAACAATCTTTTATACGTTTTTCCTAATATTATATTTTTGAATTAATTTCTATGAATACACTGACTATATCAAGGGGAAAACTAACTAAATATTTAGAGTACATTAGCCTTTAAATTTCATGTTAAAATGATACGGAGCATAAGAGTAAATTGAATATGTTTATGGCATAAGAAAGAGATAGGGGCGCCATAAGAAAATTTTCTAGCGAGGAGCATATCCATGGTTGTTGTATCACGTCTGGTATATCTGGTATTTAATATGCGTGGTTTGCTATATTACGTATACATTTTTGTGAGCCAGGGGGGCGATCCATGCCTTCTCATCGGACGCCCATGGAAAGAGGGTGTTCACCACGTGAGGATATCAAAGAAATCTAAAAACACGGTGTATTCGAAAAAATTATTACACAAGTTACAAATCTCTCGCAGGACTTAACAGTTCGTCTAGTTATAAGGGATTATTTCAGATTGTTATACGACATGTATAAGTCAAAACAAGGGAGGAAGGCAAATTAAGCAATTAGTTTACGTTTTAGTAGCTTACAATAGGGAAGAAGGTAGTTTAAAGAGTTTGTTTACCTTCTGAATTGTTTAGAGTGAACTGCATTGTAATTGGTGGGATTGGTTGAGAATAGCCAATCAGATGTAAGGGATTTCCAAAGCTGTCTTTTGTCATAGACATTTTTTTTCATTTTATTCACGGCAAAACTGTTACACGTTTAACTTTTTCAAAATAATATATATTACTGGGCATAGTGAGTAATTAGATTTGAATCAAATTAAGTACAGAAAACAGAACTTTTGAAAAAAGGGGATATTACAACTGGATTTTCAATAATTACGTAGGAATATACTTTTCATGGAAATATCCCTGTTGTCTCGTTAAGTTATTTGATATGTTTTATGTCAAATCTAACTCAAAATTAAAATAAATTTTATTTGCACTCACAGTAGAGGAAAAATATATTTGACGAACAGTATCACTGGCACGTACATATTTCATACCAAGGTTGTTCGGGCGCTAATAATGCCAGAGGCAAATGTACTTTACGAGATGGAATCATATTATCTTCCATCATCTCAATGTAAATGATTCGGTCGCTCATAGGACAGATAACAGTTCCTGTTGCTAATAGGACTGTCGCTTCTGGGACTAATTCGTCTAAGGTGGTGATAACTCAGGGATTGTGTGACGTTATGCATTCGCATTCGTTGAAATCTATGAAATAACTTAATATGAGTCGCCTAAGGCAGTGGTAACTCAGGAATGGGGACCCATTAGACGTTTATATTCATTGAAATGTATAGGAGAATTTAAAACAAGTAGCTCAAGGCGGTGTAGTTCGGAAACGAGGCGCCTTCAGGCGATTGCGTTCGTTGAAATGTATATTTTAAAAAATAATGCTTGTAAGCCTAAAGTGGTGATAACTAGAGGATGGAGCGCCTGTTGACCCCAAGGTCTTGCACCTGGTATTTGAATATTTAAAGACGTTGAATGGGTGAATGCATTGATTCCTTCAAACTCATTGGGTGTAGTTTGTAAGAAACAACAAATAAACACAGAAAATAACTCCAATTTCCATTAAGCATTTCGTGTAAAGCTGTTATAAAAATTTAAACGAGTTCTTGTTTCTTTGAAATATAGAATTTTATCTAGTTGAGGAAGTTAGATAACGAGAAAAAAGTGTTAGGTTTGCAGATTAACTTCGTTTACTTCTGTAACAAGTGCAAGCCCCCATGCGTTTATTTACATTATTCATGAAGAAAATAAAGAAAAAGATTTCCAATTGTCGACAAGGGAGGAGTTAAAATGCTCCATCACCATCATCATCATCATCGTAACAGTTTACATCAATTGGTATCCGAGGACTCAATGAACACGAGTGAAACTTTGTGAGGCGTTGAGACGGTAAACAGAGACGCATTAGCTTCAGCCAACGTAGGCGAGCGAGGGACTTAATTTTATCTACAGCTGACAGTATATAGAGAGGCTGAACAAACACTGCCAGAGCTCGAAGTGTTCACACGTAATGACAGAGAAAAGGGGACAAAATGATACAGATTCTTTGCTCTTCTTTTTCTTGTTTCTGGAAATCCCAGAAACAAGCAATATAGCACTTTCGTGTAGTATTTCAAGACGCTGAAACAATAACTTCCGGATCTACTTAAACCTAAAGGATTTGCTGAGGTAATGGCGAAGGAATTCATTTCAAAACTCCTTGAACCAGAATATTAGGTTTAGGTGTTTAAAAAATATTCTCATTTTATTGGAAATCCGTATTCACAAAAATCTAATGCACATTTTTTTTTTTTTTTTTTTTTTTGAGAGAGAGAGAGAGTTCAGACGTACTAGTATCCAAGAATATGATTCATAGTTTAAAGGAAACTTTATTCAAATTTATCGTTTCTTACGTCACAATGCATTCTTACAATTCTGGACTTCGTTTTATTGATTATGCTACTATTTTGGGTCAAACGTTTCAATTAGGTTGACGACAAACAGAAAATCACATCTTAGGACGCTAGTGAAGTTTAGTTATATTATTCTAAGATTTCTTATTAGTGTACGCTCAACCGATTTCAAAAATGTAGTGTATATTCACTCGCACTTTCGCAAATTTAAGATGAGTAAACGCTGGGTTATAAAAATATTAGGTGAGTATGTGCCGAATATCCCAAGTATACTCCATTTATCCCTGGTAATTGCTATGTAACGTTCCACGTAAAATGTTAATTTTATGTGGGTAGTAAGTTATTCCTTTAACAATGAGCGGCCCCGCGTAGCGTAGTCGCCCTCGGTGCGAGCGGTCCCGGGTTCGATTCCCAGTGGGGTCACTCGGTCGAAAAAGTGTAACACGCTTTTTCAGGCCAGCTACCCTGAATGAGGTTTTCCTCATTCACACCAGGTAAACAACTGGGTGGTATCTAACTTATAGGTCCCAGGCCGTTTCCTTCCTTCCCCAATCCTTTCTTCCTTCCATTTCCCCGGATTGTGTGCTCGCCGAGGGACGTCATCATTCAAATCGTGAAGGGCTAAATGGCCTTAGATGCCGAAAGCTCAGAAATCTAACTCCTAAATCCTAAAATCTTTAACAATGAATATGTCAAGTAATAATAAACCATCTATATAAACTTTTATCCTGATAGTTTATGTGCAAATCCATTGTTGTATAAAATTAATTGATTGATTGGTTTGGGAGCGGAATGAGGACATCAGCAACGTGACCATTTGTTTCCGTCACGGATAATATGACTGATCAATGGGCCTGCACTATGTACTGACATCAAGAGTAAAAGTTTAACAGAAACAATGTATAGAAGCAACAATAAAATAAAATAGGAAAACATAAAACAATGAGCAACAACAAAATAAATGTATAAGGGCTAGAAAAAAAGCTGATATCAGAAGACTCTAGTCAGAGAAGCAGCACGAACGAGCTCTAGAACACGGGTAACAGATGGGAAACCATTCTTCAACGCACGGTGAAGTGTACTGGCCAGTCGAAGATGTTCTCTGAGATCCCAGTATTCAGAACATTTGGGAAAAATGTGCTAAAAACTCAAGAGGTGAAATGTGCTCCTCACAATATGGACGACCTACTCCAGGTAATAAGTAAGAATATTTGAGATGGAAATGTCTGACATGGAAACATGCCAGGACCAGGAGCACTAATGTTGGTGATTAGCATGTGAAGACGTTTGCAAAGCTCTCAGCAGTGGCTTCACAGCATGAAGTTTATTCTTATTCATCTGGTTCCATTATGTTTGCGAATTAAATTACGTCTGAGTCTGAAACTGGCCACATAGTTCGCAGCGAGGAAGACAATGCTCCAATATTGTATAAAATACATTTACCCTAACTTTGATGCGCATTACATTGTTACTCTTTTTCTGTGATTGTAACGTTTAAATTGGATTCGCGTAAATACGGTAATTGTAACGCAGAGAAAAACTATTTGAAAACAATAAATGAAGGAACATTTTCTCCAAAATAATGCGATAGGGACATTCAAATGCCTATGAGATGATTATGCAATTAATCTATATACTCATACTTCAAATGATGAAATTTCTCTTCAGTAAATTCTCATTCAATTTCACATGCCAAACTTTGAATGGAATAATAAAACTACTAAATTTCTCCGATTGCAAGAAAATAACGTCCTTCATTAATTTCTTTTATCAAATCTTTACTATAAGTAGTCTACACTTTGAATTTGCAAATTAATAAGCACAGATATTGATTCTTTTGGGAGTGTGTGTGTGTGTGTGTGTGTTTGGGGGAAAGGGATGTACTTACAATCTTATATATTGAGTTGCATTTTGCTAGACAAGGATCATAAGAAATTTGTAGTTTATATTAATACAGTAGGCTTTGCCATCGTCCAGATTGTTTCTAAAAGAACATGATTGTAAAACGGTTTTCCCGTAATTCTTATTAGAAAATTTGACTAAATTGAAACCGCACAGTTGGTTTGCGAAAGATTTGCAGAGGAAAATATATCGTATGCATTCTAAGCAAATCCTTGCTAAATCTGGCCAACATCGGGTGGTTTCTTTAGATTGCATTAAAGCAAACGCCAAAAATATAGGCGGGTTGCGCGCGCACCTTATAGGTCAAAGCCTGCGTTCTGCTGTAACCAATCTTCAACACGCGCGCGAAACATGAAACTTGACAGTGACTGAGCAAGACAAACGTAAATGTGGCAAGTGCGTAGGTTGCTAGTTGGCTGTTGCTCTCTCCACCCACCTTTTGTTGCGCGCACAACCCGCCTATATTTTTGGCGTTTGCTTTAGATATAATATATATTGTCCTGTACGTAAATTTAAAAGTAAATTGGAACGGAGAGCGATAATGAATTAATTATGGAATGTGCAAAACGTGTTTTATTGTTATGATTAAACAAGTGGGATTGTCATGTGTGTGCTACGTGAAGGAATTTGGTTTGTATGGAGTGATAGTTTCTCAATTATCTAATATTGAAACCGGAAGTAGGTTTCAAAATCTTGTTTTAGTACAGAGGTTAGAGTAGAGATTGTGTATATTACCGGGACGCATTATTGGTTGCAGAGAACTGGTTGTCGCTATCTGTTACCGATTTTAATGTATAACATTGAACAAGAAGTAGTGGAAGTAGGGCAAAAATACAGTATATTTCCTTCTTTAGCACGCGAAGACAACTGTAATGTTTGTTTCTTTTTTCTTCAAAGAAACAAGTAGCAATTTCACAATGTATACCACGTGAAAGAGTTTGGTTTGTTGAACAATGGAAGTTACAACGACTTATCAAAATGATAGTCGTAAACCTGGTTCGTTTGCTGAGGTAAAAATTCGAAGTGGTAGTATTTCTTTGACATTAAAAATATTAGCTTCGATATTTAAATACCATTAATCTCACCTTTTTAATAAAACTGACAACGTCTATAACCGATGTTAAACTGGTTTATTATTTGATATAACTTATAATATCCTTTTCTTAAAACTGTTAAGTACACAAATTCACTGACTAGGTAACCATAAAACATGTCCATATCAACAACTATCCCATAATAATCTCATACATATATTAAAAACATTCTTCTTTTGTTAATAAGAAATGAACATTCTACTAAGTATAGTGCATATGTATGAGTACTTTCTGCCCAAGGTACAGGTAAATATTACACAAACCAAAGTATTTTGTTGTATAAAAATGTCGCTCGACCAAGGGACTGAATATAAAAGTCATGAGTAGGCTTGGCTTTTATCTTCAAGAACCACTGGTCCGTTTACATTAGTGTTTTTACATAACATATGTCCATCATATTTTAATCGCACCTTATATATCTATTCATTATATTTCACATATACATATATATATAAATACATTCATAACAATTCTTTCATTTCATCAATATTTATCTTTAATTACATTAATTATATTTATTTCATTATTATCTACTATATTATTATTACATTTTCTTATTAAAAATATCGTCGCTTATTTAATTAATCGTCGGAGAGTGCGATTTCAAAAAATGTAAAGGACAAACGTGGGTTACAAATAATATTAATCTTTACGGGCGCATTAAATAACAAACAAGTCAGATGTTGCATTTAAAGGTATACATAGTGGCACTAAGATGTTATAATAAAGAAGAATCTTATTTAAGGTAGTCGTTGAATAATTGATTTTATAGAATGGATCTTATTATTAACATAATCTTTGACAATTAAATTTTCAACACAAATCAATCAAATATAAATAATCTTTGCTTTTAATCAATTATAAATCGAACTATAATTCCTCATATTGCTTATATAGCGAAGTTATAAGGATTGTTTTCATTATTGATATTTACACATAAACTCAAAAATAAAAATTTACAAGAATCTACAACTAACATGAATTTAACCTAATTTCAGTAACGGTAATCAGGTTACATTCGAACTTGCATACGGTTCTAATAAAGTGCACTGTACTGCGCTATCATGATTAGGTTCTATATGATGTCGTACATGTCTTTCATCGTGATTCTGATTTTGGTATGAAGTGCCATCTCTTGTCCTTCCATTACGTCTATCCGCGTAGTTCGCTGTATTTCTGGAATTTCGCCATACATTACGTCGATTTTTAAATCTATTTTGACTATATGGTCTAACATACAAATTGCTACTATTAATTAGGTTAGGCGGATTCCCTACATAACCTTGCCTATTGTGCTCATTTTGATTGCTAGAGTATACTCGGCTTAGGTTAGGTTCTGTATTATTCACACTCCGAATATTTAAATTCCGAACAGGCACCAAATGATCTAGTCTAGGCTCTGTCCATAAGAGCTGTAGAAAAGTCGGGGATGACAGCAGATCTCTTCAGAACCTGTTAAAGGGTGATCAATTAATGAAAAAAAACGAAGGTAACACTTCCGCAACCGGGGCCTTCATTGTGAAATTCAATATTCAAAATGGCGCCCGCGCGCAAGTACCAAATTATACTTGAACTGAAATATCTTCTCACAGAAACAAGTTAGAAACTTCGTTTTTGTACCAAATTAAAGATAATTGATAGTAGAAATAAGGAAACTGGATATATTGTTTACATGTTGCCTCCATATTTAAAAATAACGGTTATTTGGGCCAAAAATTAGTTTTTCTCGTTTCTTTTTTTTCATTGCATGACAAATAACTATGAAGTTATTAAAAATATGAAAACGCAGTCCAAACTAATTAAAGGAGCATAATCTTAGCTTTCTATCGTTACCAATATCTTTAGTAGATCTTAAAAAATGACGCAGCTATTTAAATTTAAGTGGCGCAGGACTGTTTAATAAATTACCGGAAAAACACTCACTACGCGCAAAACTTTCAAAGCTATTACTTTTCAACAAATTAAAATAGTCCATTCATTTTATCGATAACTTGAAGGTATTATTGCATTTGTCAGACATTATTATTAACATGTTTGTTCATATGATATGTACCTAATGTTGCAGACTCCAATGTGGACAGTGGAATAATAAAAATCCAAAGTTGGCACCAATATCCTAGACAATGACTATAGAAAACCTTTCTGGCATCTCCCTATCCCGAGACACCTCTTCCTCTGCATCCGTATTAGACGTAAATGCCTGCATCATTTGCCAAAATCGTGACAAATCTTCAGGTAAAAGAATGTTGTCTTTCCGAGGGAGAGAAGATGTTTTAGCTGTGGCTGAAATTCGCAAGGATGGTGTTCTGAATAGACTTAAGGATCTTCAGCGAGGTGCATAATTTGTGTATCATTGTAAGGACGCATTCTATATGTTATATTCAAACATGAATGTGTTGTTACGGAAGAAAAAGAAAAGAGAACGTAGTGACACAGAGGAGCTGGATCAACGTTCAATAAAATCTCAATCTGAGCCAATGGCAAAGAAAATGAGAGTAGATATTCCAGTTCGACAATCACCATCTTCAAACAAGAAAGCGAGAAATGTTTATGTGTAGTATGTGGGAAAGAGAAGCACAACGAAATTTAACAAAAGTACAGAATATATGAATCAAATAGCGCGACTACATTTTTATCCGCAACCATGTTCTTTAAAGATGACGGATTTACGAGAACTTGTGACTTGGAGGATGAATTACCTGTTTTCGGTGCAGATCTCTATTATCATAAGGCCTGTCTTGAGCACTATCTTCTGAAGTTCAATAAATATTCTCAGAAATCAGATAGCACAATTACCGAGTCTAAGAAAACTAATAAAATTGCAGTGCTTAATAAAGTGGAGCCAATTATCGAGAAGCTATTGGATGAGGGTAAGGATTGACGGAAATTCGAGACTTCATTAATGGAAACAGTGAACTGACTTTTAATAACAATGAAGTTGAACTTTGGAGAAAAAGTAAGGTTTTCGAAGCCTTTGAAAAGAAATAAACCGATTCTAGGTTTCAACTCATTATTTAATGCCGAAGAAGTAGCTGACAAACTGAGATCGATTAACACACTTACGAGTGCAGCGAAAGAAGTTCGAACGGCTCTCCTTCACACAGATTTCGGTATTGAAGGATAATTTGGGTACAGTCAGCAACTTCATAAGTCCTGGCCAACAACTAGAATTAATCAACCTCTTCTGGATTTCCTAGCAGAAGTGCTACAAGTGGTCAAGCTGAACATCATATCTGGGACACAAACGAAGATCTACATATCATTGACGAAGAATTTTCCGACCAACAAAATCTAAATTTTCAGAATCTATTGAAGTCAATCTTCCAGACTTTATTCTATAATATATATCGTAGTAGGAAAGCAACCCCCATGCATTCGATAGTGGCACATTCAATTCATGAGAAATGCAAAATCAGACAACTGATCTCAACTATGAATAAATTAGGTGTGTCAGTTGGCTATAAAGATATACAAGCACGAAGCAACCTTTCACAATATACACTAAAGACCTGTTCCTCCACCTTGTCTTTTCCAAGCCACTTTCAGGGTGATAGTTTCACTGTAGGAGCTAAAGACAATTTCGACCGTGAAAGGGCTATTCTGTCAGGAATCCGTGATAGCCGCGATACAAAAGTACCATGGAAACCGAAATTGTCGAAGTCGGTATTAGCAAGACCTCCAGTCATCTTCGATCCTTGCTTCAATCTCAGCAATTGAAGAAATAAGAAAGGAAGGTACAACCTATACCGATTCAAAACACGCTGACAATTTCTCCCGAACTGTAGGATTATGAATCGATCATCTGCGTCAGGAGTTTACTCAATACATAATGCATGCTGCATACGAGCTAGAAACTAAAGAATCCACTCTAACGCGGGGTACTGTGAATGCGATAATAACGGATTCAGGTGTTTCCAAGAAACAAGTTGGCTTTCTTCCATTACTGCCGTAATTAGTAATGGAATATAATAGTGTATACACAGCAATGAAAAAAAACTTCCAGAGCCTACTTATACACTTAAACCAATCTTCAATGCCTGTAGTATGTGACGAAGGGGTGTATCACATTGCTGCCGAAATCCAACTTAGGAGCAATGAATTTTCAATCACTGAACTCATGCTAGGATCATTCCACATGACCTTCTTGTCTGCACAGGAAAGTACATTTCTGGTAGTGATTTGGAGTCTCTTTTGATAGAAAATTTTTGGGTCCAAAGTAACCGAGAGTATTCTAAAGGAAACTATCTACGTTAGGGAAGTGAGAGGTATGTTTATGATTGCAGATGTGTTTATGCTAAAGGTAAGGCTTTCCTGAAAGAAGAAGGTGAATATTATACGCTTGTCATGCAGCAGTTCGTTGACACTATGACTAGTATGAAAGAAAGACAAGCTTAACGTGCTCCTATCAGTTCATAGAGTTGGTCATTAATTCAGATGAAATATCGAAGCTTTGCAAAACTTTTCAGAGAAACTCAGCTCAATCTTAAGAGCAGTGCCACTGCCTTGAACAGTTTTTAGATCTTTTATTTCTGCTGAAAAGCCTTATAAGAGCTGACCAAGAAGAATACTGGCTGCTGCATCTGTATATTGTACAGCAGTTGCTTCTGGTATTCATGGCATTCAAAATCGAATCAATTTCATGTGGTGCTCGTCCCTCTATCTTGAACAAGTTAGAAATTTGGAGACTGAACACTCGGAAATAAATCCTCAGTTCATGAATGGTCACTTCGTAGTCAGAATAACGAACAATGTATTTAGCGCAGTTGGTGCTGATATGATACTTGAACAGACTATAAATAGATCTAAGAAATCATCGGAAGGAGTTATGGGTCAGACGCGCAAAAAAAAAAAAAAAAAAAAAATTATATTACGGAGTGGGAACTGTCCTACCACGAAGTTCTTTCGACATGCCAAATCTTCAGTCAGATTCTTGGTATATCACAAACAGACCATGAGTTCCTTAGTAATGTACTTGATGAAGTTCGTAACTCTGTTAACAGAATGGTAGAATTTGGAGCACAGGGAAATTCCGTACAAAGTTCACAGTCCTGTGAAGTTGCGCCATTTCATGTCGCATGAAGTTGTACCAGATTCTAATGCAGAAGATCCTGAATTACCTGACACGTAGCCATGAAGCTTATGTGGCATTCCGAAACGAGCGATTTTTGTACAAAGCAACTCCGTTGTCGAAGACCATTCACAGACGAAAACTTCCATTGTTTCGTCAAGCAAATAAAGTAGTATACTTAGTCTATTTTCCAAAAGTTGTTGGGACCGTCTGAGTATGTTTTCGATGGACATTCATCAATGAATACAGCAATTATTGCTGATGTTATGAACCAACTTCGTAAAACTCCAGTGAAAGGTTTAGCTGATTTGCTGATCTGTTTGATGTATTCTTCAGGAGCTGCAGCAATGTTGAAACACACACCCGCAGAGATTTTATGTGACTATCTAATCACCTCGGTCAAAAATGTGGAAAGACAGCAAAAGGTAACCGCCTCACCTATACAACTAACTAATCTGTCATTTACACATTCCTACCGGTGCAAATGGAGAGATTTTAGGCTTTCTCGGAAAACAAAATTGAAATTCAAGATGTCTTAAAAGACTACCTCTACACAAAAAGCAAAGTTTATGGTCTTTGAAATGTATCTGAGTGAATTACTGCTTGAAAATTGTGCAACTCCTGTTATATCTGTCACTGCCTCTTCAATTGTTCCAAAAGTTACATGAGTGTTTCATGTTGGGTGTCAGTAATTTTATATTATAATAATTACATTAGCTACATATTATATGAACAAACATGTTAATAATAATATTTGACAAATGCAGTAACATTATTATTTCACTTCCTACAACACAGCAACCTATTACCTTTAATTTATTGATAAAATGAATGGACTATTTTAATTTGTTGAAAAGTAAAGCTTTGAAAGTTTTGCGCGCAGTGAGTGTTTTTCCAGTAATTTATTAAACAGTCCAAAAAAAACGCTACACCCTGCGCCACTTAAATTTAAATAACTGCGCCATTTTTTAAGATCTACTAAAGATATTGGTAACGATAGAAAGCTAAGATTATGCTCCTTTAATTAGTTTGGACTGCGTTTTCATATTTTTAATAACTTCATAGTTATTTGTCATGAAATGAAAAAAAAAAGAAACGAGAAAAACTAATTTTTGGCCCAAATAACCGTTATTTTTAAATATGGAGGCAACGTGTAAACAATATATCCAGTTTCCTTATTTCTACTATCAATTATCTTTAATTTGGTACAAAAACGAAGTTTCTAACTTGTTTCTGTGAGAAGATATTTCAGTTCAAGTATAATTTGGTACTTGCGCGCGGGCGCCATTTTGAATATTGAATTTCACAATGAAGGCCCCGGTTGCGGAAGTGTTACCTTCGATTTTTTTCATTAATTGATCATCCTCTAACAGGTTCTGAAGAGATCTGCTGTCATCCCCGACTTTTCTACAGCTCTTATGGACAGAGCCTGGATTAATCTGAATTATTCTTATTTTTACCCATTCCTGATTGTGGATTCATGGCATGGTATTGAGTTTCGTAGCATTGGACAAGCATCAATAAATGACTGAAACTCATACACTGTGTGGAAAATAAGATCTGTTGCAGTTTAAATGGAAGCAAATTTCGAATCGATGCTATTATTCTCGATTCCGATTGCAAAGGATTAACGACCTTTAATTCGTTGTAGACATTTACAACAAACTCTACAACAGATTTGTGCAATCGAGGATTGAAGTGTTGATTTCTAAGGGTGGCATCTCTATTTGCCAGCAAAAAGTCATTTTCATAATTAGCGATCAATGCCGCTTTGAATTCCTCATATGTACTAATGTGATCACGTATTGCCTTAAACCATAAGGAACAAGGTGGGAGTAATACATGGGGTATTAATTTCATATATTGGGATCGATCGATGCACATTATATTGCATTCGTCTTGGAATTTCTCTAAGAAAGAAGTAGCATTCTCATTACACTTACCACTGAATTTGCTCATAGCTCTAATTTCACTCATTTTAACACTTAATTTTACCTTCTTTTTCTCATTCCTTGTTCTTGTTGAGTGATAGTTCCTATCCGTGACGTGCTGTGTCGTGACACCATCTATGTTTCGCTCATCAGTACTCTTCGGACAACTTTCTTCTAGTATAATATCCTCATCGGACCCCGGCGAAGGCGAGTTCATCTCTGGTGAGCGGGGAAACTCAAAGCGATCACTACCCAAGTTATTACGGTAAATGTTGTCTTTGGCCTGTAACTTTTTAATCTCTTCCTGAATAGTAGCTAACAACTGTGTATTTACACGTATGTTATTAGAGTTGTTGCTAACCTGGATCTTTTGCTGTTTAATGGAAGATTCTATTACTTCTAAATCTTTTTTTAAAGCACCAATTTCTTGGGTTTGGTGATTGTGCTTTTCTTGACAATCATCGGATATCCTTTTTAACTTTTCCTCGAACTGTGAGGATATGTCGTTCACCACTTGGACAATTGTCTGTTTCGTTTCATCTGATTTCTGTTCTATCCGTCTACTTAATTCTTCATATTGCTTGTTAGCTTCGTCAAACTTCAGTTCTATCTTATGTTCCATGGTCTTGTTAGATTCGTTGAATTTCTGTTCCATGGTTTGCTTTAATTCTTCATTTTGTTTGTTAGCTTCGTTGAACTTCTGTTCCGTGGTCGTGTTAGATTCGTGGAACTTCTGTTCCATGGTCGTGTTAGATTCGTGGAACTTCTGTTCCATGGTCTGCTTTAATTCTTCGTATCGCTTGTTAGCTTCGTCAGACTTCTGCTCTATGGTCTGCTTTATCTCGGTAGACATTTGCATTATTTGTCGCTGTACAGCTAACAAGAGTCGATCCTCTGATGACAAACCTGGTGTTACACTAGTTTCACCTTGGTCACTAGTATTTGATTCCTGCTGCATTGTTTCGTTGTCCATTTTTCTTATGATTACTTTAACACTTCGCAATATGGTTAAGTTCGTATTCATTAACTGTAATATAAAAGTAAATTCAACCTTACTCTTCTTCTTCGGGAATTGAATTTACAGATTCCCGGGTGAGGTAAACCAAATTTTTACAACGACTTATCAAAATGATAGTCGTAAACCTGGTTCGTTTGCTGAGGTAAAAATTCGAAGTGGTAGTATTTCTTTGACATTAAAAATATTAGCTTCGATATTTAAATACCATTAATCTCACCTTTTTAATAAAACTGACAACGTCTATAACCGATGTTAAACTGGTTTATTATTTGATATAACTTATAATATCCTTTTCTTAAAACTGTTAAGTACACAAATTCACTGACTAGGTAACCATAAAACATGTCCATATCAACAACTATCCTATAATAATCTCATACATATATTAAAAACATTCTTCTTTTGTTAATAAGAAATGAACATTCTACTAAGTATAGTGCATATGTATGAGTACTTTCTGCCCAAGGTACAGGTAAATATTACACAAACCAAAGTATTTTGTTGTAAAGTTCTGCCTCCATCTGCCTGTTAGCAATTCTCCGCATGTTTTCCTGCCTATTATTCCCCACACAAAAACTATGATGTACCATATTTAAGATGAAACTGGACGCGGCAGTGCAAATTTAAATTGCACGGCGCCTCCAATCTCCTGTCGACGATGCATTTACTCTATTCCCTAGTCAAAAATAATGGTGTTGCCATTGTAATCGATCTTTTTTTAAAGATTTACTAATCGCGTGTTATTTTCTCAATTAACATTGAAACTAGAACTGGTAGTAGCTTTCTATCGCTTCTGGTTCTAGTAAAGATATTAGAATGGAGTTGCAGAAAACAGCCTTTTGCTGTCTCTTACTGTTTTTTTTTTTAATCCACAGCTATCAACGTTAAACCGGAAATAGTTGACTTCGCCAACGTGGATCTAGCCCGAGACCAAGGGGTCTAAGCCCTCAGTTTTTGAAGGACAAAAATAATTTAAGTTATTATTATATATTTTTGAAAGTTTGTAGTAAAGTCATGATATACTTTCCATAGTCTGGGTTCCGGCTGCCCCCCAATCTTTGTCTTGTAGATCCGCCACTGAACTTAGCCTACTTCCGGTTTGAATAGAAGATAAAGAGAGAAGATGGTATCTATTCTTTGAATGCTAAATCAACTCTAAAAAAGTAAATACATAAATAAATAAATAAATAATAACGCTTCTCTCGATCACTTGATTTTTGCTCTATGTCGAACAATGTTGAAACCAGAGGTTGTAGTAGATTTCTTTCACTTCCGGTTTTAGTAAAGATTAAGGATGGTGATGAAATGTATTTTTGGGTCGCTTAATCGATTGGAGAAAACAGCTTTTCATTGTCTATGACTGTGTTTGCTATGACTATAGTGATCAACGTTTAACCCCCCCCCCAAATAAAAAATGTTATTTTCTACCACTTTCAGTGGATAGACCACCTCTATTAACGAAGTCGATCCTTAGCTTTTCACCCTCTATATATCCTGGCTAAATTGTGGTGCTCCTTGAGACTCTGTTTCCCAGATGGTCGGCCACACGGACAGACAGAGGATATATATATATATATATATATATATATATATATATATATATATATATATATATATATACGTGAGTGTTTCTCTGTGTTTCCCGGATAGTTTGCCTACGGGCATACAATATGAAGTACTCACCAACTACCTCTATAAAAATTGTTGCGGGAGTACCACAGGATGCCACAGGATAGGGCACATACTACTTCCTAAATAAAGTGTTGACCCGACTACGATAGGGCTCATAGTATTGGTGATATGAACTTTTAAATTTCATTGCTTTATGTTTTCAGCAGCCTATAGCTCCGAAAGGAAGCATTTCTGCACCCAGCTTAGTCTATATTTTTCGTCTTATGATGGTATCAGGAATTATCTCCCAAATGTCGATGTTGTTTTGTATATATATATACATGAGCTTTCGGTAAACCAAGCTTCTTAGAAAGAAGTTGCAGAACAAAAAAAGCACCCTTTCAGTGAACGGTTCTCGGAGAATTGCCTTTGATATATTATTTCAGAAAACGAAAATGTAACTTTTATTAATTTAGTGTTGATTGTGTAAAATTGCAGAGAGCAAATGAGACAATTTCACAACCACGCCCTTTCCTTTCCTTTCCTTTCGTTTCCGTGTCGTAGCTTCTGCATGAGCGATGAGGAAAGTTTGTGGTCTAATTGCCTCTGTGAATCAGCTGCAGAGGGCTCCTCTGCAGAGCGACAGTAAGCAACTTCAAAGCGATTTCCATTCATTGTTATTTCTACTCACGAAACCTTAGTCTGAAGAAGATTGGCCCAGGATGGCTCCATTCCATTCACTGCAAATAGACATACACACATAGAGAGAAAGAGGGAAAGTGGATTAGCGACATTCACAACACACTACAAAACAACTGCACCAAATTGCCTTATGGATATGTAAAAAGTAGGCTCCTTCTCTCAGTTTTAGACTAATTGTTACCTAATGAGTAAATGGTTCTTGTTTACATAGAACACAGACTCTCAACTAGTTTTCTTCTACTTAATGTGTTTGTTACTTAGAATATTAAACTGCACAAAGACTGAACTTAGAAATAATATTACACAAAGACCTGTGCTTAGAAAGGTCCTGCATTGGTGACCTTTCATGACAGCAAACTTCATCACCAGCAACAACGTATAAGATGGCCGTAATTAAGGATACATTTACAATACTAGTGTGTGTAAGAAAATTTTAAATTTGCAGGCCTACTTCAAGGCTCCAAATCAGAAAAACTGATTATGCTGTAATTAAACCTAACACACAAAGCCCACTCTTTACAGATTTAGATCATAAACGTCTTGTAATTAAGAATACGTTAATCACATGTACAAAAACAGAATTTCTTATTTATAATTCAATATTGTAAAAGGTATTTAGTTCCCTGATATTTACACAATGTTGCTACTAAAGAAGTTCGCTACTTCTCTTAAATCAAGACCTAAGCATAATAATGACAAAGACAAATTGTCTATGCTTAGAACTGAGACCATCAAATATTAATTAATTTTTGCAGACGTCAAAGCCGTTACATTACTTTAGAATATCCCTTAATTTTGTGACAGCATCCGTCTTCTATCTTTTGGATCCATTGATATGTTAGGAGTCCATCTTGAGGAGGAACAGTATGTCATCTCCTTTAATTAGTACTGTCCATGACCTTCTTTATTATTTGTCACTCAACACTTAGATTGTGCAATGCATAACAAAACAGTTGTCATTCCACATTGAACATGATATAAGATTTTGGAAAAGTAATTGTGACGTTTCAACTAAATTTTGTTCTAAATAATTGTAAATGTTTTCTAAGAGCAGCAGGAAAGGGTCCATTGTAACGTGTTACGGAATAATTATTATTATTAAGATAGTGAAATAGATCAAGCACATGATATCGTAATACATTATCATTCTTATTTTGAGTTTTTATTAGTTTTATTTTTAAAGAAATCAATCACAGGGAGTGTGTTATAGGCGAGCCTAAAAAAAAAAACTAAGTAGACAGGTTTCCTTCCCTACATAATTAAAATTGAAATTTCCAGTTACTAAGTTAGGAAAACTTCCAATGCCTATTGTGGAATAGAAACACTAACACTTACATAAATTAGTACAATTTTATCAGATACTTTAAGAACCAAATTTCTCCTTCAGCTTGAACTCACTCTGCTGGTGTGTAACCGACATAAGTATGCTACAGAATTGCACAAAATAGTGAGACAGAAGTTGATCGAACCGGGAGTGGAGACCACCAATATGCGTGGAAATGTTTTGTATTTACAGACTATATGACTAAAGTATGCAGACATCTCATTTTAACTGGCAAAAGTCCTTTTTTTCTAATTCTTGTTGCGACTTTCTCCTGTTCTAAAACGGGATGTCAGCCTAAGGCTAGTTTTAAACGGAAGCATTCATCGTAGTAAAAATCGTATCATCGATATCCTACCATGTAAAGTAGCAAATGCTATACCATTTCCCATGCCATGGCACATCCTATGGCATTTCTTGTTGATAGAACCTGCTCTATTTCATAGCATTTCCCCTAGCATTTCTGGTCCGATTGCACCACCGTGGTGTGTTAAAAGGAGGAAAGATTTTGTGCCAAATATCCATGCTCTTTGTTTTGTGTAGGAAATTGAATTGTAGTATATATATAAAAAAAATATGAGTTGGATGCTCTTAGCCACATATTTCTTTGTGGTTTTCGTTTTATAGTATAACTTGCTAGAACTGTTGTCACAACCATTATAGCTTTAGCTACCTCACGCTTTAGTTTCGGAGACATGATTACGCTCTTCTCCAGTAATTTGTTTGCTACGTCACGAAAAGATGCTTATCAAAATGCTACAGTGTACTTTTGTACACAATGTACTTTTGATGCCATAAAATATTATACGAGATTTTTGGCAGCACATCTGCTACGATAAATGTTACGATAAATGCGTGCGTCTAAAACTAGCCTAAGACCTCTCTTCATTTGTACTAAGGCTTAGATATCCAACTAAGCACAGCATGTGTAAACACAGGTACAGAATTTATATTACTAAGATTCAAATGTGTTCTGTTTATTTATTTCTTCAGCAGCTTGCACAAAAACTTGTTCGATTATGCTAACTTGTAAGTCGCTTAGTGTTCAAAGTGAACAGTGGAAGGAAAGAATCTATTATATAATAGTTTCATATTATTAGTATTGAAATGGGATACAATTCCGTAATTCAAAGAGGGCGAATATCCCCACTCAGAAGTACAGGAGAATTTCCCATGATACATCCTTAAGCATTCCAGGAACTTTTGGCAATTACCCATCTAAGCCACATTTAGACGTTTATGTATTGAAAACAATTCTTGTACACGCACGTTTTGTACGAATTCACGTTAAACAAACTCAACACTTCATGTACCGTGACTCTGGATTGTGGGTTAATGACTGTTTCCTCATTTGTGGTGGAAAACATCGTTTTCATGAGTTTTCTTAAGGTTCTACCGTTTCCTTCCACATTTTCTCCCGTCAATAATTTCACAATCATTCACTTTCAGTAATTATCCATCTCTTTAGCCTAAAGGACATATCCGAAAGAAGAAAAACTTAAACAAAGAAGAAAAACAATTTCTCCATTAGAATTTTATATTCTCATTCATTGTTCGGTCCGTTCGTAAAATCAGTAGTTGCTTTACAGTTGTCGTACAGACAATAGGACCTTAGAATTATTTGGTACAGATACTCATAGAATAGCTGTTTGTCATTGCAATATTTGCATTTACAGCACTTCAACACTAACTTAAGCTTTTCTTAGTACTCTTCTACGATTCTTTCCTACGTACAAAAGAAGAAAGCATTCACCGAGTATTTAATAACGTGATGTCAGGACTTTAATAGATATACTTGGTGGGTGCACAAACAAAATCATACAGAAGAAAGGCCCTTTTCCCTTACATTATTTCTCACCTCTAATGCAATTGGGATGCCAGAAATCCCGGGTATTAGGAGTTTGTGTCTATATGAATGGAAATTCTAAACATTTAGGCCTACAAAAGTATTTTTTTCACTGGATAAAAACTGTGAATGCTAAGCAACGTAATGAATTAATGGATATGTAGAGTAACAAATACAATTAACACAATTATAAAAATGTTTTCAAGAAAAACTTAAACTGACTTCAGCATAGCATCCATTGAGATAGGATGTTCTAGCTCCAAATTACCTTCAGATACCTAAAGAAATTTATATGGGACCACGGTACTTTTTCAAGGTAAACAAATAAATAAATCGAAATTAGTATCAAAGCTATGCGTGAATTAACTCTCTCTCGCACACACATATCTATCTATCTGTCTATAATAATAATATTTATTAGTTGGTTTAAAATAATAATAATTATATATATTGTAACAATTTCATTGAAAAAAAACAACAAAAAAAATAAGTTGGTAGTCGATTTGCAATGTAAATAGCGCCACTCATTTTATGGCGGGAATAATTGGTACTAGTAGCCTAGATGGTTCGATGTTCGTAGCCGTACGCATATAATTGCGATAAGGATGAAAAAGTGGACACAGTCTAATTCTCGTAGTTCAAGTGTTGTAATAATTGGTCTTCGTTAAATTTTCTACCAGTTATATATTTAGTTAAAGTGAAATGGAGGAAAAGAATATAGGATTATAAATAGTATTCTATTTATCGGATATCGCCAAAAGTTTTCTGTAATATATCTATTCTGGAGCTGGATAAAATAACGACCGTTAGGCAAGAAGTGGTATGTTGTCGCTGAAATTGAATCCTATATCTTATATATATATATATATATATATATATATATATATATATATATATATATATATATATATATATATATATATAATGTGCTACTACGTTCGAATTATTGCTTTATGATTAGTGTTGTTAAATGAATTTTCCTCAATTTCTTCGAGAATTTACTACATTCTGTGAGTGGTTTAAATATATTTGTAATTTTGAAGATATTGAGTGGCAAATTAAATTCAACTTTTCATATTTATTGTGATTACGTCTATAAGATGTATATTAGTCCCATTCGAGTAAGTGTTATGTATCAATTAATGGTCTTTAAAGTGGCTTTAGTGGTTCATATTTACTTATTTTGGAATAAAAACCATAAATTCATTGTATACACGACTCCAAAAGTGCATTACCACCTGCAATTCTCCTTTTCCTGCAATAGCAGGCAACCCAAAAAGCTCAGCGGTTGGGTTGGTTGCAAATTCGAAAGGCGTTGGACCAAACCTCAATTTTGTCACAAATATATCAGTGTGCCAAACTGCAAATAAGAGATTAAAACAAATTATTAAGAATGACAATTTTATTATTGTGACGGAGTTGGATGACATCAAAAGTTACAAAATGACTTACTTAAGCAGTTCAAACAGGATGAATGGTAAGAAACAGATATAAGAAGAAAGCATTTCTCTCTTTCCCCCCACCCCACCCAAAAAAGAAACTCATAGAAAGAAAAGTTATATAATATAAAGGTTTCATATAAAAGCCTCACAGCACAAAAAGAAATAGCTAAACGAAACGAAAAAGAGACAAATACAGAATAGAGGACGCCAGTGGCGTAGCAGACTTGCGGCCCTCCCATGCAAGATAAACAGATGGGACCCTACTTGTAAACCCCATTGTTATAATAATAATAATAATAATAATAATAATAATAATAATAATAATAATATTATTATTATCATTATTAAAAAGTCGATTCCTTTACAAAATCTGACTCTGCCTAAGAGCATGAATGCATATAGCGATCATGTGTGCACGTTTTGTCAATGAGCGGTCCCAAAGCCCAAAAGGGGTGGAAATCTCCAAGAGAGAGAAATAAAAAACTTTCTTGTGGTAAGTGCTTTTGCACGTGATTTTTTTGTTTCTTTTTTCAGGGAACAGAAAAGTTCTGGCGCCTAAGAAATTATACCATATAATATTGCAAATTTGCAAGTGGACTTATATACATTGCAATTTGTGGTAATAAAGATATTATGATTAGAATACAATATTGTAAAAGGAAGTTTAATTTCTTCATCCATCGCAAGTCTTAGGGGCCCCTTATACCTCGCCGCCCCCCGAATATCGATATCGAAAATTTACAATGATATATTCATGTCCATATATTTGCGATATCGAATGTTGATATATGATAATATAGATATCGACGATAGCGATATATCGACATATCACAGGCCCAGGTCTGAGAAGTGATGCTTAAAATATACTGGAATCAACAATTACATTCTAAATAAGTTCTCCATTTCTGTATTCAATGTAGAGGAGGAAGGATGTGAACCCGAATAGAAATTTTAAGAAAAAAAAAGTAGGTTTTCCGTTTCCCCTTGAATACAAAATTATTAACAGAAAACTATTACTGTAATTTACCTTTTACTTCTGTTTCTGATTGTTATCACAAATCAGTACACATACTTTACATAGCATACCAATACACTCTATAACTTTTCACAACCAAGCAAGCAGAAAGATGATTTCCTGTGATATTAAAGTGGAATGATCTACAAAATAGTCATAATTCATTGGCCACATTTCTATCAGTGCATTGGTACTGACTAAGAGCTACAAGACTAACAGAACTAGAAATTAGAGATATCATTCCTTTTTTTTCTCAGACTAAAAGACTTCTGCATTTTCCTGGGACTTTCATTGTCTTCATATAAGTCCCGTATCATGGGCTAATTCTGGCTACCGCGGTTTGGAGGTAATCGGTAAACGAAAGAGTAAAGTTTGTCGACTCTAAACCTTCGACAGTTTGTGAAAAGGTATTTCACCGCTATTAAAAGATGATCATCGGGCAGCGGTCTTTACCTTTGAAAGATACTCCTTCTCAAAATGTTTCCTAGTAACTTCCAATTTTCTTGTTTTTGTTGTGGGGCGCGGTCACTCAATGGTAGAGCGCTTCCTCTGGTGCGTGAAGTCCTTATTCTTTCGATCCACGGCAAAATGAGTTGTGTGGTGGACAAGATCGTATCCGTAGGTTTTCTCAGGGTACTCCCGCTTCTTCCCCAGTTTTAATTCCACCAATTCCTCTATTATCATTGACTTGCTTTAATCATGGGGCGTGGTGGCTCAGTAATAGAGCGCTTCCTCTGGTTCATGGGGTGCTCATTGTATCGATTCCCGGCCAAGGAAGTTTCTGGTGGACAAAATCGTATCCGTGGGTTTTCTCGGGGTACTCCCACCTCTTCCCACTTTTCATTCCAAAAATTCTTCTATTATCATTGATTTGCTTTAATCATTGGGCACGGTGGCTCAGTGGTAGAGCGCTTCCTCTGATGCGTGGGGTTCTTATTGTTTCGATCCCCGGCCAAGTAAGTTGTGTGGTGGACAAGATCATATCCGTGGGTTATCCCAGAGTACTCCCGCTTTTTCCCACGTTTAACTCCACCAATTCTTCTATTATCATTGACTTGCTCTAATTATTGGGCGCGGTAGCTCAAGGGTTAGAGCGCTTCCTCTTGTGCGTGGAGCCCTTATTGTTTCGATTCCCGGCCAACTAAGTTGTGTGGTGCACAAGATCGTATCCGTGGGTTATCCCAGAGTACTCCCGCTTTTTCCCACGTTTAATTCCACCAATTCTTCTATTATCATTGACTTGCTCTAATTATTGGGCGCAGTAGCTCAGTGTTAGAGCGCTTCCTCTTGTGCGTGGAGCCCTTATTGTTTCGATCCGCGGCCAAGTAAGTTGTGTGGTGCACAAGATCGTATCCGTGGGTTATCCCAGAGTACTCCCGCTTTTTCCCACGTTTAATTCCACCAATTCTTCTATTATCATTGATTTGCTCTAATCATTGGGCGCGGTAGCTCAGGGTTAGAGCGCTTCCTCTTGTGCGTGGAGCCCTTATTGTTTCGATCCCCAGCCAAGTAAGTTGTGTGGTGCACAAGATCATATCCGTGGGTTATCCCAGAGTACTCCCGCTTTTTCCCACGTTTAATTCCACCAATTCTTCTATTATCATTGACATGCTCTAATCATTGGGCGCGGTAGCTCAGGGTTAGAGCGCTTCCTCTTGTGCGTGGAGCCCTTATTGTTTCGATCCCCGGCCAAGTAAGTTGTGTGGTGCACAAGATCGTATCCGTGGGTTATCCCAGAGTACTCCCGCTTTTTCCCACTTTTCATTCCACCAATTCTTCTATTATCATTGACTTGCTCTAATCATTGGGCGCGGTAGCTCAGGGTTAGAGCGCTTCCTCTTGTGCGTGGAGCCCTTATTGTTTCGATCCCCGGCCAAGTAAGTTGTGTGGTGGACAAGATCGTATACGTGGTTATCCGAGAGTACTCCTGCTTTCTCCCACGTTTAATTCCACCAATTTCTCTATTATCATTGACTTGCTCTAATCATTGGGCGCGGTAGCTCAAGGATAGAGCGCTTCCTCTTGTGCGTCGGACCCTTATTGTTTCGATTCCCAGCCAAGTAAGTTGTGTGGTGCACAAGATCATATCCGTGGGTTATCCCAGAGTACTCCCGCTTTTTCCCACGTTTAATTCCACCAATTCTTCTATTATCATTGACATGCTCTAATCATTGGGCGCGGTAGCTCAGGGTTAGAGCGCTTCCTCTTGTGCGTGGGGCCCTTATTGTTTCGATCCCCGGCCAAGTAAGTTGTGTGGTGCACAAGATCGTATCCGTGGGTTATCCCAGAGTACTCCCGCTTTTTCCCACGTTTAATTCCACAAATTCTTCTATTATCATTGACTTGCTTTAATCATTGGGCGCGGTAGCTCAGGGTTAGAGCGCTTCCTCTTGTGCGTGGGACCCTTATTGTTTCGATCCCCGGCCAAGTAAGTTGTGTGGTGGACAAGATCGTATCCGTGGGTTATCCCAGAGTACTCCCGCTTTTTCCCACGTTTAATTCCACCAATTTTTCTATTATCATTGACTTGCTCTAATCATTGGGCGCGGTAGCTCAGGGTTAGAGCGCTTCCTCTTATGCGTGGGGTCCTTATTGTTTCGATCCCCGGCCAAGTAAGTTGTGTGGTGGACAAGATCATATCCGTGGGTTTTCCCAGAGTACTCCCGCTTTTTCCCACGTTTAATTCCACCAATTCTTCTATTATCATTGACTTGCTCTAATCATTGGGCGCGGTAGCTCAGGGTTAGAGCGCTTCCTCTTGTGCGTGGGGCCCTTATTGTTTCGATCCCCGGCCAAGTAAGTTGTGTGGTGGACAAGATCGTATCCGTGGGTTTTCCCAGAGTACTCCCGCTTTTTTCCACTTTTAATTCCACCAATTCTTCTATTATCATTGACTTGCTCTAATCATTGGGCGTGGTAGCTCAGTGGTAGAGCGCTTCCTCTTGTGCGTGGGGTCCTTATTGTTTTGATCCCCAGCCAAGTAAGTTTGTGGTGAAGGACATTGTATCCAGGGGTTATCCCAGAGTATTCCCGCTTCTTTCCACTTTTTATTCTGCCAATTCTTCTATTATCATTGTATTGCCTTAATCATTGGGAGCACTGGCCCAGTGGTAGTGGGCTTCCTCAGATGCGTGGGGTCCTTATTGTTTCGATCCCCGGCCAAGTAAGTTTGTGGTGGACAACATCGTATCCGTGGGTTATCCCAGAGTACTCCCGCTTTTTCCCACGTTTAATTCCACCAATTCTTCTATTATCATTGACTTGCTCTAATTATTGGGCGCGGTAGCTCAGTGTTAGAGCGCTTCCTCTTGTGCGTGGAGCCCTTATTGTTTCGATCCGCGGCCAAGTAAGTTGTGTGGTGCACAAGATCGTATCCGTGGGTTATCCCAGAGTACTCCCGCTTTTTCCCACGTTTAATTCCACCAATTCTTCTATTATCATTGATTTGCTCTAATCATTGGGCGCGGTAGCTCAGGGTTAGAGCGCTTCCTCTTGTGCGTGGAGCCCTTATTGTTTCGATCCCCGGCCAAGTAAGTTGTGTGGTGCACAAGATCATATCCGTGGGTTTTCTCAGGGTACTCCCGCTTCCTCCCACATTTTTTTTACCAATTCTTCTATTATCATTGACTTGCTTTAATCATTGGAGAGGTCTTGGTTTCTTAAGCATTGCGGTGATGTCAGAAATCAGATCCGTGTCCCAAACATTTGGGTTGTGATGTAAACTGACGTAAACCTCAGTATTTGATTACGCGAGATAAAACCATAATACAGCTATAAATATTGTTCTATCTTGCGCAACCTGGTATTGAGATTGAGCCAATTAGGAACCTTATTTCTGGAGCTTTGATTCCAGGAACCGATTTCGGACATTACCCTGTGCTCAAACGACTAGGACCTTTCTAATTTTACAATCCGCGTCCAACATCCCCATGTTTAAAAGAGGAATAGGAAGGACTCGCGTCTAAAATTTCGGGACCCCGTTTCTTGGTGTTCAAGGCTAGGGATCGACTTCTGACATCACAATTGTGCTCAACGGATCAAAACCTTTCAAATGCCACCAACTCCGTCCAACAACTTCATGTTTAATAGGTGAATAGAAGGGACCCTAGCACATAACGTCAGGACCCTATTTCTTGACCTTCGTGGCCTGGGCCTGATTTCTGACATTACTACTGCACTCAGGGGACGCGGACCTTTCCAACGCTACCACTCGCGTCCACAAACTCCATGTGTAACATGGCCCCCCTGACGTAGGAGAATCGACTGCATGCTTTTTTCATAATTATTCTCCAAATGGATTTGTATACAAGGTAGTTTTGTCAATTTTAACAGCATGTCTAAAATAAGCCTCTTGAGAGCGGCTCTTATTTATTAAAGAATACATAATGATCGCTTTTGGTTGTTGTAATGGTCTGTTCAAGTAGCTCGGTAAAAAAAAAATCAGCGTAGCATAGCAACAAAGAGATGTTTCTCTTATATGTTAAAAGCACAGAAAGGAAAACTCAAAGCTTCGTAAGGTGAGTGTCGGGAGAGGCCGAATTCTACTTCGCCCCGGGCAACAAAATTTCTAGCTATGGCTCTGAGCTCCAACACTTATCGGTCTTTCAGAGTCTCATCCCTTACCTACAACAACGTAGTTTGATTAACCTGTTATACCAAAACGTTTGGAAAGAACCTGTGAGTGTGACTTATTGATAGCTATGCAATATATTGACAGAATGCCAATCTTCAGTTTAGCAACGAAACTCCCTTAGGCGAAATATCACGTGACTCACTACTTTTGTCTGTGCCTTGTAAATCGTAACATTGTGTTTAAAGGCAAACAGAAACAAGGTCAGTTGTTTAGTAGCACAACTGATAAGACTTTTATGTCTTTTACACAAATAATTTTTGCAATTGCTGTTTGAATCCTTTTGCATTATACAGTAGAAAACAACATATCCAGATTCACAGAAGCACACAGAAATTTTAAAGGGTGAAAAAATATCTTCATTATTCAGATGCTTTTATTATTATTATTATTATTATTATTATTATTATTATTATTATTATTATTATTATTATTTACCAGAGTTAGTAGAACAGCTTCTCTTTGTTGATAAAAATCGTAATTTGGCATTTATTAAAAGTAATATGACTGGGTCTAGAGACAGAAGAGATGGGATCTTATTGCCAGATATAAAAATGAGAACTTTGTTCAACAATGACTACGTATTAAATAAACAAATGTATTGATTGCACCTTTTTAAAAGAAAAATTAGTATTATTTTAAAAAAAAATGCATTCACTGAAAAACTCTGAGGTAGTAAGTGCACCCTCTTAAACCCGTTTGAGAGCGTTTGGGTCCAAATTCAAGTAAAGCTAAGGTGTGGGAGAGCCGAGTTCGATTCCCAGTGGGACGTCATGTGATTCGGATCCCACGTTAATCTGTAGGTCCACGTCTCATATAGCCTCGCTGCTAAAAGGGACGTTAAACTCAAAATCAACTCAAGTAAAGTTAAAAGAATGATAAAGTTTTCAACTGTTTGCCGTATGAAATTCTACGTTAAATGAAACTACATATCTGATAATGAAAGCATCGTCAGAAATACAGTATCCAATACAGCAAACATTTCGTGGAGGATTTCTCTCATGATAAATAAACCTATTGCAAGTTGTTGAAAAAGGTGCGTAATGCAGAAATGCTATTTTATCGCGTGTGAACTTGAGGCTTCTGGAAGCGCAAATAGTGAGCACACATATTCGCATCCTTGATCATCATAAAATAAAATACCAATTCATATTTCATAACATTCACAGACGGCACGATCAAGCACTGAACCTATTGAAAACTTACTACATAATAATTAATGAATGATTGCACTTTTTCTTTTAAAGCTCATGGTATAGGCTATCATAATATAAATTGTTACCCATGTAGTGTGTACTAATGTTTAGAAAGATGGATTTCTTTAAAAAGAAAAAGATTGAAAGGATTACGGTGGTCTCGAACTGCCGCGTAGAAGACATGTAATTTATTAACCCGTCTCGCAATTCACTTTTTTTCTAAAGTTAACTGTTGCACCGAACGTGCCTCATTAACTTGCTTATCTACTTATTAGTACGTTTCTAATTACTTTTATTCGCTTTTTACTTATTTAACTTGATTTTCCAGTAACCTAGAACGACTGGGACACGTACACAAAACATCGAGGACAGTTAAATTTCGAAAGCTCTCCCATACGGAATCGAACCCGGGACCCCGTTTACCAAAGGCTCACGTGCTAACCACTAGACCAGCGGGGAGGACACCCACTCGGCCACATAGTTAGGGTATGCTCTTTACACTTTTTCATCCTATCTAAAGTATACGCTAATCTTCAATTCACATTGCCGATTTGGGTTTTTAACGAGAATTGTTATATTGCAACTTAATTTGGATGTAGAGGACCGCG
The DNA here is from genome assembly GCF_964235325.1 of Thermobia domestica. NCBI lineage: Eukaryota > Metazoa > Arthropoda > Insecta > Zygentoma > Lepismatidae > Thermobia > Thermobia domestica. The sequence continues at coordinate 146,134,472 of NC_137465.1, read as the reverse complement.
GTAGCTCAGTGGTAGAGCGTTCACCTCTGGTTCGATCCCAACTTGCGCCAAGTAAACTTTGTGGTGGATAAACACCGTGTGCGTGGGTTTTCTCGGGGATACTCCCGTTTCCTCCACATTCTTCATTCCATCATTTTCTTCATTTCTCATCATCACTGTCTCCTTTAGCCTAGCCGGCATAAACGTCGGACGTAAAACTTAAAGATTTCATTTCATTTAATTTGGATGTAAAATCCTGAGTTAATTAGCATATAAGGACTTTGCACTACTATGTTGGTAGGAGATGAAAGTTGTTATTGATTTCTATTTTTCGCTTATTTAATCTTAATTTCCCATTACTTTTGCATAAAATTTTAAAGAAATATTAGATACTAACTTCTTTCTCCCAAGAACACTCAAAGAAAAAATTATACGTAACGAAACAAAGTTATTGGGGAAAAATATGTTACAGTATAAGAGCAATTTTTCTTTTTAACACAGTTGTACCTGGAAGATCTAAAATAGTCCCCATCAGCATCGACGATATTCTGCCAACGTTCTGGAGGGCCATGGATTCCTTCGCTGTAGAACTTGTTGGGCCGTGAAGCGAAGAAAGTATCAAGTGCATTTTGCACCTGTACTAAAGATTTGAGCTGGCTTCCTCTAGGGTGATTGTCCAAGGAACAGTCCTACTAGGTTAATTATAATGTATTTCGGATGAGTACGTTTAATGAACACTACCGAATTTGCAACCGAACTATGGGGAAAGAAAGGGTGTGTATTAAACTTTTGGCATGATCCTAGATGTGTCTCGGAACTCTACAGTGTCACTGGAAATTATTTAATTTGACCACCAAGTTTACTATTCATTTTCAAAGTGACTTAATGAATCTTTCAAGCATTCTCTATATATTCCAATATTTCTGAAAAAATATTAAAAAAAGAAACGCTATTTTCATATTACTGACGGACTTCTGGAAAGGGAACTTTATAATGCTAAGTTCTTTTACTTCGTCGAATATTTTTATCTGTGGTCCCTTTTCTTTCTCTTCTTCTGTCTCCTTTTCTCTCTCTGTCTCACTTCTGTACCTCTAACAGATATCTATTCGTTTCAATTTTTTATTGAGAAGTGTTTAAGTTTCTCCCTACATTAATTATGAATCTCGTTTCGTCTCATTTTTATTCTTTCACTTTATTGATACTAATTCATGTATATTTTGAAATTACAATTGTGCTCATGTTGTTGATTTTAATACGGGAGAAAGGAAACGAGAAGAGAGAGGAGTGGTCTTTTTACCAGACACGATTATGGGATAAGAAGGGGTATATTGGATGGTCTAGCTGCACGGTGTTAGCAGTCACACTATTTTTTTTTTTCACGTGTATAAGTTCAATAATTCACCATGAATAGAATCAAACCATGAGTGTTTTTGTAATGAAGAAATAACAACATGAAATGTGAAATTTCTTTTAACAAACTGTTGAGATTTCAGAGTCGACAAACTTTACACTTTTGGGTACCGATTACCTTGAATCACTCAGTAGCCACAATTATTCCGAGATAGGGAGCTTATATTTAAAAGAATGACATTCTCAGCAAAATGCAGAAGTCTCTTAGTCTGAGAGAAAAGAAGGAATGAAATCTTTCATTTCTAGTTCTATTAGTCTTGTAGCTCTGAGTCTGTGGCAAAAGTACTAATAGAAATAAGGACAATGAATTATGATTATTTTGTAGAACATTCCACTCTAATATCACAGGAGTTTCATCTTCCGGTTTGCTTAGTTCTGAAAAAATATAGAGTATATTGCTGTACTATGTAAAGTACCTGTACTGTGACTGTTTGTGATGACAATCAGAAACAGAAGTAAAAGGTAAATTACAGTAATGGTTTTCTATTAATAGCTTTCTATTAAGGGGGAAGTATAACTAGTTTTATTTTAACCAATTTTTTGCCTTAAAATGCTTGTCCAAGTTCATCCTCTTCCACTTCCACATTGAGTACGGAAATGGAAGAACATAATTAGATTTTGATTGTTGATTCTAGTACATATCAATCATAATTTATCGGATCTCGGCCTGTATGATATGTCGATATAATCGATATCGTCGATATCGATATTAACACATATCAACGTTCGATATCGTAAATATATCGACATCAGTATATCATAATCCTAAATTCTCGATATCGATCTTCGGAGAGGCGAGGTAGAGGGAGCCCATAAGACTTGCGATGGATGAAGAAATAAAACTTATTTTTTACGACAATATCTTCTAATGACAATTGAAGATTTTGGTGCAAAAAACCGCCAAGTCTAAAAATTGAAAGTGTAAAGGAAATATCTTCACAAAGGGTTCTCTTCTCTTTTTATTTCTTTCAAATTTGGCATACATATACTAGACCAAAAATAAATCGACAGATATTTTTTGTTTCTTTCGGAAAATAGGTTAAGGGGGCAAAGGGTCCCTTTTCAAAACGGGATCCCCTTGATTAAAAGGATCACATTAAAGAAACGAAACTCTGCTGATGCACAGATGACTTCAAAGTAGAAAATATGGGTTTTGTCGTTTGCGAAAAAAGGGTTGCAGAGTCAATGCCCCTTCGAAACGCCAAAGACCCCGCACAATCCAGACGAAAATTGGATTTCGGTGGAACTCCTTGAAACCGTGGTATGTTGTAGATATGGTGTTCCTGAGAAGAAGTCTCAATGGGCACAACCACAAATCACTGACCGTTTGGCAACTACAGGGTCACATTTTTGCAAACAGCAGAAGATAACGTTATTTTGAATTTCGATGGAATTGCTTGAAACATGATATGTTGTAGATATTGTGATCGTGAGAGAGAGACTCAATTTGCACAACCTTTAATCACTGACCGTTTTGCCACAACAGGATCACTTTTTAAAAAGAGCTGAAGGTAAAGGTATTCTGGATTTCAGTGCAATTGCTTCAAACTGTGATATGTTGTAGATATTGTGATCCTGAGAAAAACTCTCAATGGATACAACCACCAATCATTCGGTACCTACGGGCCCAAATTTTTTTAAAACAGCAGAAGGTAAGGATACTCTGTAATTTTGGTAGAATTGTATGAAACCCTGAAAAGTAGCATCCCACAACCCGGAAAAGAGATTTGGAGAGTAGCGACCAACATCATTTAAGAATAGACAATATTCAGATATTTATCCTGCGGGACAAAGGAAAACCCTAGAAAGCTCTAGACAATTTTTCTCAGGATAAAGACATCTACAACATATCACAGTTTCATTCATTTATACCGAAATCAAAATATCGTTATGCCAAGGTGTTTTTTTTTAAACTGTATCTGTAGTGACCAAACGCTCATAATTCGATGATTGTGTCCATTAAGATTTTCCTCATGATGAAATCAACACATCTTAGTTTTACTCAACCTTACCGAAATTCAGAAATCGTTATACTCGGCTGTTTTCAGGAAAGTAGCCCTGTAGTGACCAAACGATTAATGATTTGTGGATGTGTCAGTTGATGCTTATTCTCAGGATGACAATATCTACAACACATGACGGTTTGTCATTTTGACCGAAACTAGAATATCGCTATCTCGACTCGGCTGCTATCAAAAAAGATGTTTCGTACTGACCAAATGGTCAGTGAGTAGTGGATGTGCCCATTAAGAGCTTTTCTCAGAATCAGCATATTGACAACATGTCACAGTTTCAGTCATTTTTACCGAAATCCAGGCCATCATAATTTTTGGTTACTTTCAAAAACTGGCCGCGTAGTGGACAAACGGTCAGTGATAATTGGCTGTACCCATTAAGACCTTTTCTCAGAATTACAATATATTACAACATATCACAGTTTCAGTCATTTTTACCGAAATCCAGAACATCACCTATTTCGGTTACATTCAAAAAAGTTTCCTCGTAGTGGCCAAACGGTTAGTGATTAGTGGTTATGCCAATTAAGAACTTTTCTCAGAATCACAATATCAACAACATATCACAATTTCAGTCATTTTTATCGAAATCCAGAACATCAACATTTTTTATTACTATCCAAAAAGTGGCCTCGTAGTGGCCAAATGGTCACTGATTAGTGGTTATGCCCATTAAGACATTTTCTCAGAATCATTATATCTACATCGTATCACAGTTTCAGTCATTTTTACCTAAATCCAGAACATCAACATTTTCGATTACTTTCGAAAAAGTAGCCTCGTAGTGGCTAAACGGTCAGTGATTAGTGATTGAGCCCATAAATACCTTTTCTCGGGATCACAAGATCTACAACATATCACCCCTTCAATCACTTTTTACCGAAATCCAGAACATGACCATTTTCGGTTACTTTCAGAAATGTGGCCTCGTAGTGGCCAAACTGTCAGTGATTATTGGTTGTGCCAATTAACACCTTTTCTTAGAATCACAATGTCTACAACATATCACAGTTTCAGTTATTTTTATCGAAATCCAGAACATCACCATCTTCGGTTACTTTCAAGGAAGATGGCCTCGTTGTGGCCAAACGGTCAGTGATTAGGGGTTGTGCCTATAAAGACCTTTCCTCAGAATCACAATATCTACAACATATGACAGTTTCAGTCATTTTTACCTAAATCCAGAACATCACCATTTTCGGTTACTTTCTAAAATGTGGCCTCGTAGTGGCAAACGGTCAGCAATTAGTGGTTGCGCCCGTTAAGACGTTTTCTCAGAATTACAATATCTACAACATATAACAGTTTCATTCTTTTTACCGAAATCCACATTACCATTTTCGAATACTTTCAAGGAAGATGGCCTCGTTGTGGCCAAACGGTCAGTGATTAGGGGTTGTGCCTATAAAAACCTTTCCTCAGAATCAGAATATCTACAACATATCATAGTTTCAGTTATTCTTACCGAAATCCAGAACATCTCCATTTTCGCTTCCTTTCAAAATGTGACCTCGTAGTGTCCAAACAACCAGTGATTATTGGCTGTGCCCACTAAGACCTTTTCTCAGAACCACAATATCTATAACATATCACGGTTTCAGTCGTTTTTACCGAAATCCAGAACCACCATCTTCCGTTACTTTGAAAAAGGTGGCCCTGCAGTAGTCAGTCGGTCAGTAATTATTGGTTGTGACCATTAGGACATTTTCTCAGAATCACAATACCTACAACATATCACAGTTTCAGTAATTTTTACCTAAATCCAGAACATCACCATTTTCGGTTACTTTCAAAAAGTGGCCTCGTAGTGGCCAAACGGTCAGTGATTAGTGGCTATGACCATTAAGAACTTTTCTCAGAATCATTATGTCTACAACGTATGACAGTTTCAGTCATTTTTACCGAAATCCCGGCCATCTACATTTCCGGTTACTTTCAAGCAAGTGGCCAGGTAGTGGCCATACGGTCAGTGATTATTTGTTGTACCGATTAAGACTTTTCTCAGAATCACAATATCGACAACACGTCACAGTTTCAGTCATTTTTACCTAAATCCAGAACACCAACATTTTCGATTACTTTCCAAAAAGTAGCCTCGTAGTGTCCAAACGGCCAATGATTATTGATTGTGCCCATTAAGACATTTTCTCAGAACCACAATGTCTACAACATATCACATTTTCAGTAATTTTTACCGAAATCCAGAGCATCACCATCCTCGGTTACTTTTTAAAAAGTGGCCTTGTAGTGGCCAAATGGTCAGTGATTAGTGGCTGTGCCCCTCAAGACCTTTTCTTAAAATCACAAGATCTACAACATATCACAGTTTCAGTCATTTTTACCGAAATCCAGAACATCACCATCTTCAGTTACTTTCAAGAAAGTGGCCTCGTTGTGGCAAAACTTTCAGTGATTACTGGTTGGGTCTATTAAGACCTTTTCTCAGAATCACAATATCTACAACATATCACAGTTTCAGTCATTTTTACCGAATCCAGAATATCACCATCCTCGGTTAATTTCAAAACAGTGGCCTCGTAGTGGCCAAACGGTCAGTGATTAGTGGTTGTGCCCATTAAGACCTTATTTCAGAATCATTATAGCTACAACACATCACGGTTTCAAGCAATTCCAATGAAATCCAAAATAACGTTAAGTTCTGTTGTTTGAAAAAATGTGGCTCTGTAGTTACCAAACGGCCAGTGGTTGGTGGTTGTGCTTATTGAGACTTTCTCAGGATCACTACATCTACAACATATCACAATTTCAGTCATTTTCATTGGAATTCAGGATATCACTATATTTGGCTGTTTTCAAAAAAGTGGCCCTGTAGTGGCCAAAAAATCAGTGGTTGGCGATTATGCCCATTAAGACTTTTTCTTGGAATCACAATATCTACAACATCACGATTTTTGTCATTTTGTCCAAAATCTCGAATGTAGTTTTCTTCGGCTTTTTTTTTAAAAGTGGCCTTTTGGTGGCCAAACGGCTAATGATTTGTAGTTGAGCCCATTGAGACTTTTTCTCAGGAACATCATATCTACAGCATAACACGGTTTTAAGCAATTCCACCGAAATCCAATTCCCGTAAAGATTGTGTGGGGTCCTTTGTCATTTCGAAGGAGCATTGCCTCTGCAAAACTTTTCTCTCAAAAACGACAAAACCCGTATTTTGTACTTTGAAGTCATCTTTGCATCGGCAGAGTTTCGTTTTTTTAATGTGGACCTTTTAAATCAAGTGGACCTTCTTTTTGAAAAGGGACCCTTTGCGCCCTCAACCTGTTCTCTGAAAGAAACAAAAAACACGTGTTCATTTGTTTTCGGTCTAGTATACCTAGGTATGTGTGCTAAGTTTGAAGAAAATCGGATGAAGAGAAACCCTTGTGAAGCTATCTCCTTTATAGTTTTACTTTTTGGACTTGACAGGTTGTTTGCCCCAAAGTCTTCAGTTTCTTTATGACCTCAAATTGTATTGCAAATAAATGCACTTGCAAATTTGCAATATTATATACTGTAATTTCTTAGCCGATAAAATTTTCTGTCCCCGAAAAACAAGAAAGCACCTGTCAAAAGCAATTCTTCGAACTTTCTCGTAGAATTTATCATATAATAAGTTTTTTTTTTATTATTCCTCTCTCTCAGATTTGCATCCCTTTTGGCCTTTAGGGCCACTCATTGACAAGAGGTGCACACATGACCGCTGCAGACATGCCCTTAGGTAGGATCAGAGATTTGGAAAGTAAACGATGTTATAATAATATTAATAATAATAATAATAATAATAATAATTGTTATTATTATTAATAATAATAATATTCTTATAACAATTAGGTTTACAACTAGAGTCCCATCTCTTTATCTTGCATGAGAGGCCCGCTAGTTAGCTAAGCCACTGGTGTTCCTTATTCTGTGGTTGTCTTTCTTTCCGTGTCGTGTGGATGTTTGTTTTTGGGCTGTTAGGCTTGTTGGCTGTTAGGCTGAGATGATATGAGTTGGTCGCGGCAGTAATGATATTTTGTATAAAAGTAATAGTTACTCCCGTGACCAAGTTGTGTCACCCCGTTATCTTATCTGATATTTAGTAATCAGAGAGATATCAGGAGTTTATGGAACTGGTCTATAAAAACTCCATTCAGTGAGTTCAGTCACTGAATACCAAATGTTATCGCAGATTTATATTTGTTCTTCGTCAAAATATGCTTAACCATTTCCGAGAAAATTACATTGTAGGAATTATGTAGAACAGTAAATCAGTGGTGACGTGAATTTTGAACAGGATATAAGCCTACTAGTTAATGCTGTGCCTTCATATCCAATTTCAAAACTAACAATATTAATTTAGCATCGACTACAGGATAGTAGCATTAAGTTACTTCAACTACATTTGAATTTATTTTAAGGCTTTGAAACATCCGAGGCTCAGAGAATATAAATGAGGGAAATGAGTCAATTGGGCCATAAACATTTCGCTAGTGAACTAAGGAAGAGTCTTGGTAAACTCCTAAGTTGAAATATTTGCCCACGAGGGATCGATCACATCATCTTCCTAATCTGAAGTAATTGTAATACCGCTAAGCTCAAATGCACATGGTTGATCATACTTTTGTTTTTGTACTTACAAGCAGTTTTATTAACTACCTAAGTAAACTACATACTTTTTTTGTAATGTAAACTGTTACAAACTGGTATTGAATAATGCTTCTGTGTGTTACAGCTGCCAAGCACACAAGTGAAATGAGCTATTTTAACAAGACAATATAAACAAAGCGCTGTTTTTGAAATTTATAATCTTCCACCTTTTCTGAAATAATACTGTCCGTTCTACCGTTTAACACAACATAAAATAATTTGCCTTGTCACGTAATAATACTTGTTTATTAAAAGATTTAGAAAGGTAACGAAAGTGTATAGTTTATACAAGTGTTTGAAGTGTTATATTTAATGTATTTCTTTGTTGTGAGAGTGAGGAAAATCATTACAATAAATAGAATAAGTTCAGTTTACTTTTAATGGAGTTTCCACTAGTCTGTTTGTGAAAACCTAACATAGCAGTATGCATATCAGCTTGATTCGAAAGTAGAGCTAAAGTTCTGGTAGCTCTGGCTTCGTATATAATAAGCAAATTTCTAAAATAACTAGCACCATGATATAAGTGCAAATTTCAACGAGGCACTTTGTGTCTTTTGATTTTCAGTATGTGTGTGTATATATTTATCTGCTTCTACGTTCCTCCTAAATCAATCAGCCACACATATTTTAAACGCCGTGATTAAGTAACTACTTATATTAGAATGGAAATCAATTCTATAAATGTGCCCTAGTTGTTTGAGGTAGTAAATTCTTATATTTTCGCTGTTTTGAAAACAGTAAAATTCATGAACAACAAAGACGGAAATATTCATCTTGAACACACACACACACACACACACACACACACACATATATATATATATATATATATATATATATATATATATATATATATATATATATATATATATATAATTTATGTGAATCAAGTTTTTCATTCATTGGAGATGGCTCCCTCAAAATTTTCTTTGGCCCTTCGTTGGCGCCCCCTGAAAAATATTCTAGCTACGCTACTGATCCCCGGTGGGGATACTTCAGTTGATATCTTTGAGGGGGACAAAATGTGACTGAAGGGGAAAATCCCCCTCATTCCCCCCGGTAATTCGCACCCTGAAAACTAGGGTACCATAATTAACTATATACAGTAAGGGGTTAATATAAATAAACTGTGTTCTGATGAGCAGACCTACTGTACTACTAGAAAATAGTTTGTTGATGGTATTTAATATTGGAGTTCTTTCAGATCAGTTTGCGTATCCTACGCTTCTCTATATTCTGTATTTTTAATTTTAGATAACAACATTGTTATTATTATATAATTAGTTTAGGAGAATAATAATAAGCAGCCATTTTTTTCTGCCTTGGGATGGGAACGAGTCGAGCTAAAACTCGACTCGAATTCAAGTCGAGTTTCGAGTCGAATCAAAGGTAATTTTCTCAAATCGAGTTCCGAGCCGAATCATTGTTTTTGACGTCGAGTTTCGAGTCGAGCCGTTTGATAAATTGCTCGCTCGTTCCGCTCGTTTTAGAAAGACTTCCAGCATTTATGCACAGCATAGGTTGGAAGGTCATTTCTATATCAACTTCGTGAATTAAAGGGAACTCGTATGCCTCGAAAGGCATTTGTTTTGTCCTTCAAGGTCAATAGAAGAATGAAAAAGCTGATACTAGGAGTATTTTAACACGCGACTCACTACAACGATATAACAGAATGTTGCCTCCGGCTGTTAATAAAAGGCTTAACTAGCTGGAACTCGCTAGTATAGTAGCAACGTTCTATGCTGTGTAAGAAATGCTAGGGGTTGTTCTGTCCATGCGCACCGACTACGTGGGTGCTCTCTGGCTCCAACACTCACACAAATAATCTTGTCAGGGCGCTGCAGGCAAAATTTTTAGGTTCATAGAAACATAACAAAATAAATATTTCTCACTTGCCACTATCAAAAAATAAACAATTAAAACATAGAGATTGAAGTTAAAATTTCTAACCTTGAAAGCATAATTATTTCTTTCAAGTTTGTTTGTGCAAAGGCAACCAAGGAACACACTAAGTTAGTCACTTTATACTTTATGTCCACAACAAAATCCTTGCAAGTTCTTTCTGCTGTAAAATTATTTTATTTTATAATGATTTTTTCATTTTAATTTGTATGAATGTAGTATTTTCTTTTAGTAACGTGTTGATAATATCACTGCCTCTTGCACTCATTGTGCATCATGTAAGTTGTTGAACATATACACTAAATGTCACGATTATATATGTTGGGAATATGCATTACAGTAATTAAACTTGAACCCGGGGGATTAAACCTGTTTCTTTACGTTTAAGTCAGCCGTGTTACCGACTGAGCTAGGACAGCTCCAACTTATCCTTATATTACCGGTATATTTTACTTTATCACAGCACAGCCCTTGATGACAGTGTTCATAAAAGATTTTAACTGAAAAGAAATCAACCAAAAAAATCGAGACTCCCCTGGAAACATATAATACGCCCCGCCATTGATATGCACCCACATACATTTTGGAAAGTCGGCGCCGTTGGTTCTATCTGTTGTGTTTGAAACCAGTGTTTCTTTCAGAAACTATGTTCCGGGGGGGGGGGGGGCATTTCGTATTCCGGGAGGCATTGTTGATATTATTCTGTTTATTATTATATTATAGTCATATTGTTTTGGTCTCTTCCGGGGGACACTCTCAGAGCTCCGGGCGGGCAGTGCTCCCTAAAATCACTTCTGGAAGAAACACTGTTTGAAATACACCTAATCTAATATAAATAAAATAAAAAGTTTGTTTCTGTGTCTGTCTGTCTGTATGTATGTATTTGTGTGCTGCCTGGAGACCAGACGAGAGGCCCGAGAGTTACCAAATTTTGATCTCGGGTACCTTGGTCCAGGTCCTAGATCAAGATGAAGCGTTTTTTTTTAAAATCGAACCAGGGGGTCTCAGGAGACGTTTACAGGGACATGTGAAAATAGCAGAAAATGACCGATATTAGTGTCGAATTCATAGTTTTTGCGGCTCAGACATCAATGGTGAAACTCCGACTGCATTAACTTCCAAATTCACCCCATTTGGTTGCGGGTCGGGGTACCGGAGAGGATATCCTGACATGTAAATATAATCCAAAATACCTATATTAATGTCAAATCCATAGTTTTCGCACTCGCTGAAATCAACGGTGATACTACTACAGGCGTTGACTTCCAAATACAGCCACCATGCGAATAATGGGTTTTTCAGATAGTTATTAATAAATGCAAGAAATAAATTATTAATAATAAATTGGAATAGATAGGAATACGAGCCAAGACACACTTTGTAAAATTCGAGACGTGTCGAGACAAACGTATTTCTCGACTCTAATTTTCGAGTCGAGACACGGGTCGAGTCGGGACTGTTCGTAAAACTTTCGACTCGACTCGAATGTCTCGAAAATCTTTCTATAATTTTTAAAATTATTTTGAAGAAAGTATTTACTCAGAAACAGCCTTGAAACCAATTCCAGCATTTATTACTTTAGAAAGGTACAGAACGGATAAACTTAATAGTTAATCTTTCGAAAAGATTTAATTTTCAGCTGAATTCAGTTATTTAAAACTAACAATTAATGTCGTGATATTTGATTTTACTTCAAATATAATAATAATAATAATAATAATAATAATAATAATAATAATAATAATAATAATAATAATAATAATAATAATAATAATAATAATAATGCTCTGGGGAACATCCACGTGATCATCCATGTGTCTGGTGGAGCTCGAGCAAGGCACAATGATGGCCGAGGCGTATCGCACACTGTTTGCAGACTACGTATACCCCTTCATGACGACCATGTTTCCCAACGGTAGTGGCATTTTTCGACAAGATAATGCGCCATGTCACAAGGCCAGGAGTGTTATGAAGTGGTTCAGGATATGTTCAACAATGTTCTATATCTGTTGACGGTGTGCGAATTACAAGGGGGATGAGGAAAATCCCCATTGGTAATACTGGATGTTGCTATAACCAAAGGAGATTTCTCTCTATGTCAAAGAACTATGTGCTGTGTAATTAAAATGCTATGAGTAGTTTTATCTGTAGTGTGTATAAAATAAATTATTAAGAAATGCAACCTATGTGACTTTATGATTCCAAAAATGGCTTTGGTTCCAATAACATCATAAAACTATAAAAATAAACTAAATTTCATTGTCAAACCAGCATCCTTTGAAACTTAGACAGAAAAAGGCTGACACGTTTGTGTCTTTGTTCGGAACGAGAAAACTCATGGAACAATGATTAGTCACTGATGAAACTGGCATTAAGAGAACTTGTATTTGTATACAGGATTTTTATACATACATATAAGCACCAGCCCTCGGAATGAAATCTTCTGAAACACCGATCTCGATGCATGGTTTAACATTTTATTTGAATCTGGAACACTATCACAAAATATTTAAACTTGAATCAATTGGAAAATGGAAATAAAAGCTGTTTGTAAGAATCATTTAAAAAAATAACTTTAGGTATTCCTTGTTCTTTAAGGATAGTCCTCATTTGAAATAATAAACACTGGTATACTTTCGAAGGCAATAATTTATTCCGAGTTAATACATTTTTAAATAATTTCAAAAACTGTGTTTGCATTTTTGAGACATTAGAAGAGACGAGGCATTTCAAGAGACGTCTCGTCTCGTCTCTGAAACGAGACGGGACAAGTAGTCTATCTCGTCTCGTGTCTCGTATTAAAGGGTTCTGTCTCGTCTCGTGGCAACACTAGTTGAAAGAAAGAAACAAATATGTAAAAATACATATATGACTACACACACGGATAAAGTAGTCATACATGTATTTTAACCTTCTGACTACTTAACCCCCACTAATTTAAGATAATCTACAAAAAATGCAAGAAAGTAATTATTAAGAAGAAATATAAACATATAGAAATGTATTTTGAAAGGGAAAAAAGCAAACCGTACCAGCCGTAATATGAATCTGGGTTGCTCACTCAACAAGCAGACACCTTACAGAATTATCTGCGGGAGAACTTGCAATTTGTGGTTTCGAAGCTTTATTTATACTGTGTGTGTTACGTAACGACGCTACGGGATGTCATTACTAGTGCGATCACCTCATTCAAGACCCGTTTTGCACATTGATTGAGAAAAAAAGTGTGATTTCGTAAATCTAAAAAACGGATCTTGTATATACAGAGGGTAACAAAAAGGTACGGCAAAACTTCATGGGTGGATTCCTTATGGGTAGGCAAGCAAAAAAGTTCAGATGACCATATGTCGGAAAATGCATCGTTCCAGAGTTATGGCCCTTGAGCCGCCTAATGGTGTGAAATAATCACATTCTGATCACTCCTTAATGTGTCTCAATTTAAACCTCAATATCTCAAACTCTAATTAAGATAGTACGCGACAAAACATAACCAATTTTTCCATCGAAGGTCAAGATCTAAGGGTTTACTTGTCCCTACCATAAATCCTTCATTGTAACTAGATTTCGGCGTTGCCGCTCCAACTCAGGTAGAACTGTATAAAGTTCTCATTATGGCTAACCCCATTACGGTTATCATAGTAGCATCGTACAGCGTTTGTTCCGTTTGGCATCTAGCTTTTAAAGCGTGATTGAACAACGTATATTTCGGTAGCTAGGCTTTGCAATCAGCCCACGGTATACGGACAAAATCTCGCGGCCGAAACATCGCCGCCCAAAATCTCGCCGGCCAAAACCTCGCGGGACAAAATCTCGCCGGGCCAAAACCTCGCGTGGCCAAAACCTCGCCGCCCAAAACCTCGCGGGACAAAATCTCGCCGGGCCAAAACCTCGCGTGGCCAAAACCTCGCGGGACAAAATCTCGCCGGGCCAAAACCTCGCCGCCCAAAACCTCGCGTGGCCAAAACCTCGCCGCCCAAAACCTCGCGGGACAAAATCTCGCCGGGCCAAAACCTCGCCGCCCAAAATCTCGCCGTGCCAAAACCTCGCCGCGAATGAAACTTTTCTTTAAAATTTACCCAATGTGTTTCCTAATATGCAATTCCACGTTACAAATAATAATAATAATAATAATAATAATAATATACAAAACATCGTGTGCGTGGGCTTTCTCGGGTTATTCCCGTTTCCTCCCACTTTCTTTATTCGATCATTTCCTTCATCCTGGTCATCTACGTCTCCTTTAACCTATAGGACATAATCAAGGGACGTCGTAAAAACTCATATATTGTTTCATATTTTCATAAATATTATTAGATTTTTGTTAAAATTTTAAGTTTTTGGATGTTCCAAAGTTCACGAAACTAACCTCGTTAGTTGCCATTACTTTCCTTATGCAGACTTTCTTTCCCTATAACCAGTTTAAAAACATCCTGTCGCCCTACCTTCATATTGAAATCCTCTAATACAGAAATAGAATTTTCACATGGTATCGCGGGACTTGGTCAAATACCCGTGATACTTCTTCTGAAACAGCGTCTTTTATACCGTCATTCTTATCATCTGTTGGAACATTTACGTTCTGGTCAGGCGAGATTTTGGGTATGGCGATATTTTGGGGCGCGAGGTTTTGGCCCGGCGAGATTTTGGCCCGCGAGGTTTTGGGTGGCGAGGTTTTGGCCAGGCGAGGTTTTCGCCCCGCGAGATTTTGGCCCGCGACGTTTTGGGCGGCGAGGTTTTGGCCAGGCGGGGTTTTGGCCCGGCGAGATTTTGTCCCGCGAGGTTTTGGGCGGCGAGGTTTTGGCCAGGCGAGGTTTCGGCCTGGCGAGATTTTGGGCCGCGAGGTTTTGGGAGGCGAGGTTTTGGCCAGGCGAGGTTTTGGTCCGCGAGGTTGTCGCCGCGAGGTTCTGGCCGCGAGGTTTTGTACCCAAACCTCAGCCCACATCATGTGACAATATATTATCTCAATGGAATGACAATATATTATGCCTTTTGGGCATCAAATTTCAAAATTTTGGGTGTGGGCTTTTGCCTCCTAAAGCCGTTTTTCCGCAGAATAAAAAACCGTATTCTTTTATTTTTTGCGTATTGTCCCTACACAATGTGTCGTTTCAATTCATGTCCTTCAAGCACTTCTGACATACTGTTATAAGCACTTTTGATGTTTCACGATCAAAGTTTTGGAGGGGTCTGTGTCCCACCTAAACGTTTTTCTTTTTTTTTTCAGGAAAATACTTTGAAGCCTACGACTTGGTCTTAAACACCATGATCAGAAGATTTGAGGACTATATTTTCTTTCCGCTGTAGGATATTTAACAGTTGCTGATTAATAATACTAATGTAAAATCTGTTCACATATCTCCAATTTAATCTAAATGTATTCAAAGGACATATATTTTGATATTTTAAAAGCACAGTTAAAAATACTTTCCTCGCTTCACCGAAGCAAAACTGATTCTTCAAATGTATATTCTTTCTAGAACAGCATCTCTTTATTGATAAAAATCGTAATTTGGCAGTTATTAAAAGCAATATTTCTGAGTCTAGACGTAGAAGAGAGGGGACCATCAGCATTAAAATGATGACAGAAATATAGTGAAATCTCAGTTTCAAATTTCATGTCTACCTGTGTCGTCATTTCCTTCAATGTTGAAAGGGGCCGAAATTTGCAATTGATCTAAATTTTTCGCTTATATAATCGTTAATTCCCACTATTTGTTCATAAATTTTAAAGAAAAAAATGAAATGAAACCTTTAAGTGTTACGTCCCACGTTTATGCCGGTTAGGCTAAAGGAGACGGTGAGGATGAGAAATGAGTGAAATGGTAGAATGAAGAATGTGGGAGGAAACGGGAGAACCCCGAGAAAACACACGAGCATGGTGTTTCTCTATCACAAAGTCCACACGTCGCTAGCTGGCATCGAACATGGGGCTCCAACCACCGAAGATGAACGCTCTACCACTGAGCCACTGCGCGCCAAAAATTTTAAAGAAATATTAGTTACTAACAAGTAAAACTTCCGATGTGTAACACTTTGATTTTGATAAAGTTTGGCAGGGAGATATTACACATGAAATAAACGAATACGTGTTTCCTATTTTCTGCGGAAAATCAGTTTTAGGGGGCAAAGCCCCCACGCAAAATTTTGAAAGTTGACGCCCAAAAGGCAAAGAAAGTGAACAGAAGTAAACGAAATTTTACACACATATTGCAGACAAAATTAGGGAATAAGTGCTTCGTATTTTCCTAAAAAAAAACGGAGAGGTGGGGCACGGACCCCTCCAAAACTTTCATCACGAAATATTGAAAGTGTTAGTAACAGTATGTCAGATAGGTGTAAAGGACATGAAAAATTGCAACGAAACTTCGTGTAAGAACAATACGCAAAAAATAAAGGAATACGGGTTTTTTATATTCTGCGGAAAACCGGTATGGGAGCAAAAACCCCCACCCACATTTTTTTTTAAATTGAGGCCGAAAGGCCAGAGGAAGTCAACCGGAGTCAATGAAATTGTGCACAGATATTGTAGACATAAAATGAGGGAAAACGGGTTTCTTATTTTCTTGAAAAAATGAAAACCGTTTAGGTGGGACACAGAACCCTTTTAAATTTGATCGTGAAATATCAAAAGTGCTAATAACAGTATGTCAGAAGTGCTTGAAGGACATGAAAAATCGGAACGACACATTGTGTAGGGACAATATGGAAAAAATAAACAAATACGGGTTTTCTATTTCCTGCGGAAAAAGGTTTTAGGGGCAAAAGCCAAAATCCAAAATTTTGAAAATTAAGGCCGAAAGGCCAGAGGAAGTGAATTGAAGTGAATGAAATTGTGCATAGATACTGTAGACATAAAATTAGGGAATACAGGTTTCTTAGTGTCCTGAAAAAAAAAACACCAGTTTAGGTGATACACAGACCCCTCCAAAAATTTGATCGTAAAATGTCAAAAGTGCTCATAACAGTATGTCACAAGTGCTTGAAGGACATGAAGAATTGGAATCACACATTGTGTAGGGACAATACGCAAAAAATAAACGAATACGGTTTCTTATTCTGTGAAAAACGGTTTTAGGGTGACAAAAGCCCCACCCAAAATTTTGAAATTTGATGCCCAAAACGCAAGAAGAACTGCACCGAATTGAATTACATTGTACAGAGATATTGTAGATGCAAAATGAGATAATTGGGTTTCGTATTATCCTGGAAAAAGCGGTTGAGTGAGGCACGGACATTCTAAACCGTTGATTACTAAATTTCAAAATTGCAAACAAGCATACGTCAGACGTTCCTAAAGAATATTTAGAATTGCAACAAAACTTCGTATAGGGACAATTTCCAAAACAATAAATGAAACGTGTTTCACCTTTTGTGGAAAAACACTGTTGGGGCCTAGGCCACATCAGAAAAAAAAGGAAATATTTTCGTAATAGCACAGGAAGGAGTGGACCGAAGCAAATGAAATTGTGTGTAGATATTATATAAACCCTATGTAAAATAAACACTTTCGTATTTCTCAAGTGTCCCTATCCGTTTTGCTTCAAATTTGGGAGATCAAGAGCAAACTGGAAATACATCGACACGTGTTTTTTGTTTATGCTCAAAAACATTGTAAAGGTTAAAAGTGCCTCCTGAAATACTATTAAAAAAACGCTATACTGTTTGTGCTTGTAGTTGATCTGAAAAATTTTAAGAAATCGGATGGAGAAACGACACATGTGAAACACGAAAAGCCATAGTTTATACACCCAATATCTACATACAATTTCATTCGCTTTCGTCCACCCCTCTCGCCACTCAAAGCCTCAAAGTCATTTTACCTCTACAATACTTGTGCACATTTCATTCATTTCGGTCCACTTCTTCTTGCCTTTCTTGCGTCAACTTTCAAATTTTTGAGTGGGAGCTTTTGCCCTCTAAAACCATTTATCCACAGAAAATAAAAAACGCGTATTCGTTTATTTTTGCGTATTGTTCATACAAAAAGTTACGTTCAAATTCTTCATGTCCTTCACACACACCTGATATACTGTTACTAGCACTTTTGATATTTCTTGATCAAAGGTTTGAAGGGGCCCGTGCCCCACCTAACCGTTTCTTACAGGAAGATACGAAACCCGTATTCCCTCAGTTTATATCTGCAATATCTGTGCAAAATTTCATTGACTTTGCTTCAGTTCTTCTTACCTTTCGGGAGTCAACTTTCAAAATTTTGGGGTGGGTTCTTTTGCCCCCTAAAACCGTTTTTCCGCAGAAAATAAAAAACAACAGTATTCGTTTATTTTTGGCATATTGTTCATACACAAAGTTATGTTGCAATTCTTCATGTCCTTAACACACATCTGACATACTGTTACTAGCACTTTCGATATTTCGTGATCAAAGGTTTGGAGGGGTCGGTGCCCCAAACAACCATTTCTTCCAGGAATATACTTAACCCGTATTCCCTCATTTTATGTCTACAATATCTGTGCACAACTTCATTCACTTTGGTTCACATCTTTTCGCCTTTCGGGCGTCAACTTTAAAATTTTTTGGTGGGAGATTTTGCCCCCTAAAACCGATTTTGCGCAGAAAATATAAAACGGTATATGTTTACTTTTTGCGTATTGTTCATACACAAAGTTATGTTGCAATTCTTCATGGCCTTAACACACATCTGACATACTGTTACTAGCACTTTTAATTTTACGTGATCAAAGGTTTGGTGGGTTCGGTGTCCCACCCAACCGTTTTCTGAAGGATAATATGAACAACCGTATCCTCAGTTTACGTATGCAATATCTGTGCACAATTTCATTCACTTCTGTTCACTTCTTCTTGCCTTTGGGGCCTCAATTTTCAAACTTTTTGGTGGAGGATTTAGACCCTAAAAATATATTACCTCAAAACATAAAAAACCCGTATTCGGTTATTTTTCCGTATTGTCCATATACAAAGTTACGTTGCAATTATTCATATCCTTTACACACATCTGTCATACTGCTTTTAGCACTTTTGATATTTCGTCATCAAATGTTTGGAGGGACCGTGCCCGACCTAACCATCTTTTTTAGGAAAATACGAGACAGTGTTCCTTCATTCTATGTCTACAAAATCTGTGCAAAACTTCATTCACTGCGGTTCACTTTTTCTTGCCCTTCGGGCGTCAACTACCAAAATTTTGGTCTGGGTTCTTTTGAACCTAAAACCATTTTTCCGCAGAAAATAAAAACCAGTATTCCTTTATTGTTTGCGTATTGTAAATACAAAAAGTTTCGTTGCAATTCTTCATGTCCTTTACACACATCTGACTTATTGATACGAGCACTTTTGATATTTCGTGATTAAATTTTTGGAGGGGTTCGTGGCCCACACAACCGTTTCCTCCAGGAAAATACGAAACCCGTATCTTCATTTACGTATGAAACATCTGTGCACAATTTCATTTACTTCGGTTTACCTATTCTTGCCTTCCGGGCGTCAACACTCAAATTTTTGTATGGGGGCTTTTTAAGCCTAAAAACATTTCTCCGGAGAACATAAAAACCCATATTCATTTTTGTTTTTGTGTATTGTTCATACACGAAGTTATGTTGCAATTTTTCATGTCCTTTACACACATCTGACATACTGTTACTTTTGATTATTCGTGATCAAATGTTTGGAGGGATCTGTGCCCCACCCAACCCTTTTCTCCAGGAAAATTCGAAACCCGTGTAATCATTACACGAGTTCAATATCTGTGCATAATTTCATTCACTTCGGTTCACTTCTTCTTGCCTTTCGGGAGTCAACTTTCAAAATTTTGGGTTTGGGCTCTTTCCTCCAAAAAACATTTTTCCGCAGAACATAAAAAAACCCGTATTCGTTTATTTTTGGCGTATTGTTCATACACAAAGTTTCGTTGCAATTCTTCATGTTCTTTATACACATCTGACATACTGTTACTAGCACTTTCGATATTTCGTGATCAAAGGTTTGGAGGGGTCTAGGATCCACCCAACACTCTTTTCCAGGAGTATACGAAAGCCGTATACCCTTTATGTCTACAATATCTGCGCACAATTTCATTCACTTTGGTTCAATTCCTTTTGCCTATCGGGTGTCAACTTTCAAAATTTTGGTTGGGGGATTTTGCCCCCTAAAAGCGTTTTTCCGCAGGGAAAAACAGTATTTGTTTATTTTTTGAGTATTGTCCAAACAGAAAGTTATGTTGCAATTCTTCATGTGCTTTACACACATCTGACATACTGTTACTAGCACTTTGGATATTTCGTGATCAAAGATTTGGAGGGTTCTTTGCTCCACCCAACCCTTTTTTGCAGGAGTATACGAAACCCGTTTTTTTTTGTCATTTTACGTCTACAATATCTGTGCACACTTTTATTCACTTTGGTTCACTTGCTTTGGCCTTTCTGGTGTCAACTTTCAAACTTTTGGGTCGGGGAGTTTGCCCCTAAAATGTTTTTTCATCAGAACATAAAAAACCCGTGTTCGTTTATTTTTTGCGTATTGTCCATACATAAAGTTATGTTGCAATTCTCTATGTCCTTTACAAACATCTGACATGGTGTTACTAGCACTTTTGATATTTTGTAATCGAAGTTTGGGGGCTTCGTGTCCCACCCAACCGTTTTTTCCAGGAAAATACGAAACCCATTTTTTGTCATTTTACGTCTACAATATCTGTGCACAATATCGTTTACTTCGGTTCACTTCTTTTTGCCTTTCGGGTGTCAACTTTTAAAATTTTGATCGGGGCTTTTATATTAAAATTTTGCATTATATAACTCTTTTTCCTTTTTATAAGATTCTTTTTTGGGGGTGAAGGAGAGAAATGGTTTCCTCTGATATCTGTTTCTTGCCATTCATCTTGTTTGAACTGCTTAAGTAAGATCATTTTGTAACTGTTGATGTGATCCAAATCTGTTACGATAATAAAATTGTCATTCTTAATAATTTGTTTTATTCTCTTATTTGCAGTTTGCCACACTGATATATTTGTTACAAAATTAAGGTTTGGTCCAACGCCTTTCGAATTCGCAACCAACCAAAGCGCCGAACTTTTTGGGTTGCCTGCTATTGCAGGAAAAGGAGAATTGCAAGTGGTAATGCACTTTTGGAGTCGTGTATACAAGCACGAAATTCGCTATGGAAAAGGTTATGTTTAGATGTGGAAGACTTTGCTAAGTGTTAAGTTTGTCATTGAACATTCTTAGTCTCAAGATTATCCCATTAAATTCTTATTTTGCTGTAGAACTTATTTTGACGTTTCTCAAATTGTTCATTAAATTCATTGAACTTAAATTCCTGGATTTTCTTTACTTAATCAAATATACGTTATTTTTCATTGCATATTTCAATAGTGTTCTGAATGATTCATTCTTTTATTTTTAATATCAATTGTGTGTATGTACTTTAACAGTACATGTCCAATGACGTTATTTTTTTGTGGGAATATTTTTACCCCCCCCCCCACTCAGACTACGTTACAATATACGAGTATATATAGTAAGTTTGGGTGATTCCGACAGTCGCTGAATCCGGACATCCTAAGCTTAAGATAATACTGTTTTTCGCATGTGTAATGTGGAGACTTCTTGTAATGCCTATTTGAAGCACCGTACCTTCCTATAGTTCAGTGCTGAGTAGGAAGTGCAAACAGTATTATACGTAGTTTCGAAGTTGGGGGAAAGAAGAAGAAACAGGAAAGTTCATGCACGTTTTTTGACCTGATGTAACGTTTTAGTGTAATATGTTAAAGTTTTACACAGAAGTGCTTGTCAGCAAATGGTTAAGTAAGACATATATCGAAGCGAGGACCCTACTTTACTCGTTGCATATTGGAAGAATTCTATTACTTTGCGCGTGCCTGCTCAATGTGTACACAAGTTTACAGTGCTCAAAACGGGCGAATCCGGATGTTTAGAGAAGGGTGAACTCGGACACGTTTATTACGCTAAGCTGAATCCGGACAATGTGATTAATGAACTAAAAAGATTCAGAACACTCTCTCCTCTTTCGCTTTTCACGTTTATTAGTGTAAAATAGTACGCGAGGTTTATTCACGGGCGTCTTTGGCGGAGGGACAGGGGAATGCGTCCCCCCAAAATATTTTGAGTACGATATAAATGGATCAATGCTGAAACTATTTAGACCTACATGGAAGAAGTAAAAACATAGGAAGAACAAATTAAAGTTAAGTCTGTTCTTAAATATTAGGTTAATGTGATTAGAATGTCCGCCTGACGTGTATCACTTTCAAAGAAAGATTAAAAAAAAAAAAAAAACAGTTACGCTTCTTGGTTAGTCGAAGTAGTCTCGGCTGCAGGTATACAATTTTTTATTACTTAACCAGCAACAATTGGTTTCCATGACGAAGGGAGACTGGAAAAGAAAAGAAAAGGATGTATAGAAAATTTATCTGCGAATTAAGAAGGGAAATCTACAAAGACAGAGAAATATACAATAAAAGCGAAGATGACAAGAAGAATTTAAAAAGTTAGAGAAATTTGAATATTATTCTATATATGAGAGTTAACTTCATGCAAATACTGTAGAAGAACAGCAAGGGACAACTACTATGACAATATACAAACTAAAGATAGAAATGAGTGTTTAATGAGCGAATTGAGTTTGAGGAAGATGAAAAGAATACATTGAGGAACCGGATGATAGCAAAAATAAACTGTACATTTTAGACATTATAACAGAAAACGAAGCAATCGACGATGGTTCGTTGGACAAATTCAAAAACATACAGCGAAATGAAGAACAAAAAGATAAATAATATACCTTTTGAGTTTATTAAGAAACAGAAGAAGAAAGAAAATCAAAAATCTGAAATTCGCCTTCAAATCAAGTATCATCGTAAGACTTCTTTCAGAGAGTTAAGATTTTGTTAGCTCAAAAATCGAAATATATGATTACTATAAAGGTACTGCTGCAAATGCGTTTAAGAACACCGAGCAGGAATTCATCGGTAGGAATGTCAAGGTGAAGAAATTGCCTAAGAACCATGTTATATATGAATTGTATTGCTAAAGGTAGAAAAAGCGGATGCCATTAGTAAAGTAGATTCCAGTTTACTCATAATTTTGACATAACTTTAGTTGGAGTATACTAGCATTGTAGTCGTCCCCGTCCCCCGAATTTTAACGTGCCAGAGACGCCCATGGGTCTATTGCTTATATTGAGCGTCTATTCATTTTTACCATAAGTGGACTCAGAGGAATCACCAGAAAAGCTATAAAATTATCTTAGGGTTTACAAACACAACTAAATTGCAAAATGCTAATCATAAGGTGCTCAAAAATTCTACACTACTGAAGGCTACAACATCTGATATGTTTCCATTTGATCCGAAATAAGTTCGGGAATTTCTTTTGTAATGAACATGATCCACCAGTAGCTGGAAACAAGTCCTCTTCTATGTCATCAGACTCATCGTCAAACACGTCTCAATCGCCTTCAGAGCTTTCAGTTAAACAGTTCATATCTTTTCCTGCTGTTGCTTCTTCCAAACCCACATCCCAAAGGCCAGACGTTGCCAAAAGATTAAGTGTCACGAGTTGCAGTTTGTTTCAAACTGTCTCCTCGAAGGTATAGATGAAAACAACTGTGGATTTTGTGGGAAGAATTATTATGCACTATCATAAAGCAAATACGGTTCCTGGGTGACCTGTATTGTGTGTAAGACCTGGTTTCATGAAAGATGTCTAGGAGGTGATAAGGAACTGTATTTTATCTGTGGACTATGTGTCTGAATTATGACTAGTGTTTCACGAAACTGGCTGATGTCATTAACCCCCCTTAAAAAAATGCTAGTCTCAGTGCACACATATTATTCATTTTACTAATAATCTAGTTGTTACTAGCAAAAAGTAGTAGTACAACGTAGTTCTAATGGAAATAAATGTGATTACTATGTTTAATGATTAAACACTATAGTGGTAGTTACACTACTGTGCATTTAGCTTACGGTTTCAACAGTAAAGAAATTAGTATAGAAATTGCTATGTTAGTAATTTGTATGTCTTAATCATGTATTTGTATTTATATTCTGTACTTATCATGTTAGAATGTTAGTGTAACAAGATAGTAAGATAAAATATACCTATCATGTATATATATAGATCTTCCTTCGAAGTTCAGTGTCCGGAATCGCCAACCTACTGTCCGGATTCACCCTTCCAAATTTGCAAATCAAAGATTTTGTCAACTTTAGATTTTTTTTTAATTATTTCTTAACATGCCATTCCAGGAAAACTATTTCAGTTGTACATGCATACCAACATATCATTAAATAATATGACAAAGTATTGGATATTTTCGTTTAGCGGTATAGAGCAAAAGAAAGAAACATCAGAACTGTCCGGATTCACTCAAACTTAACCCTATATATATATATATATATATATATATATATATATATATATATATATATATATATATATATATATATATATATATATATATATAAGTCGGTTTAAAATAATAATATTTTAAAAGAGAAAAGTGTAATAGAGAAAATAATAAAAAAACGAATGGTTTAATCGTATTAACCACTGTAATATCTGTTACTGAATTCCTCGTATTTTATTCACTATAAAATTCTTGAATTTTTCCATCTGGAAACGCATGTTTGTCAGAATTCAAATTCACCGTATTCTGGGTTGTCAGAAACAGTTAGGTAACACATCATTATGAGTGTCCACATGGAAAAAAAATGAAATATCAACAACGAATGCGGTCTAGATTTAGCTTCAGATAAACTGAAATAAACTGTTCGCTATAGAAATGTATTCAACAAATAACAATGGGATCTTTTGTAAACTTTATACTTGTTCACTGTTTCTGTTGTGAGTAAACATTGCTGTTTACTCCTGTTGATTGGTATTTTGAGTTCTATTTTTAAAATAAGGATTAAAAAACAACATTTTTCTCTATTATTTTAGAGATTTCATTCAATTCTGAGTGTTGATACTGTGCTTTTTCAAACAAATGTGCTTTTCTTCGTGCTCCAGTAATAATAATTTAAAAGTGTTTGTCTTTACTTTGTGGTCAATCTCGTATTATTCTTCAACTGAATATACGCAATACATGAGTTAAAAAAAAAACCGTGACATGCTCTATGAACTTTTCAAATGTCATGTTTCGATATTGGTAGCTAAAAAAAATATCTGGTTATTTTTGAGCAACGTTAAATTGCATATATAATAGAAATCACTCTATCGCAGTAGATATCCAGAAGGTAAATTGAAAATTGATTACAAAGTGACCCGAACAAAATAGTACCTGACAGTGCTTATAGTCGGTTAGGGAAAGTTATAAAATATAGATCCTTAGCTTATATGATGATATGGGAAAAAATACAACTATGAGAGTACATTTCACTACAGCAGTTGCTATAAGTGGTCTTCTCTGTCTGTAGGTACATGTCAGTTTTTGTCAAGTTGTTTTGGAATGAGTCCGAAAGTAATGAAACGGTGGAATTATGTAAGTGGAAGGAAACGGGAGAATCTCGAGAAAACCCACACTCTCAGTGTTTGTCCACCACAAAGATCACTTACTGCGAGCTGGGATCGAACCAAAGACCCCATACACCACTGGTGAGCACTCTACCGCTGAGCCACCGGGGCCCCAGAGCCCGAAATTAAAGTAAAATTAAAGTTGCTAATTTGAAGATTGTCAAAAGTTTGAGTTACTAGAATACAGAATTATTATCAATCAGTGTATCCCCAATGAAAAAAGTAATGATCTGTTTAGATTAGGGGATCGAGGAGACCATCGTTTCTACTCACCACGTTCTTCCATAAACCTCTCCGAAATTCTGTTTGTTGAGTGGCGTCCAGTATGAGATTCACATTCAGCATCTGAAATGTAATTTCTTCGTTCAGCCCTGACCTGTATCACAAGCGTGGATTTTATCCTCAGATTTCATTTTATGTATTTCAATACAGATTTCTATTGCTTAAAACTTAATCATATATTTTTTTTTTTTAAATTTTGATTTGTGCTACTTCTGGTTTGAATAGAGTGTTTAAAAAAAGATGGTACCTTCTTTTGGAATGCTAAATCAATTCAAGAAAACGCTTTTCGATATCTCTTATTGTTTTTGCTCTATATATAGCAATATCAAAAAATAAAATGGTAGTCGTTTTCTACCATTTCCGGTTTCAGTATTGAGATTAGAGTGGAGATGGAATATGTTGTTTCCAGGGACGGACCAAGGCAAAATTTTCACCCGGGCAAAGTGACTTTTTGGCGCCCCCTAGTCCTAGTTTATATTTTACATTTTATTAAAGTGATTTTAATATTTTAAACCCATATTTGAAAATTATTATTTAAATACATGATATAAGTGTATTTAATACTTAAAATATATATACTGTATGAATTACATTGTATTTATTATTATTATTATTATTATTATTATTATTATTATTACCATTTAGGTACCGATATGTATAAACAAAAACAAAATCGAACAGCATTTATTGAATATTACTAATGGTGACATGATTACTGCTATATTATAAATTCTTTTGTTATATCAATACACGTTATAAAATTTACTTTCTGAGGCTCGTTTTGCGCCCCCTCGACTGCGGCGCCCCGGGCAGTTGCCCGGGTTGCCCGGGCCTTGGCCCACCCCTGGTTCTTGAGACACCTAATCAGTTGCAGAAAACTGCTTCTTGCTCTCTGTTACAAATTTTACTTTATAGTGATCAACGTTAAAACCGAAAGTGGTTGGTATCTACCACTTCCGATTTGAATAGAGGGTTAGGAGAAGAAACGGTATCTATTCTTAGACTGCTAAACAGGTTTAAAAAATAAATTTCTTCTCGCTATCTCGTATCGTTTATGATGTTTACAGATCAATATTGAAACCGGAAGTTGTGGTGGCTTCCTATTTCTTCCGATTTGAGCACCAAGTCCGAAAACTCGGCCTAATGTGGAGCGAATAGTGGCCGAGTTTGTGAAATAACAGGTTATCGGGCATGGTGTTAAAGAAAAAGACTTTATTTGTATGTATTGGTTACTTGAGAATACAATATAGAATAAACTGCTCAAATATCCTTAAACAAAGGAGTTGAGTTGAGTTGATTTTGAGTTTAACGTCCCGTTCAACAGCGAGGCTATATGAGACGTGGACCTACTGATTAACGTGGAATCCGAACCACATAAGCTCCCATCGTTTCAGGCTATTCGTTTCTTAACCCGGGCCTTAAACAAAGGAAAAGTACATACTTTATGAAGGCATAGAGCATTTACTATACATGAAAGTTAAAATTAATGAATACACACTGTACACATATGAGGGCAATGACCTTGGACGGGTCTGCGTGCGGGATTTTTTTCGCCCTACCAAGGTGTGGTCGAGTTATCCGTACTGCCGGGTTGTCGAGTGCCGAGTTTTAGGAACTCTACTGTATAGAGTTAAGAATGGAGATGAAATACATTCTTGGGGGTACTTAATCGAATGCAAAAACCGTGTCTCTCTGTCTTTTACAGTATTTGCTCTATAATGATCAGAATTAACTTGAAAATGATTTATTTCTACCACTTACGGCGGATTGATCACCCCATCAACAAACCTCATTCCTAACTTATAACTCTCTGCCTCTACACCCTGGTCAACATTGGTGGTGATCCATTAAGTAGCTCTTGATATTTTTTGTCTCTCGGGCGGGTGGATGGACGGGCAGACAGAGTAAAGATATAAAGGAATTTTGATAAATTCAGTCTTTAAGAACCAGTAAAGGTATTCCTCCATTCACTCATCAGTAATCAGCATCACTGCTAATTGTCGAAATGTGGCCACTTATAATTAAAAAAAAAAATAAAACTTGTCATACAAGAATTTCCTATTAAAAAATAGAAAACAACTAATGATTCTTTTTACAAGACCTGAGAATTACTCGTACAACTTTTTCTTTCTGTACATTTTTGTTTTAATACAGACCCTGTCCATAAGACCCGTAGGAATTTTGAGGTGGACTAAGTTTCTCTTGAGATCCAAGTAAGACACGTCTCAGTGATGGAAAAAATCTTGGGTGATCATCTGGCAACCCGGGCATAAGTTTGCAAATTGGAAATTCAATATGGCGGCCATGCGAAAATGCCATATTTACATAAAACACGAATATCTCATCATTAAATGAAGCTAGAAACTTCACTCTTGTACCGAATTCAAGATAATGAACACTGTAATCAAGAAACATTCGTAACGTCGAAACATAGTGCCACCATTTTTAAATATGGCGGCAGATTTTTCGAAATTTCGATTTTTTTCGTACACTATTATCATTTATTCGAAGATAACTACGAAACTATAAGAGATACCATAAACATACCTGAAATAAACGGGATAGAGCATAATGAGAGCTTTCCAACGGTACCAATATCTTTTCTCTATCTTTAAATTTGACGGAGTTATTGAAATTTTAGTAGCTCAAGGTGTTTGGCTTCAGATTAAATTTAGTAAGGTGAAGCCACTCTCCTCATGATTTTCATCCAAAGTAATAATTAAAAATAGTAATCGCCTTATTTTTATGTAGACTGTGCCAGAAAAGTACGACTAAGATCTACTGTAACCTCCATATACATTGCGAGACACCATTTTTGTAGTTCAGATTCAAAAATGTAAGAGAGCTCCCTCGTGGCCAAGCGGTTAGCATACGCGCCTTTGGCGTGGGAGACCCGGGTTCGATTATCGGCGGGAGCTCATATGGTTCGGATTCCACGTTAATCAGTAGGTTCACGTCTCATATAGCCTCGCTGCTGAAAAGGGATGCTAAGGTAAGAACATTCTTCGTTATTTTTTGACACGCCCTTTTAAAATTTATGGTTTCGTTGGAAGTAACACTGGTTTGGTAGTAATGAATGGGGTTTACGTTAGTATATAACATTTTAAGGAGGTGTGTGTGTATGTGTGCAGGGTGCGAAATGTGCGGAGAAATGAAGGGGGAAAGTTACTTTTCAAATGGAAATAAAGGGAATTTAAGTAATTTTCACTTTTTCGTGACCTCAAGTGGGGGGAAAATCCATTTCAACCCTCCTGTGGTTTCGAATCTGTGTGTGTGTGTGCGGGGGGGTAATATTATGAACTCACACAAAATGATGCTGTGTAAAAGTTAGTAACATTTTGTCCTGAGGGTTGCAAACATTGGCGTTTACACGAGGATGATAGTGCAAAGAGTGTTTATCTGCTAAATGTGTGTAAATGTGGGTAAATACTTTAAATCTATAAATTTCGAGTGGAACAGGTAGTTTATTTAAGTCAGTGGAATGGCTTTTTTGATATATTTTCTGCGTGTTGTAAAAGAAATAAGTTTTTCAAATGAAAGTAATCAAGTTTCGTTTTGATTACATGGACGATTGTTATTGTTCTTACTCCAAAGCCTTTGTCTCAATGTTTGCAGCAAGCAGTGTTGCAAAATCTTGGTTTATATTACTAAGGAACTTCTTTAATAATTTTATCACTATTTAATACGGGACATTCTTGTAATTAAATCCGCATCTTAATTAAAATATTCCTTGAATTTTCACCTACCAAAGTAATTTTTAAACGCGTGATTTTGGTGTAATGTTCAAGTGTTTAACCCACCTACACGTTAAATGTAGGCATTGACATTTTGTTTCCTTTTTTTTCAGTACTCAGCTGAACCATTTATTGAAATGAATGATGATGAACATCCTGTTGGCCTACAATTAGGCCGTGGAAGCGGAAGCCGAACAGAAGTGGATGGTTCCAAATGCATCATATGCCAAAAGCATAAGAATAAAGAGCAAACCACAACTACAATAGAAGGAAGACAAAAAGTCTTGGATGCAGCTGAAATATGGCAAGATGAGACCTTCCAGCGAATCAGTGTCCTTGGACGAAATTTTGAGTTCAAATATCATTGTTCAAATGAGTGTTACAAAAACTATACTCATAAAAATCGTTTGCTGAAGAAGAAGCGAGAGAACGAAGCCAATCTGCAAGTAGAACCAAAGGAAGACGTCATGGAAGATTCGTCAACATCAAGATATAAAAGATTAAGAGGGGACGTACTGTCTCGTAACCCTCCATCTCCTAAGGTGGATTCTGCCAGTCTTCCATGTATTATTTGTGGAAATTTGAAACACAATAATATCAAAGAAAAATATCGAATAAGTGAAACGAATCGTGCTAAATTATTCCTTGCAGCAACTTTGTACTTCCAAGATGACGTGTACACGAGAACTTGTGATCTTGAAGATCAATCCGCTGTATTTGGAGCAGATTTATACTACCACAAACTTTGTTTGGAAGCGTACCTTCAAAAATATAAAAAGCAAAGTCAACAAAAAGAGAATTAACCCCCCCCAAAAAAAGTCAATTAATGGAGGATAATCGACTACTTTTTCAGAACATTCTAAATAATGGCTATGGCTTAACTCTTTCTGAGATTCGTGATTATGTCAACAAGCAGGCTGGAGAGAATTTAATTACTAACAAAGAGGTCAAACTATACATGAAAAATATATTTAGTGATACTATTCAATTTTGCCAACCTCTACAAAGAAACCAGTCCCAACTTGTTTATTCATCAAACCTCACTATTGATGAAATAGCTGACAAACTACGTTCTGTTTCTTCTGTCGAAGAGGCTGGAAAGCTAATTACAAAATCACTTCTGGAAACAGACTTCAACCTAGACAATGAATTTGGAGATACGAATCAACTAGACAAATCATGGAAGACAACACCTATTCCCCAACCGCTAATTGACTTTTTCTCTCATGTATTCAACGTAGATAAATTGACACTGTTTTCTCACATCAATGATAACAGTCAATCATTTATGAGCTCAGACGAAGAAGAAGCAGAATGCAGTGAAATTGAAGACAACAACGATAGAAGAGAAACTCCTATAACAAATCGAGTTAAAGTCCTTTTCCAGATAATGCTTTATAATGTTCATAAGGGAAAAAGGAAAACCCCTTTGCATTTAATGACTGGTCATTCAATTCATGAAAAATGTAAGAGCAAACAGCTGATAACATTATTCAATAAAGCTGGGTTATCAGTCAGCTATAATGAAGTTATGGAATCTCGTCATAATCTTGCACAATACACTATGATGGCATGCTCACAGAACCTTGCACTTCCAAGTCATATTGTCAGTAGTAACTTTACTGTAGGTGCTATGGATAACTTTGACCACGAAGAGGTAAGCCTTTCCGGTCTACAGGGTACGCATGATACTGTTATGGTATTATTCCAGAAAACTCCAAGTGTAAATCCTAGTAAGCCACCACTATCTGAAGTAGCTCTTAACAAACTCAGAAAACGAACTGGTGTCCTTTTACCATGTCAACAAATTAGAGATTACCAGAAACCATCAACACCGCTGAACATTCCACAGGATCTTAGAATCATTGAAGATGCTTACACTTTGCCGTGTGATGAGATCAAGAAAGAAGAGGTAGTGATAAGTATGTTGCAAGCTGTTGGAGGATTGACAAACAAAAAAAACATTGACATGGTCTGGAATTCATGCTGTTATTTCAGAAGCTGATGTTCCACTACAACAAGTTGGTTTTCTCCCTATTTTGCCTTATCCAGTAACATCTTATGATACTGTATATTCATGTATGAAAAACTTTTAAAGCTTGCTTTCAGTTCTCGATCAACCAGTTCTGCCAATTTCATGTGATGAAGGCGTTTTTCATATTGCAGCAGAAATTCAGTTAGTTTCAAATGAATTTCCAAACCTAGTGCTGCTCTTGGGATCTTTCCATATGACCAAAATTTTACTTTCTTGTATTGGTAAGTACATAAATGGGAGTGGATTAGAAAATGTTCTCATTGAAAATCACGTGTTTGGTGTTAAAGTTGCTGAAAGTGTCCTTCAAGGGAGTAATTATGTAAGGTCACTCAAAGGAATGTTAATGTTAGCAGAAGTTGTGGAGAGATTAAAGTGGAAAGCATTTTTGCATACTTCTGACGATGATTATCAGTTATCTACAAGAGTTGTAGAAGTTCTTACTGCTATAAATCACTCAACAACAGAAGATGCGCAAGAAAAGTTTAAAGAGCTGATTGCAGCATCACAGGAAATTTCGGAAGCCTTAAATGTTTTCACTGAAGAGCAGATGAGGATGTCTGAGCAGTGTCAATTCCTTGAGGGGTTCTTACATCTAATAAGTCTTTTAAAGAACCTCATAAGAGCTGACAGAGAAGGTAATTGGAGTCTCTATCTTCAAACACTAAAAGATATCCTTCCAGTTTTTCAGGTATTTGACAGAATAAACTATTTGAGATGGGGTTCACTATTCTTTGAGCAAATGCTGAATCTTGAAACACGCCATCCTGAAATATATATAACAAGTTCAAACAAGGACATTTTGTTGTACGAAGGACAAGTGGAAAATTTAACGCTATGGGTATTGACATGGCTCTCGAACAGACAATAAAACGTTCACAAAAATCAGCTGGAGGGATTATTGGCCAAACAAACAGGAAGGAATATATTGCAGAATGGGAGCTTGCTTACCATGAAGTACTGCTCATACGAAAAACATTTCAATCTGTTCTTAATGTTATACCGTGTGATTATGAGTTAAAAATGCATCATGAATTAACGGGAAGGCTCAGAAATAAAATGGAAGAAAGCATCTAAAACATGTTCCAGTACATTGAGAGCAGAAAAAATCCATATATTGTGAATGGCGAAGTGAAGCTTCACAACCTTCTAACCAATGAGTGTGTCCCGGAATCGAGTGCTAAGAAACTTTTACAATTTTTGATGACTGCCGAAGAAGCTTTTGCCACATTCCGACAGGAAAGGCTTATATCTCCCTCGAAATCACTGATGGAACCCATTCACAGACAAAATCTTTCCACATTTCGAAGTATAACACAACCTAGCATGCAGATGAAAAAGAAAACTGTGAGAAGCGTTATTAAGGATCAATTACTGGTTCAAAGAAAAGTAGAAATTGCCAAGGAGAGAGGATTGTCGATGGCAGAAATTCTTAGTTACAATATTTCACCTTCACCCTTACTAGATGAGAACGGCGCCACTACGAAACCCTCAAAGTCTCAGCTTATGAATATTTTGATAAAAAGATTAGATACCACGGCCATAAATTTCCAGAAAAATGATCCTTTCGAAACCTGTGTTGTAGTTGATGTAATGAACCAGTTTCGAAGACTGAAAGTTAAAGGAAATGTCACATTTAAAGACTTGTTCACATCACTTGACACCATTGTAAATAATGCCTGCAAATTCAGCCGTGTCGACTATGTGTTTGATAGCTATCTTCCAACATCA
Source organism: Thermobia domestica (assembly GCF_964235325.1). Classification (NCBI taxonomy): domain Eukaryota; kingdom Metazoa; phylum Arthropoda; class Insecta; order Zygentoma; family Lepismatidae; genus Thermobia; species Thermobia domestica. The sequence goes on along the minus strand of NC_137465.1, from coordinate 146,101,246 downwards.
ATCAAAAGTGCTGAGAGGGAAAGAAGATCTTCTGTACAGCCACTACCATTGACATCAATAAGCACTACCACAACACTTCCTGTACAGATGGACAGATTTTGGGCATCATCTGAGAACAAAGTTTTGATTCAGGCTGCTCTGGCTGAATTTTTGAACACAGTTACAAAAATCGAGATTGGGAAACTATTCTCAGTGGCGTCTTGCTTGACGGTGGTCCTACTCCAGCTGTATCAATCAAAGATAAGAGTTTCACGGAAATATCAGGAACTCTCAATGTAGCTGTTGAGGAGGCTGACATACGCATTATCTCTCACGTTTTCCATGCGGTTAAGCATGGGATGCAACGCGTTGTAGTGCTCTCAAATGACACAGATGTGTTTGTTTTACTGATTCATTTTTACAAGATCCTACATGAAAATGGACTTTCAGAATTATGGATGCGAAAATCGAGATCCGATATTATACCAATTCAGACAATTGTCAACGAAATAGGTGCAGCAACAGATGCCCTTCTTGCAGCACACTTTCTTACAGTGTCTGATGTTACCAGTAAGATAGGTAACAAAATATCCGCTCTTAAGGCAGAACCGGAAAAGTATCTGTGCAAGTTTGGACGAAGTCTTCCTCCAAGTGCTGAGTGCTTGGAACTTGCTGAAGAATATTTGGTCAGGGTTGTAAAACCAGGCTCAAGATCTAAGACATTTGACACTCTCCGATTTGAAATTATGAATCAAAGTAGTCTTCATAGTTTACAGGAATTACCTTGCACCAGTTCGTCATTACAGGGTCACCTGAAAAGATCCTTTTACATGGTATATTCGTATTCTACAGTGTTAGGCGCAGAAGAACCATTAGATCCAACGGATTTTGAATGGACATACAATGCAGATGATTCATCGCTCACACCGGATACTATCATTAATGAGCTACCAGAAGATGTTATTCGAACATGTACTTGCAAGAGCTGTTCTACAAGACGATGCAAATGCCTAAAAAAAATTGTTAGTTGTACGACCTTCTGTAAGTGCAAAATGATTTGTAATAATCGGTAACGTTACAAACTGTAACTCAATCCATGTAGACAAAATATGCAACGAACTTATTAATAACATTTAATTAGTTGCCCTCAACAAGACCGATCAAAATATTTCATCACAGGATTGTAAGAAAACCAAAACCAAGTAATTTCATAAAACTTTGTTATATTATAAATATGGTGCTTTTATTATTATTTGTATTAGTGTACTAATTTTATATCACTTTTAATTATATTGCTTTTTTCTACTGAAATTGTTAAATAATTATTTTAGCAACCACGATTTATTATTATTATTATTATTATTATTATTATTATTATTATTATTATTATTATTATTATTATTATTATTATTATTATTATTATTATTATTAACCATTTGCTCTTTTACCTAGAAATCTCACTGTAAGATCTTAGAGTAATTTATCAGCATTAAAACTTGTGCAGAAAAATCATGGATAGTTTTGCTTTAGCGCTTAACCTTTCTTAACAATCTGAAGCCAAACACCTTGAGCTACTAAAATTTCAATAACTCCGTCAAATTTAAAGATAGAGAAAAGATATTGGTACCGTTGGAAAGCTCTCATTATGCTCTATCCCGCTTATTTCAGGTATGTTTATGGTATCTCTTATAGTTTCGTAGTTATCTTCGAATAAATGATAATAGTGTACGAAAAAAATCGAAATTTCGAAAAATCTGCTGCCATATTTAAAAATGGCGGCACTATGTTTCGACGTTACGAATGTTTCTTGATTACAGTGTTCATTATCTTGAATTCGGTACAAGAATGAAGTTTCTAGCTTCATTTAATGATGTGATATTTGTGTTTTAGGTAAATATGGCATTTTCGCATGGCCGCCATATTGAATTTCCAATTTGCCAACTTATGCCCGGGTTGCCAGATGATCACCCAAGATTTTTTCCATCACTAAGACGTGTCTTAGTTGGATCTGAAGAGAAACTTAGTCCACCTCAAAATTCCTACGGGTCTTATGGACAGGGACTGGACTATTTGAACCACTCTGCATTTGCAAAATTATATAAAGAATATTATTGAAGCTTGAGATTTTTCTGTTGAATTGAACAATGTTCCTGAGACAAACCACAAATGATCGATCCTGAGAAATCTAATCCAGAAACTCCCGACTACGAAATAAGAACACTACTAGATTCATATCTGTACTATACGAAATGATAGCTCCTGCTGCCCTTATACGAAAGTGAAAGTACTTTAATATTTGTGATTCTTAATTTTACTGTCAGTTATGGATATTAAATATGATTAAACGTGATTATTAAATTTTATTTTATTTTGAATTGATTTTCAATTTAGCGTTCCTTTTAGCAGCGAGGTTATGAGACGTGAACCTACAATTTAACCTTGGATTTGAACCATATGAACTTCCACCTGGAATCGAACCCGGGTCTCCCATGCGAAATGCGCGTAAGCTATGAGGGAACTCTAAAACGTGATTATTCGCACTCTGATACCACTCGTACTTCGATACCATAGGCCATCACCAACTGATTGCAATTAAAGTATTAATAGATTCTCTGTTTTAATTTTCTTTAATATATATATATATATATATATATATATATATATATATATATATATATATATATATATATATATATATATATATATATGAATGTAAAAGAAAAGCTGAAGTTTGATCCTCAGCCAGTAAGTTTGTGGTGGACAACATCGTGCTCGTGGGCTTTCTCGGGTGCTCCCGTTTCCTCCCACTTTCTCATTCCACCAATTCTTCCATCATCATTCACTTCCCTTAATCATCGCCTCTCTTACATGCTAGCCTAACAGGCATAATTTTGGGACGTTAAACTCAAAAGATTTCAAAAGAAAGGAAAAATGAAGATCTTAATAGAATCAAAGTAAGAAAATGTTTACCGGACGGAATTTTTGTTGTTGAGTAAGCTTCTCTAACAGTGTATTGTTAATATCCATAAACTTCTTATTATGCAAATGATACTTGCGAATTAAAATTCTTCAACTTGATTCTAGTAATCACTATATTTTAGTTCAAATGAACTAAGAATAGCACAAATATATCAAGTGTGAGCTTTAAAGATCTCCAAATATAGTTATCAAGCTTCCCATAGGTATTGATTTGCAATGTATATGCTTTTATTTTCCCATGATTATTTGGTTCAAAACTTTACAAGAAAATAAATAACACGACAGATCTCAAATAGTAGATATTTTGATTGGTTTGTATTGTCATCATTTGTCACTAGCATAGAACGAGATCTAAAGTTTAAACTGGGATGTGGGATCTAAACCACGGTCGTGTCTTTGATTCTCTCCCACCAAGAATCAAACCCAGGACTTCTTGCATCAAATCGTTGCGTGCTGACCTTTATTAGATGATCAAGAAGAGCTGGACATGTTTCTCTTGCAGTTGAAATCCCAATATAATAGACTAAAATATTCTTGAAATTGACCCCAATAGAATAACAGTTAGGGTACCGGTAGGGGAAGGTCGTCTGGTATCGGACACCGTAGCTTTTTTCAGTTTGTCATTCTGAAAAATAGCTATATCAAATTACTTAATGCACAAACTGATACCTTGGTATCTTACACACAAAGTGCTAAAGGTGATTTGACAGGTAAAAACTAATAATATATATTTTTGTAAAAAATTAAAGGTAATACAAATTAGCATTCTTAAAAAGTGGAGGGTGGTATCGGACAAACATAAAACTATAGAGAATTGGTCTTTTGAGGTAATTTAATAACAGAACTAATTGCAAATATTAGCTGTTTACTTTCTTACACTCAAAATAGAGTTTTATTACACTTTGAAATACAGCCTAAAATAAGAGTAAAAAAATAGATCTTAAAATTCTTAGTCTCATCAATAGATGTTATTTTTCTATTCTGACACAAATCACAATGATAAATCAGTCTGCCTTCAAAATTTTCACATTGTTCAAGTCACACTGGACCAAGTCTTTACACATATTGAGCTGTATCCAATCATCAAAAGAGTCCCCGCAGATTATAATGTTTTTCAGCAAGTTTGTAAACTAGTTTTAAAAAATTCTGGTATTCTTAGTGGCATTAGACTAGTTAACTATACAAAGCCTTTACATGATTGTATAGTATTCCTTCTTGGTCACGTTCTACTAAATGTGCCTTTGTTATACGAGCAGCGAGGCTTAGCTGTTACCTCTTTTCCTTCCGACAGTTTTCGACAGGATCTCCTAATGTACTCTAAGGAACACCATATCTAGCACTGGCCGCACGTGCGTTTTTGGAAATAACTTTGTCCATGATCAACTTTATACTTTCTTCATCGCAATTGCCACGTATTTTCCGCATGGTTTTCTGAAAAAGCCAGAAACCATTAAAAAACGTCAAGTTTACTTACCAGTGTTTTGACCGATACCACCCGATTCCCTTTTGTCCGATACCAGCCGAAAGACTTGCAACTTATGAATGGCTATCTACCGGCTTGTAACAACACGAAGGCAACTATACGCCTAAATTATAATATATACACACCCTAATAAATGCTATGATTGCAATAATATATCAATACATTTATTTTGTGACAAGTTGCAGGCACACAAATCTATCTCCGTGCACCTCATTACTCGCAAAAATACAAAAACTTTGAAGCACGAGATACACCGTTCATCGAACAAATCCACTATGCCGTGGGCTTGGCTAGTTCATTTTGATCAACTCATTGAATGCTTGATATGTGCCGCCTTAAGCAGGAAATAACGAAAACTGCTTTTGTCCGATACCACCCGCTGTCCGATACCAGACGACTTTCCCCTAATCGTATTTACCATTCGTTCAAGTTTTTTTTTTTTCGGAGATATTGACACAAAATCGTATATTTTAATACAGTGTGAACCACAATAAGCTTACTTTAATAATGATATACAAGAAACACCTACAGTAATGACACATGGCTCTTTAAATGCAACAACTCAATTTCCTTTTTCCGTTTATGAAAAACATGATTAAAATGGACAATGCGTCTCGATTTCCGAGGGCTACGCAAAACATCTTGCCTTACCCGTTCGATATTTACAGTTCTTAGTGGATCACCCCTGTACTTCCTGGAGGTTTGAATTATCCCTTCAATAATTCAACTTCTTCACCAAGTTCAAAATCTTTGCAGTTAAAATTAAAAAAAAAACTTTCAGTTTAACGTCCCACGTTATGCCTTTTAGGTTAAGGGAGACGGTGATTAAGGCAAGTGAATGATGATGGCAGAATTGGTGGAATGAGATATAGGAGGAAACGGAAGTATGTCGACAAAGCCCAAGGACATAATGTTGTCCACCACAAACTTACTCGACCCACAACCGAATTAGGGACCTCACACACCAGAGGTAAGCGCTCTATGCAGTTAAATTCTTGTCTAAACTTTCTCTGCATAATTTGTGGACAATTTAGTTTCCGTATAGTACTTCACGATGAAAACACACTGAGCAACGCAGAACGAGGACACCATCTTGTGTGACGTCACTTACTTGTTGCCAGATAACCAAAGCAAAAAATATTTGAGCTGCTAAGTTCAATGAGACGCGTCGTTACTGTACGTTTTCCCTGTACAGTGACGAAAGAAATAAGTCAGTCGGGCAAGAGGAGAAAATATTCCCAACCCTGTTCACGTGAGTTAACTTCTCCGAGAAACTTGCTGCTTTCACGTGAGAACTGTAAGCAGCTCATCCAAATAAATCCAGTGTCTGCTGTAAAACAATGTTCTTTTCGATACTTAAGTTTAGTGCTTTTAGACACAGAAGAAACAATACTTGAATTTGTTTTCGAGAAAACAAACCATTCATGCATAGTAGTTTACAAGTGACAGATTACCTATTATAATTAATTTAGATATCTAAATACTCATGACCTACTCAGAGGTAATTGAGGACAATGAAAAGTGATTTCGGAAATTCAAGACTGCATTATTGGTCTAATACTATGAAATGAAAAGGTTAACATCGCACGATTATGTCCTGGAGGCTAAAGGAAAAAGATCATGAGTGAACAATGAAAGGAACTGAGGAACGAAGTGGAGGGCAATAAAGAACTCTTAGAAACAAATGGACACAATGCTGTTCAACACAAACCTACTTAGTATATGGAATCGAGCCTATGACCTTGAAACCAAAAGTTAAGCACTCTATCATTGAATCACTATACTCTAATTATGACGGAAAGGCGCTCCTGATTCCGACGTCGATTGGTTGTGTGGTGAATTGATTTGGAGTTTAGTATTCTGTTCAGCGCCGAGGTAATTTAAGACGTGGACCTATATCTTAACGTGGAATCTGGACCACAGAAACTACCACCAGGAATCGATACCAGGTCTCCCATGCCGAAGATGAGCACTCTAACAATTACTAGGGAATTCCCCGAGGTCCGGTGGTGCTATTCAGCCGCTTCGCTAGAACCGGTTGTTAAAATAGTTTCAGTTCTCAAAACCGTTTGTTAAACCCAGACAACAGTAAATATTACCCAGTTATACCTAGAAACAGTGAATTTTTGTTTAACTATCTTTGTTTTTAGAACCTCTTACAGCTACAGGGTTAAGCATATGATCTCTCAGAACAAGGTATAAGCGCTTATTTCTTAATCTCAAATGCTCAGATATCAAGCATGAGAACTGCGATTACATCACTATAGTTGTGAGGATTATTTATATTCGAAACGCATACATACCATTATCAACAACGACATGAACTTCGTGGTTTTTCTAGTGTTGTTCACGACGGGGGTCTCTCTCGTCTCGTGAAGTATGATGGAGATTCAATTTCGTTTTCAAAAAGGTTTAATTATTTCTATTGGACGATGTCGGCTTGTGTCGTTTCCTCAGCAACACTACTTTCTGCAGAGGGCGCGGTGTAGTGCTCTCAACGGGTCGGGTCGGGTCGGGTTGAAGACCGACCCGACCCGACCCGTGACCCGAATTGACGGACCCGACCCGATGACCCGACCCGACCCGACTGACCCGAACCGTGATCCGATCTGATTGACCTGACCCGATAATCCGACCCGAGCTGACCCGGTTGACCCGACCCGACAACCCGACCCGAATAACCCGACCCGACAACCCGACCCGAGCTGACCAGATTGACCCGACCCGACAACCCGACCCGGCAACCCGACCCGAGCTGACCCGACAACCCGACCCGGCAACCCGACCCGAGCTGACCCGATTGACCCGACCCGACAACCCGACCCGACTGACCCGACCCGACAACACGACCCGAGTAGCCTGACCCGACAACCCGACCCGAACTGACCCGACTGACCCGACCCGACCCGTTTGAGAGCACTATGGTCACGACACTGGGTGAACGCCAAAATGCACTCACATTGGGAAACTAGTTTTAAAAGCATAATTTTAGAAAATAAAGCATAATTTAAAATATATAGCACAATTCTTGGAAAATTCTCTTTAACTGAAAGTTTAACATAGTGTGTTAATTTTTTTAAAGCCAATATTTACAAATCAAAATCATTGAGAACATAACAATGCAACAATGAAAAGCTTATTTTCATTTCTGTAAACTTTTCGGTGTAATCCTTTGATGTGGAGAAAAGAAAGTAAAAGAAGAAATTTTTCCGCCAACAATGAATAGTATGCAAGGACTCCATACTATATTGCTACAGTGACGACGCCAGCTTTAAGTTCTTAGGGGGGCAAAGGAGGGGCAGATACATTTTCGGGGGGCGGCTATTTGCCATACCAAAAATGACATATTTATTACGTTTGACTTATTTTACATTACATTGTGTATTTCGTTGCTATTTTTATGTTAGATCTATATGATTATAAATTAAACTTATTTCAAATAAAATTTGTAACTAACAAATAAGTAACGTCTGCACATGAAATATTTTTCAATGAAACTTTTGAAGCCTAAACATAAATTGAATTACTTTCGCATATGCTACAAGTAACACATTCGTCTATATGCTACGTATCTCTCGCTCTCTCTCTCTCTCTCTCTCTCTCTCTCTCTCTCTATATATATATATATATATATATATATATATATATATATATATATATATATATATATATATATATATATATATATATATATATATATAGGGTGATCGTGCATGAATGTCGGAAAATTCGAGAGATGAATCTACAGGTAAAAACAAGCAAAAAATGTCATATGAGCATTGGGCGAATGCGGCTTCGTTTGGACGCTACAGGCGTCTGAAATGTCACCTTCCGAGGCGGCAATTTGCAATATCTCAAGAACGGAGAGAAATACGAGTGTCGGGTCAAAACATATCAAAGGAAACCCCATCCTAAGAATCCAATTATGCATAAGTAATGGCGAAACAGTGGCGGCGCTAGAGGGGGGCACAAAGAAAGTGAATGAAACATGGAGAAAAGTGAACAATTTACACTGAAAAATTGTAGGAGGTGATGTTACTTGGAACATGCAACAACAAATGTTAATGAACAAAGGCAACAACGGCTAGTCTGTAAGGACATTATGGGAGGCGGATTGTAGGAATACAGTATCTTTGTAATGGTGAGAAATAGGAATGTCGAGTCAAAAGATATCAAAGGAAATCCCATCCGAAGAATCCAATTATGTATAAGTGATGGCGAAACAGTGGCGGCGCCAGGGGGAGCAACAAGGAATACAACTCTAGGTGTACTGTATGATACATGTCCGATGACAGAGGGCGTATAGCTACAGTAGGTGGAACAAGGGGGCATGCAGAGCGTCGCGTAGTATAGTTAGTTATAGGAGTAGTGAAAGCGTGGGTAACGAAAGCTTTCGCATCGAAGGTGCAGAGGACAGCGCACAATTCATTCGTACTGAATGGGGCAATGACAGTAACAGCACAAGCGTTTTAGTGCTACACTCTACAGGCAGGGCAGTGATCCATATGTATGTGAATGTGGTTTACTTTGTGTCGTGTGAAACAGTGTTGATGTTGACAAGCGCGGGACGGACAAGTGCTATGTGTAATGCACCACAATGAATAGGGTAGTATACACTAACGCTGAAATGCCAGATATGCATTTGATGTACGGCGTAGCGGAAGGTAATGCAGAAGAAGCACGTAGGTTATATGCGGAACGCTACCCAGATCGACAAATTCAAGCACGGGGGATGTTTATTCGTATTCATCAGCGATTGCGGGACACTGGGTCATTCCTTCCCAACACAGACATTCCGAGACGATGACGCGTTCGAACACCCCCACTGGAAGAGAGGGTACTTCGACATGTGACATGGAACCCGAGTATTAGTACCCGACGAATAGCAAGGCAGGAACAAGTTTCGCATCAAGTCGTGCTAAGCATCTTGCATAGTAATAATCTCAGACCCTACCACGTACAACGTACGCATGCGTTATACGATGGTGACTATGAAACCCGACGACGTTTCTGTCGTTGGTTATACCGCCGCTGCCGTGTATCACCGGCCTTTCTAACACAGGTATTGTTCTCGGATGAGGCATTATTCACACGGGATGGTATCACAAATTTCCACAATGACCATCGATGGGCACTCAACAACCCGCATGCAATTGTAGAGACGAAGCATAAACAGCGTTTCCAATTGCATGTATGGGCTGGTACTATTGGTGACAACGTTGTGGGACTACACTTCTTACCACAGCGATTGAACGCAATATCGTATCTCCAGTTTCTGACTCAGAATCTACCTATTCTACTTGAAGATGTGCCACTGAGGACACGACAGTGTATGTGGTTTATGCATGATGGCGCCCCTGCCCACTCATGTCACACCATTCGTGCATATCTGAACAAAACATTTCCACGCAGGTGGATAGGTCGTGGTGGAAGACAAGCATGGCCCCCACGTTCACCCGACCTGAATACCCTAGATTTTTTCCTGTGGGGTTACGTGAAGAGTCTCGTGTATACACGGCCCCTGCATGATGTTGAAGATCTTCGCCAGCGTGTATGTGATGCATTTGCCACATTGCGGCAAACGCCAGCGATATTGTCACCAGTCAGAGAATCCTTACGCCATCGTTTAACTGTCTGTCTCGAAGAACAAGGAGGACATATTGAACAGCTGCTATAGAATGGCATTATGTTGACCATGGTAAGTACAATGCCTCTTGTTTTTACAGTACACTGGGTCTCATCTTCTATACGTGTTTTTTACGATCTGCACGTTTCATCACTAAAAGTGTTTAACAGTTTCTTTGCAGCTCCCATGCGCCGCCACTGTTCCGCAGTACGTGTGCATAATTGGATTCTTCGGATGGGATTTCCTTTGATATCTTTTCACCCGACATTCCTATTTCTCTCCGTTAAAATGATACTGTATTTCAACATTCCATCTCTCATAGTGTCCCTACAGCGTAGGCATTGTTTCCTTTGTTCATTAACATTTGTTGCCGCATGTTCCATATAACATCCGCTCCTACAGTTTGTCAGTGTAAATTTTTCACCTTTCTCCGCATTTCATTCACTTTCTTTATGCTTCCCCTGGCGCCACCACTGTTTCGTCATAACTTATACATAATTGGATTCTTCGGATGGGATTTCCTTTGATATCTTTTGACCCGACATTCCTATTTCTCACCATTACAAAGATACTGTATTCCTACAATCCGCCTCCCATAATGTCCTTACAGACTAGCCGTTGTTGCCTTTGTTCATTAACATTTGTTGTTGCATGTTCCAAGTAACATCACCTCCTACAATTTTTCAGTGTAAATTGTTCACTTTTCTCCATGTTTCATTCATTTTCTTTGTGCCCCCCTCTAGCGCCGCCACTGTTTCGCCATTACTTATGCATAATTGGATTCTTAGGATGGGGTTTCCTTTGATATGTTTTGACCCGACATTCGTATTTCTCTCCGTTCTTGAGATATTGCAAATTGCCGCCTCGGAAGGTGACATTTCAGACGCCTCTAGCGTCCAAACGAAGCCGCATTCGCCCAATGTTCATATGACATTTTTTGCTTGTTTTTACCTATAGAATCATCTCCCGAATTTTCCGACATTCATGCACGACCACCCTGTATATATATGTAGAGAGAGAGCCAGAGAGAGAATTTACGAGGAGCTGCTGAAAATGTCGTAGTCCAATCCAGAAGGAATGTAGGTACTAGGTAGAAAAATGAAACCGTAGTTTAGAAAAACATATCTCTGTATGTACAAATATAAATTTTCATATTAATAATGAAATTCTTATTGTTTCTCAGGCCTCTGAAGTGATTATGTGTGCCCAAACAGATAATTTCACGAGCATTCAGATCCTTACTTTTATAACATTTTTGTTCCACCAAGGAAAATCACCGAAGTAAATTAATTAGGAAATCAGTGAAACACCACGGGACTCTCCTCCGTTATATATAGTGGTGAAGAAGTAAGTGGCTTAGTATAAACGTAACAATTTCTCAACAAATTATGCTTTACATCCAGGATGATTAAAAGCAATGACTCTTCCTGGAATCATGGATGCAATTTGTGACATTATTCTTGAAAATTGCAGCATTTCAGCCAGTGGTGGATATAGTTTGGGGCCGGAGGGCCTAGGCCACCCCAGTTTTTGTGTGACAAAAATAATTTAAGCTATTTATATTTATTATAGTCTGAGGTCTGCACCCGGCTTTCTCAGTTTTTACCTTCTCAGCAAAACTTGTGTCAGGGATTCTGGGCATTTCTTTGGAACTCGTCGGTAGCATAATTCAGAATGGCTTGGGTATGCGCAAGTTCTCGGCATAATGGGTTCCCAAAATATATGTCAGGAGAATAAAAGGGTAACGGCATTAAGAGAAGTATTCTTCCAATTTGACCGTAATGCTGATCAATTTCGCTGACGAATAGTAACCATAGATGAAATATGGTTGTACCACTATGATCCTGAATCGGAACAACAGTCAATGGAGTAGTAGCACTCATTTCTCCATCGCCCCAAGAAGTTCAAGACACAGAAGTAGGTTGAGAAACTGTTTGGAACATTCTTCTGGTATAAATATGGAGTGGTAGACTACCTCCTCAATGGTCAGATATTTAATCCAGAATCTCTACATTACTTAAAAACTGAAAGAAAAATTCAAAGTTCAACGCTGCGGAAAATGAAAAGAAAGGAATTCTGTTCCTTCAGGAGAATACACCTGTCCATCATGCCCCTGCGAACATAACTGACATTGCATAATCTAGGATTTCAATGTCTAGATCATCATTCTTATTCCGCAGATTTAGCTCCGTCTAACTATTACGTGTACTTATTTCCTAAACTTAAATAACACTTGAAAGACGCCATTTTAGATATGATAGGGGTCAGTGGCGGCGTAAGGCAAACTGGGGCCCGGGGCCAGTGAAATAGATCGGGGCCCCTTTTCGAACAATCGTGATTTATACACTTCTATTTTTGACATTCATTTACATAATCATTATTTCTGTTTCCTCCTCCCCCTTTCCCGTTGGTGTGTTCAGATCATTTTAATCTTGGATATATTAAATAAATAGGGATGACATTCAGCATCCCTGTCTATTTGTTAATGCTTAGAATCGCCTTCAGTCTGGTATCTAAAAATAAACCTGGACCAGGACTATCATTGCATATTTTTTTTTCTTTTTTATTCATTTTCAAAGGACACGATAGAAAAAGGATTAGAGATACAAGTGTAACGGAAACTACATCCCACGACAGAAAGAGCATAATCTGAAGAACAAATAAAACGTAACAAAAAGGAATCCAGAATTTATCCTACACCTATACTATCCTAATATCAACGGATACTGTAATTAGATGGAATAGTGGAAGTAATCCTCCTAATAATACATTTAGAAACAAATTTGCGTACACAACTTAACAATGAGCTGATATTGATAAAATTGCAAATAATAATACAACCGATGCGATTTCTAAATGTAAGATCTATGTTTTCTAGAATTTTCTTGTTCGGTTCTCGCCTTTGGTGTTTCTCCTGTGCAATTTCTCATATGGTTAAGTTTATTCATAGTTTCTCCCTGTCTGAATTTACGCTACATGGGTTTTATTTGATTAGATTTTTCTTCTACAATTAGTCCCATTCACTTTAACATTTGGTTTCTCTCCAGTGACCATACACAATACTTAAACACTTTTTTTAAAAAAAACCGAAATATCAGTAAATAATGGCTAGAATAGATTTCTCCCCTGCGTGTCTTCTTCATTTATCTTTTACTAGGTTTCTCTCTAGTGATAATGTACGATCTATTTAATCCCACTACTTTTGCCGAAGTATCAATGAATAATTAAGCACTAGAATATTTCTCTCCTGCTTGTCTTTTTACTATTGTTTCCAGATTTCGCACTTGTTTTATGATTATATTATTTTGTATTTAATAATTCAGTCATGTTTATATTCTGTCACTTATGACTATTTCCATTATCACTTACTAACATACTTACTATTAGAATATATTATAACAAAAAATCCTGTATATATTGAATAATTGGGGATTTATTATAGATTAAACATGTGAGCACAGAATTCTACTACGGGCTATACCACCCTACTTTTCATTACCACCTATCACCAGTCAACTGACAAATCTTCACGGCTTTTTATTTCTCTTTTGGTATTTTTGTATTTTTATTGCCTTTACTTCAAACATGAAACAACTTTCGACAGTAGTTCCACTACCATATTAGCCTCTGTTTCACCAACATTCAGAATGATACCTTCCTTGCTTTGGTAGCAGCGAAAAATCCAAAATCCAAAGTGCATGCTATTTCATTTTCGATAGAAAGAATGACCAGAATCGTGAATCTTTCTTGAGTCATTGTGGAACGCAAGTACGATTTTATCAATTTCATTTTGCTGAAAGACCTCTCACATGATGCGACAGATACGGGCAGTGCTACCAAAATCTGAAGAGCGGTTGCCAAACTTCAGTAAAATTCAAACCAGTAGCGTAGCGTGGTATTCCGAAATGGGGATGCCAAAGTTAGTCACTTGTGCGATACAATACTACTAAAATCAGCAATACATAGCTATACCGATGGGAAATATAGGGTTGTAAAAATTTAGGGGGGAGGCCCCCTAATTGGTGGCCTAGTGGGGCATACAGAAGCAAATGCGTGGATTACGTCAGAAGCCAATAAGCAATTGTCTCAGCTTATTTTTACCACTACCGTGTGACAAGAAAACTCGGCCCCGCTGTTGTATGAACATTGTTTCCAGTATAGTTCCCTTTATTTCTTTCTCGTGGGCAGCTTCTTTCTTCGCATACCATACTTCAATCTCGTTCTTTAAAAAGTCACCATTAGAAATTTGTCATCTTGAGTCCGAAATTCAGACGCCCATTCGTGAATATGGGCCTGAGTGTATACGTGTATCATTTGAAGATGTAAATAGAAAACACTTAAACCAACTCTGGGGGCCTGTTTCTGAGTATGTATTTCGTTGTCAGATATCCAGATACTGAAGGCAGGGGCGCAAATCTGTCTTCAACATTCGGGGAACGGGTAAGACGGTTCCCATTTTTTAAAGCAATGTTCAAAACATTTATGAAGTTGAAAAACAATGCTGTGGAGGATCAGAGTTGTCTTTAACATTTGGAGAAGGGCAAATTTGAGGGAGAAGGGCATATTTGAGGCTTACTCTGGGGGGAGGGGTGATGAAACTCATATTACGGTAGATGAATCTGATTTCTGAGGTGAACCTGTTGTATATTATATACCAGGCGTTGTAGATAAAATTGTGATACGTGTCAAGTGTCGTGAACACATTCTGAAATCTGAATACATGCATATTTATAATTGATATGTTTCTATTTACGCATCCACAATGATCCACATTAAAATTTTAGGACACATGTTTTGTAATAATATAAATAATGACTTCCCCAAAACTATGAAAGAAAATCAACTATGTATGGCGCAACAATACTCTTATTTCAGCAAAATTATGATGATCACAATAGCATTATAGGAATCGTTACAGGAATTAAACAAATAGTTGAAAATAGACTAACAATAGTAAATGATAATGAAATATTAAAAAACACGATTCTTTTTTTAAAATGCAACAAGTCAAGGGAAACAATTTCATCCCACTTTCCTTTGTGGCATTCGGATACAAATCATCACAATTTCAAATCGGGTGGAGGGGACATGTCTCCCTCATCTCCTCGGGATATGTGCTAATGAATGAAGGGCCCAAGCAATCTTTGCGAGCGGCGAGAATGCTGGCTCTCTTGGTCTACCAGATCGATGACCGTGATTCTACAGAATGCTTTATATTTACACTTGTGTGTGTGAGCTCCCTCAAAGAGTTTCTGGCCACGCCACTGGACATACTATGTATTTATGATGAAGATTAATAGTTTGCCATTAATTACGATTACAATTACGATGCATTTAATTACGGTTAAAGCATAACTATTTTTATAATATTATTTAATATTATTTACATAACCGACATGCTTCAAAAAGGCATTGAACTAGCCATTTCTGTTTTGTTCTCTTTCCTTGACGTTGGCGCTCGTACGTTCTGTACAGAAACTATAGTTTAGTTCAAAACAAATAGAGTTGGAAATACTTGAAGATATGCCAGCGTAGAGTTGCAAGGGGTGAAGGGAGTTAAGAAAGCAAGTAGTTGCGCATGCGCACTCCACAGACAGCAGACGAAAACCCCGTTTCTTGCAGTAGGCTTGGATGCCCAAGGAACATAGCATACGACAAGAGGAAAGATAGAAAATGTGCATCTGAGTGACGCGCATGCGTAGGTTCCGCTTATCAAAGTAAGGCGAGAGAGCACATCCAGAAGATTGCAGTGGAAATAATTGTGATAATTACAAGCAAACAATTAATATACAATGAAATACGTATTTTTTCTTATTAATAGGGGATGCCGGGCATACCGGCGTTCCCTTACGCTACGCCGCTGATTCAAACCCCATTGAAGATACATATTTCAGGATGCCTTGTGGGGAAAAGTCAAGTTGTTCCTTAGCTTTCTGAGGACACCTTAGTGAACGGAATCTTACAATCGTGAAACAATTCTAAGCCATCCAGGTCATTCGGGTAGAACAAAGCCAGATCAGAGCAACATGCTTTTAGCCTTTCCCCACTCTCATCATCTAGCTGCTGCACAAAATTGGCCATAGAACACAGGAATACAAATCTGCTGTTCAGGTCATTCTTCTGAGAAAACTGATCATATATTTGTTGTCATCTAGAATTTCTTTATAGAGCGCTTCACTTCAACCTCTGCAGTCAGAGGTTCATTCTTTGGTTCTCCAGGCATGCATCTCCTTCTATTGTGTGTACCCACAGTAATGTTCCATGCCCTGCAACTTCCTTCAGCTGCGGACATAATTTTCTTGCCCAGCTCAAGTCTCCAGGTATCAATGGTGTTAGCCAGGCTCTGTAACTGAATAAGAGTTTGATTGAAACTCATATCCTGAGATTGAAGGCATTTTTGGATCTGATCAATATATGAGAGATCTGAAGACCAGAAATATAGTAAAGCGATGAAGTTAAATGACTGGATGCATGCAAGAAGACCAGCATCTTTTCTAGTATCAAGCGTTTCAGTCGAAGTGTCACGCAAATCTTCCAACAGATCAATTACTTCATCCAATTGACTAGAAGTGACTTCAAAGCTTCTGCTTTTGAACTCCATCTAGTCTCACTTTCACGTTTCAGACCAATCTTTGCAGCACATCTTCGAGATTTTGCAGCACATTCCATCGGTAAGTAGATCTAGAGAAGAATACCAACAAACGTTCCATTGCGCCAAACAAAGTGACCGCCAGAACGTTAACGCGTGCAGCATGTACGCTACAAGATTCAATGAATTACTGTTACAGGGAACGAAAATGGTCAAATGACTTAAATTCCGTATCAGAGTTTGAACTCCAGAATATTGCCCGACCATTGTAGCCTGATTATCATGAGACTGGCCATTGTAATTTTAATGTCAAACCTATCATTTTGAAGTTTCTTCAGTATTTCAGCAGAAATACTCTCAGAAGTCTTTCCTTCAACAGGGATGAAACCAATAAAGGCTTCCCGAACTTGAACAGAATCGCGTTGTATGTCAACAAATCGAATGATTTGTGACAACTTGAGTTGAGTTGAGTTGATTTTAGTTTAGCGTCCCTTTCAGCAGCGAGGCTATATGAGACGTGGACCTACTGATTAACGTGTAATCCGAACCCCATGAGCTCCCGCCGGGAATCGAACCCGGGTCTCCCACGCCAAAGGCGCGTACACTAACCACTTAGCCACGAAGGAGCTCTAATTTGATTTGTGACAACTGTTCCACATGAGAACTATCAGGAGTTGAATTAAATATAATGCTAAAGTATTTTGAATATTTGAACATTTGTTTTCTTATTGAACATTTTCTTCATTCTAAGTTTGTGGACTGAAATGTAAATTCATACACCAAAAAACAAGAGCAGAAATGGGGAAACCAGCTAAGCAAAAGGGTTTCTCTCGCTGAAAATTCGACTTGTAAAGGTAAAAGAAAACAGACAGAAGGACAAGTGAATCAGCTACTTTAGCTTCTGCACCAAAGAGCTTTTAGTTAGCAACATAATGCTAGTACCCTAATGAAGCATTATATACGTTGATCCCTTCTTTCTACCCTTCCCTTGAACTGATATATGAATAAATAGATAAATAAATAAATAAAAAGTGATATTTTAGGAAGGAGGCTAGCTGACAGGGCCTTATTACTTGCATCATAAGACCTTAGAATGTAAACAACACAATATACTTTTTTTTTATTATATTTTAATCTACATTCAGCTTTTTCCTTTAAATTTTTCTAACAAAGAGTAAGGTTATTGAACGGAGTAAAACTTTTATTTTATTCATATTTTAATCCACATACATTTTTTCTTTAAATTTCTTTGGGGCCCCAAGAGAGTAAAACTTTTATTTTATGTATTTTTCACCTACATCCAACTTTTTTCTTTAATTTTCTTGGGGGCCGCAAGAAAGTGAAACGTTTGTTTTATTTTTTCACTACATTCAGCCTTTTCCTTTAAATTTCTTTGAGATCCCAAGGAATATAAAGAGTTTACTTTATTTTTCACCTATATTCAAAGTTTTCCTTTAAATTTCTTTGTGAGCTTCCAAGATAATGAAACTTATATTTTATTTATTTTTAATCTACATTCATTTCTTTCTTTAAATTTCATTGTGGTTCCCCAAGAGAGTGAGGCCCGAAGGTATAGCTTGTTTAGCTTATACGAAATTCCGGTACTGATTAGCTATATTAGACAGATATTTCTGTTGTTTCATCCGTTATTTGTTTTAATATTGATAGAAAATTAATTGCGTTTACTTTTAGGAAAGGTGTGGATTATAAACCTTGACAGTCCTTGTACGGCTCATGTTAACAAGGTTCCTTAGTAATTGTTTTTTGCCTACCGTCGGGGGCCCGGGGCGGGGGCACCGCTCGCCCCGCTCTTACGCCGCCACTGATAGGGGTAGTGCTACGAACAGTGGTGCGAGGAATTCTAGATTTTTTTAACTTTTCTGCAAAAACTGGAGCACTGTACAAGGTAGTATATTGACTCTCGGGGGAAGAGAAGAAGAAGTAAAACTTCACCAATTCACGTGCACTCCTTCTGGGTTGGGCTACGAATTTTTCAGCAGTTCCCAGTCAATATGGTAGACGTCACGTCAGTACTTTGAAACAAAATAAGTAAAGGAGCACTAGTATAAACCAATTACTAACTAAAGATCAGCACTCTGACAATACATTTTATTGGGAATCAATTTCATTCCATAATTTTATTATTATCATTTGCAGGAAGGGAAAACACAACTCTTTTTATCTCCTTCAAAAAATTAAGCCCTGGTAGTTGCAAACTAAGCTGTTATAAGCACATCCTCTGAATATTGGAAGCCGAGAATAATGTTTCAGAAAAAAGAAGTTTTAAATAAAACAAAATATGAAACTGAAAACTTCAAACCTGGACAAATACAAACAAGTTACGTAACTGGTTTTACCTTTCTTTTGTTTCCAATCAAAGTTGATTCAATGAGAAGAAAATAAGTCGACCAAATCAACTATTGTTCGCTAGGCACAATTATTAAAAATCATAAGAAAGAAGTATAACTAAAATTTACCTCAAAAGGGGCTAAATTAGAAAACAGAAATATGCGTGCATACCCAGACGCTCAAAGAAGAAAGCTTGAGGATTAATCTGCCACATAGTAAATTCATGGAAAGTAGACTACAATTTGTCAATGAGATTGGTTATGATACTGATATATAATACTACATGAAGAATGTTTAAAGATTGTACGAGTTTGGGGGGGCTGTCTAGATGGTAGTCAGGGGGGCAGAAGTAGCTACTAGCTCGCCCCCTTGCCCCCCTCTGGCGTCATCACTGTATTGTTATGTTTACTTTTTGAACTTAAGCACTTTCTGTACTTTTTGGTGGGATCTTTTACTTTCCCTTTCTGTATACGCAAGTCAATGACTCATGATAGGTAGAAAATTGCTAAATCGTTAGATCTTTAACAAGTTGTGGATATGTTTGCTGCTGCCCTCACGAATAGAAAGATCCTCTTCAAGTAGAGGGATGAACCTATAAGTTATTTTCTTTACCTGTAAAAGTGTATTGGCTTCCACTTAAGTCAACCAGCTACACATATTTTAAACGCCATGATTAAATAACTATTTACTTATATTAGAAATCCTAGTTGTTTGAGGTACTAAATTCTTATATTTTCCCTGTTTTCCAAAGAGTAAAATCATGAACAATAAAGATGGAAACATTCACCTTGAATACACACACACACACACACACACATATATATATATATATATATTGGAGATGTCCCCCTCAAAATCCTCTTGGACCCTTCATTGGCCCCCCCCCTGAAAAAAACTCTAGCTACGCTACTGGACACCATGCACCAGAGATGAATTCTCTACCACTGAGCCACCGCGGCCCTGCTTGGGCTCGGTTGTCCATATCCAATCTCTCTTTTGGCGTTGCTTAAACAACTTCTAGTTTTGTTCTAAATCCAGACTCCATATTGGCGTAGATATTAATATTACAGTCGATTGGTAAAATCAATCTTCCACATTTAAAAATTAAAGTACACACAAATAGAAAAATAAGCATTTATCACAAAAACACTAGCTGCAAGTGTTCAAAATAGATTTATGGTTTCTATAAAATCAATTGAAAATTGCTATTTTTAATTAGGCAGCTAGTGAAAAACAGCAGCTTTCGACTCCAGCCGAGTTTAAACTCAACCTAAACTCAGTTGACCAAAGTGAACTGACTCGACTGACCCGACCCGATAACCCGACCCGAGTGACCCGACCCGAGCTGACCCGATTGACCCGACCCGAATAACCCGACCCGACAACCCGACCCGAGCTGACCCAATTGACCCGACCCGAATAACCCGACCCGACAACCCGACTCGAGTTGTCCCGATTGACCCGACAACCCGATCCGAATAACCCGACGCGACAACCCGACCCCAGCTGACCCGACTTACCCGACCCGACAACCCGACCCGATTAGCCTGACCCGACAACCCGACCCGAGCTGACCCGACTGACCCGACCCGAATTGACCTGATCCGACCCGTTTGAGAGCACTAGCGGTGGTTCAGTGGTAGAGTGTTCACCTTCCGTGCTTGGGGTCCCTGGTTCGATACTAGCTCGCGCCGTGTGGACTTTGTGGTGGACAAGCACCGTCGTTTTCTCATTTCCCGTTTTCCTCCCACTTTCCATTCCACCATTGATTCATTTCTCATTATCACCGTCTCCTTTAGCCTAACCGGCACAACCATGGGACGTAAAACTGAAAAATTTCATTTCATTTTTACTATTTTCTGCACACAATAACACACGTATGAGTAAATAGCATGTGTATCAGTTTTCAGTATTATAGCGTTTCGTTTACTCGTCATACATTTGAATTAAAAGATCATATAGTTGTAGCATCTCTACTATCACATAGGTTGTGTTTTAAATATCCTAATCATTTATTGCAAAATTGCTGCTCGTGAAATTTTCACCAATATTGCGGCAATCGTTTAAGTCAACAGGTATCATTATTTCTCTTTGTTAAGGGAGAAGTTTGGATCACAAATTCTTTATGAGTGAGATTAGGAGGTTAAGGAAGAATCATGCTTAGTCTTGAAGGAAGTAGTAAAAAAAACAATAGGTAACAGGAAGAAGACCCTTAGGTAACAGGAATAAGAAAGACATTTTAGTTGAATATTATGATGCCCCCACCAAACGAAAAACTTTATTTTCAGATGGACAATGACCCAGACATGTTCATCTTCCATTAACTAATCAAGGATCAGATCTCATATAAAGCGCTCCAACAAAACTGTTGATTGAAAGTGTTGAGAAATGAGATATTTCATTCACCATGTGTACGGGGACACTTGGTCGAAAAGGTGTTCAGACATTCAGAGTGAGGTTTCTCTTCGGTTTTCCTCATTCATATCAGGCAAATGCCGGGATGAGACCTAACATACAGGTCCCAGTCCACTTCCTTCCTTTCCTATTGCTGTCTTCCTTCATCACTAATTGATTCAATGCCTTCTCAAATCAATGCGGTGATAAATAATCATGGTTCGCAGACACGTTATTAGGTTTAAAATTATAATATTTTTATGTTTATTGAAAGTGTTTTGTTCAACACTAATATTAGTTTGAAGATATGAGGTGTTCAGGATCAGAGGGAAAAAATAGTTCTAACAGTAAACATTTGGAATTGCTAAAGCAAAGAGAAATATTTTATCTTGTTCTTTTTGTTTAATAAGTGTAATTATACTTTTTCTTTTCCTATGGGAATTAACAATTCTTTTTATTCCATCATTTTTCTATTGAAATTAGGAAAAATATTCTGAACAATTTTGAAACATACAAGGCCAAGGCGTAGTTAAGTAGAATATTTTATTTTGTTATCTGTGTGAAATATATTTTTTTTTCTTTCTTTCTTCCTATATATGAGAATTAACATTTCCTTTTAATCTTATTATGGAAATTAGAAAATGGACATTCAGAACACTTAATGCCAAGAAGTAAGCATATCTCCATGAAATAAGCATATCGTTTTCTTTCTTTCTTTCTTTCTTGATTCTTATCTAGTCGATCGCCAGTAGTTCGCCTGAAGGCAAAACATCGCACGGGAAACAAGCTGATTCGACACGTGCCAATGTACCTTCTGAACAGGGTTGGATGTTCATTTTTTCTCTTTCCTGCTTTCATAAAAAATACATATATTC
The DNA here is from genome assembly GCF_964235325.1 of Thermobia domestica. Lineage (NCBI taxonomy): Eukaryota > Metazoa > Arthropoda > Insecta > Zygentoma > Lepismatidae > Thermobia > Thermobia domestica. The sequence goes on along the minus strand of NC_137465.1, from coordinate 146,078,972 downwards.
TCTTCTGTACAGTTATTTAACGTTTATAATGGTAAATCTTACTTTATACTTTGAATCTTCAATATTACCAGGATAAAGGTGTTACGTTACATTTTTTGAAACGTTGCATTCTGGCGGTTCATGCGCGTGTTATATGTTAATCATGCTACGTTAACACATTATTTAGTGAGTCCTCGTCTGAGTGTAGATATTAAGAAACGATGAAACCGGTATGTTAACGGGGACAAAGTTGTGAAAGTCAATTTTCCCGTCATATTGAATTTGTTACATAACAACACTGACCATGAACACTTTTTATTATACATATATATTTAGTTCTTGATAGTTATAGTATTATTTGCAGCTCTACCGATGAAATCTTCATGGACATATTAAAGTTGTGATTTATTATGCTAATTATCAAATACTTCACAAGCAAATCGATGATTAATATAATAAGTACTCATATAATAAGCTTCCACCGGTTCAACTTCATTTACGGATCTGTAGTTTACGCTGAATTATTTTTTTAATAGATCCGAGACATATAATACATCTTAAGACATTTACAATTCTTAGCAAGATCCACTCTTTAATGCAGATACTCTAGGAGTAAAATTTCACTATTTCAAAATCATGCAATCTTACGTTAAAGTAAACGATAATTGTCACTATGTAGAACTAATTTTAATTTGTTCTAAGATTAAATTTTGTCAATATTTATGTTAATCTAAAATGTAAAATTTAATAACATTACTTTAATTTTACTTGCAGGATAACACTAATTATTGGTTGACACTTCGTTTGAAGAACTTCGTAAAGATCATCTTTCTTCTTCCTTCAAGAACGAAAGGTATGTGTGTATATGGTCTTGAGTATGTAAATTAGTAACAAAATGATTTTCATCTTTAAACCCTAAATATGTTATTTCCCAAATTTAAATTGATGTAACTCTTTAAATTATGAAGCCACGTATATATATATATATATATATATATATATATATATATATATGTGTGTGTGTGTATGTGTGTGTGTGTGTGTGTGTGTGTGTGTAAACAGGTGCAAACCTAGAATTTGAGGGTGGCTCACCATGTTTCTTTCTGCATGTACTTGAAAACAAAAATTGTATTTAATCAGTAAAATAAATTTTGATGCTATGCACTGTTGGCCACAGTTAATTATCAATTAGTGAAACTAGCTGGATAACTTTTATTGGTTTTCACAAATATCAGTTCTTGTTTCGGAACGAACACACAAGTTTTAAATATCGCATTGGTAACATTCATTTTATTGCAACATGATGTTTCCAACTTGATTGATAAAAATATTATTTTCCACTTGTAAAGGATACTATGATGTAACTAAAGCGAGATATTCAAGTTCACTTTTTTTTCAAAACTCTTATAATAAACCATAATGAATTTACTACAATTCATACAAACAAGACTAGCGAACATGATGCTGAAAGAGAGAAAGCCTGTTATCGATTTAAAAAAAAAAAAAAAAAAGTTTTTCTGTTACCTCAAATTTATAACAGTAATATTTTATTTATATAAGCTGAACTTTTGCTGTTATTCAAACTTAATGGAGGGGTAATTACATAAATAATTAGTTAGAAGCGTACGTAGTTTAGAAAAGTAAAAATATGTTCACAGTATTTCACGAACGTATATTAACAGTATCTTCGTTGCACTTGTATGCGAATAAAGTACACTCACTGTTATTCTTATTTAATGAGACAGCTTTGCGAAATTATTTTAATTCATTTGACCACTTTTTTTTGTCAGTGATTGCAGCACAGGAAAGCAAATGAACTTATTTTTCTTGTTTTTTCTATATAAAAATTAATTACACATTTAATGAGTTATAAATTTATGGAGACATCAGAAACAAACGTTCATGCAAGACAGGTAAAATTTTAAAGAATGAGCATGATCTATCTTCTATAATGATATTATACACAGGTAATGCATTAAGTATTCCTTTGTCATAATTTCCTTGCTATAGATAAGTGTAGTATATAATTAGAGAAGTACGTAAATTATTCATGTATTATTTGGTTAAAAGAGAGGTTCCACGTTATTTTCGCAGAAAGATCCAAATATATAAGCTCCAGTAGGCTACACATCTTTTGCACCAAGGATCAGAGTCCTAGAATGAGGTGCATATATTTCATAACAAAAAAAAAACATAGTTGAATACACTGACCAGGTGAAACATTATGACAACCAACTACTTTTTCAACGAAGTCGTTGGACTGAGGTAAGAGGCACATGACACTGCAGAACCACTTGCCACACGATGACAATGACAAAGATATAAGTTGATAAATCAGTGGGATGTTTGTCCGTAGAATGAGGAACACCACGAAATGTTAGAATTTGATATTTGCAAGTTGTGATTACCAGACGTAAACAGCGCGACTTGCCGGGTTCTCGTGAGTTGCCGAGGTTAGTATCTTGCAAAGGTGAGCAAAGCAAGCTAAAACCAGCACAAAATCACTATGTCTGGGGCTGTCACACCTCATTAATGATGTCAGATGTCTTAGATTGTCGAGGTTGCTAGACAAGATAAGGCGCAGACTGTAGCACAATTAGTAATAGGTTTTAACAATGGAAAAACCACGAGTGTGCCTGAGCACACAGTTCATCATACTCTGTTAGATATGGACCTCAGCAGCCGAAGTTCTACACTTGTATCAATCTTGATCGCAGGGCAACGTCGACTACAACTGTAATAGACAAGTGCACATCGTCATTGCATCACAGAACGATGGTACAACGTTGCATGGTCCGGTGAATCACCATAATGCATCATTACATCGACAACCGGGTCAGAATACATCGTCTTCCAGGAAAGTAATTGCTCGGGACGTGCACAATAGGACGACGAGAGGCCGGTGGCGGCTCCATAATGATTTGGAGAACATTTACAGAGTTATCCATGGGTCCAATATTGTGTGTAGAGTGCACCATGACTATTCCTAGCTATCTGTAGGCCATTGTTGATCATGTACACCCATTCATTTTGGCTATGTTTTCAACTGGTAATGATATATTTCGGCAGGATAACGCTATTTGTCACAAGGACAACGTTGGATGGTAGTGGTTAGGGTAAAATACTAATTTTAACTGCTACAATGACCCCCAAACTTACCGGATCTAACCTAATTGAACGCTTTTAGAATGTCATTGAACGTCAGATTGTTCATCGCTTCCTCTGTGGAAATTACAGAAATTAAGTAAATCGTGTGTGCAGACGTGGTTTGCCATGCCATCTACTAAGGCATCATTGCTTCCATTCCAAACAATATTGATGCTGTCCTGTCAGCCAAAGGTGGGCATATCAGACATTAGGTAAATGGTCGTAATTTTCTGGTTGGTCAGTTTATTGGAAAAAACTTTTGCAAACCAGTAGATGCTAGTTTTCCGCTATTATCCCATTCTGAAGGATAGACGTTTCTATGTTTAAATTATCTTTTGCTGTTTGTTTAAGCGTATTCATTTATTTTCCACAACAGTTTGAAGTAGTTGTAGATATATATATATATATATATATATATATATATATATATATATATATATATATATATATATATATATATATAGATAGATAGATAGATAGATAATGTATTTGTGATGTGTGAGTATGAGAGAGAGAAATGGAAATTTCTCGTGAACACTTCCGGGCAGTATTTTTTAAAAATGACTTTTAATGTAGTTTAACACCAAATGTATATTTTTTTAAAAAATTGAACCTTAAGAGTATATCATAATTCTGGACATTATCTTATTAAACATACTATGTCATGTCCTATTGCTAGTATCATAACGGAAATCGCAATAAGGTATGCTTCAAGATTATTTTCATCTTTATATTCATGGTATACAATACGCATAGTAATCGTACAGCGTTGGTTTTTAGGTCTTAAAAATTCGTTTTTTTCTACTTTCTCGGAAACTATATTAAGGATGGTCCATAAGTTTTAGTACAGTGGATTATTTTGGAAACAAACATGATTAAAGCAAATCTGACATGAGGAGGGCGGACTTGGGCAAAGGAGCTACCGATTGATGTATGCGTGGTGAATGGCGGCCATTTTGATGGCCGCCATCTTGAATCCGGGTTATTTTTCAAATGGAAAGGTAGGTATTTGATACATCAATTAACACTGCTTTTACAGGGGAATGCAGTCACGCAAGCAGAAATGCGGTACCATGTCCCGTTCCAAAATTATGACACCCAAATTCCCACCTACAGGATTTGCTCCACATGTTGCCCGTCCATTGCAACACACAACCGGAGTCTCTTAATCAATGCCTCCTGAACCCGTAACAACACAGCGGGGCTGATGTTATCACAGGCGTTATAAATACGTCCCTGTAGGTATGCAGCATCCCGAATCTCACAGGCAGCGCATAGTGCGGTGAGGCGCCATCTTGCTGAAAATATCGCGGCAAGGTGGCAACAGGGCGGAGAAGCAACGGAAACGCCAACTTCTGTAACATTTCCAGATATTGGACACCATATAGAGTACCAGGAATGAATAAGGGTTCTGTGATCGACGTGTTCCATATGCCACACCACACCATGATATGAGCAGGGGTAACCCTCTTGCAGGGATTGATCGCATGTGGGTTTGCATCCGACCAATGTTGCATTTCTGGCGATTCACTTCCCCATTCAAATAAAAGTTTGCCTCGTCTGTGAAGAGAACGCTGGCTGGGAAATGCGAATCTCGGTAATATTGTGATGAAGCCCAATTGGCCAATTCCATGCGCCGGTCTAGATCATCCTCTGAAAGGTTGTGGACAAGTTGCAGCTTGAAGGGATGTCACTTGTTCATATGGAGAATCCTATCACGGAAGCACGTGGTACGCCTGTTATCGCTCATAGTTGTCTTGTGCTTCGCTTAGGACTTTTCACACTCACAGCAAGCACCATTTGTGAATGTCTTCTTATCTGGGGGGCGCGGTGGCTCAGTGGTAGAGCGTTCACCTCTGGTGCTTGGGGTCCCGGGTTCGATCCCAGCCCCCGCCAAGTGAACTTTGTGGTGGACGAACACCGTGCTCGTGGGTTTTCTCGGGGTACTCCCGTTTCCTCCCACTTTCTTCATTCCACCATTTCACTCATCTCTCATAATCACCGTCTCCTTTAGCCTAACCGGCATAACCGTGGGACGTAAAACTCAGAGATTTCAGAGATTTCATTTTGTCTTCTTATCTGTCGCGGTTCGTGGGGGACCTGACCATGGTCTGTCGGCAACATTACCAGTTACATTGAATTTCCTAATGAGGTAGCTAACGGTGTTGTGGCTTATTGCAGGTCTTTCGGGGTGGCGTGCGTTGAAGTCCTGGGCAATGACACGACTGCTTCTTTCCCAGATATGAGGATGATCTCAATTCTTTCCTGCTTCGTCAGTGCCATCTCGCTCTACCTGCAACGAAAAGAAAATCTGTCAAATTTGGGGCGTCACGTCTTGCTTGCAGCATTAGTGTCATGTCGCTCTCACTGCAAGGAAACAGAAAACCATCAACTTTGAGGCGTCATAAGTTTGGAAAGGGACATGATAACGCATTTCTGCTTGCGTGACTGCATTTCCCTGCAAAAGCAGTGTTAATTGATTTGTCACATGCCTACCTTCCTATTAAAAAAAATAATTTGGATCCAAGATGGCGGCCATCTTGATGGGCGCCATTCACCACGCATGCATCAATCGGTAGCTCCTTTGCCCAAGTCTGCCCTCCGCTAGTCAGATTTGCTTTAATCATGTTTGTTTCCAAAATATTCCACTGTACTAAGACTTATGGACCACCCTAAAGATTTACAGTCAATCATATTTTTTTGTCAACTCAATGAGATATTCAGATCGGAAATCTTTCATTTTTAGACATTCTGTTTTTCATTCAATGCTAATAACATTGTGGGATTTAGGTCCTACATTTTAGGATTTAGTTCCTAAATCTTAGGACATGCACTAAATACTATAATACTGTTTGTGCTGTCTCATTGTTTGATTTGAATTATTGTAAGTTATATCATACAAAACTAGCACTTTCTCCAGTACATTAGGAAATTGTCTGATTTATTTTCATCATTATTCGTTAGACTTATCTTAAGAAGAAAGGGATTGCCACATATGTGTGAAATTGATTACTATTATTGAGTACGTGTGTTTTCCCTGTTTTACTAATATAAAATCATATTATAGAAGTGTGGATTAAACGTAATTCCCCATATACCGTCCAAGTGGTAAAATAACTCGTTTGTTGTTTTCTTCTCTTTTTTTAAAAAAACAAATAAAATAAAGTAACTTTATAATAAAAAACTTTTGTTAATCATTTCCTCTGAAAATCTAATTTCCTTCTTCTAACGTTTGGAAGAAGATCTAATTTTCGTTCTCAAAGGCTCAGATGAGAAAAATATAGAAGTTAGATGACTAGACTTATGAGCTTTCTCTACTTCATATAAAAGTAATTATTTCCAACTGCCTGCTTCTTATGCTTTTTTCCTCATATATATAAATATAACTTCATAAGTGTTTTATATAGTAAACAAGTTTTAAATAGTTTAATTAACAGAGTTTCTTACTTTTTAAAATGTGTTTTGTAACTGCGAAAGCTTCGTGATGATTTTGATGTACTCAGTCTATTGTCCTTACAATGCTTATCCATTTTGTTTTCTCTGTGCAGTTTGAAAATTGTGTTTGGTTTTTAAAAAAGAAAGAAAGAAAAATAAACAGTCCTTGAGGAAATAAAACTTGAAAAAAAGTTTGGAACGTATATATCCTTTCATGTTTAATTGAATGTCCTAGTACGGGAAATAGTTATTTGTTATAATCTGTTGCAAATCTTAAATTACTATTATTACGTATTAGAGTTACAATTTTTAGGAGTAGCTTTCATTACAAAACAGAAAGACAAAATGTGCTAAAATAAGGTGAAGTAGAGAGCAAAAGAAAGGTGTTGTTTCCCTCAACTATTTTGACAATTACCCTTTTATCCAATTGAAAACAATATAAACTATGAACCTCTACATTATTTATGCAGCAGCATATATTTCTTTTTCACTCGGTACTCTAGCCAACTGTTGTAAGTTGGTCACCAGGAAGCAGATGAGTAGATTTATATCGAAGTTGCACCACCCAATTATGACGTAATATCACGTGGTATTAAAATGGGGCCGAAGGTGGAATAAAAAGAGCCCTACGGGTCTTCTAACCGATTTCGCTCGCTCGGCTATATTTCGTAACGTAAGTAAATAACTATTTTTTTTATCAATAAAGTTGTGTGTGCAAAGTCATTCCACCCTCTCCTGGTGCCTTCGGCACCTCACCCTTTCTGTCTTCCCACTACCCCTACAACATCGAACTTCGCGAGGGATCCACTTCTTACTCTCTTGTTCGTTTATAACGTCATTTTTCATAAGGACTATCAGAAATCACTAGGTAATTGGTGCGAAAAGCACCATTTATGCATTATATATTACGTACAAGGTAGAGACCTGCACGGACCGAATTTTTCGGCCCGAGCCCAATCCAGCCCGAATGTACCTAGGCTCGGCCCAGCCCGGACCCGAAAAATTTTGGAGATTTTCGGCCCGAGCCTGGCCCGGCCCGATAAGTTTTTATAAAAAATTCTTGGCCCAAGCCCGGCCCGGGCCCGATAAATTTTAAAAGTTTCATTTTGTAACATTTTTCACGGGCACACTTCTTCGATGTTTGCCTTTATTCTAATTATTCAAGTCAATAATTATTAAAGAATTGCAATTAATCGGCCCCAGCCCGGCCCGACCTGAAGAGAAATCAGTGTCGGCCAGCCCAAGCCCGGCCCGGCCCAAAGAAATAACAGAGTCGGCCCGCCCAAGCCCGGCCCATGCAGGTCTCTAGTACAAGGGCAAATGACTAATATTTTTATCTTATTATAATGAAAAAGTGTTATGAAAATTTAAAACAAAAACGTTTCATGGACCGGGTTTGAACCCACGCCAAAAGCGATTTTTATTATGAGCCCGCTTGCTAGCATGCTCGGCTAAGAGGACCAACAGCATCTCGTCTTTCATTTGTGCTATATGTACTGTAGGCTACGAGATGAGGAACAGATAACTCCAATCAATCAGAACCGTGTATTTAGCTCCTATGGTTAAGGTCAATCTGATTAAAATATGTCCTACGAAGTAAACTTACGTTATACAAACTTGTTAAATTCAAGCGGGTTTCTCTTTGCTTATAAAATGCCTTTGTAGGTGTTAAAGCTTCTTTCCTAACGTCACATAATACTTGAAATGACAACTCTGTCAATATTGCAAATTCGACAATTAATCTGGCACCAGCCTATATCTCCGTAAAAATTTCTAGGTCCAGACAATTTTATTGATAGAATGAGATAAACAGTGACCAAATAAAAATAAAATCGTAGGTAGATCTCTGTTATCCTGTAGGTTATCTCTTGGCAGCCATTTTTCAATATGACGGCTGCTATAACACTTTTCACATTATCTCGGGAACCACTCAGACTTCTTGAGTGGTTTAAAAGTAAAAATCTATGTTTTTGGGGTTGTAGAATCTGTTGAAACTATTTCCAATTAGTTCTAAATATTTTCGAGTATATTCGTACAATGCATGCATAATTACATGCCACGGAATCTGTATGAAATTAAGTAATAGAATTTCTTTTTATGATTTCAGAAAAGAGACACGGATTATTGATGCTACTGCAACAAGTTCAACTTACTCGTAAACGCATGGAAGAGCCCTTCGATAGCAGCAAATGCATAATTTGTCAATAAAATACGTCAGAGCGATTGACCAGTACGGCTGTCGGAATTGAAAGGTTACAAGAAATTGCTGAAATTCGAATGACGATGCAAGTAAACATATAAAAGCAAACGATGGAAAGAAAATAGTGTATCGCAGTTGCAACGTCTGTTACAAGGCTTATAATCTGAAAAAAAAATATTCGTAAATGTAGTTCGAAAATCAAGTAAAACCGAAGCAGCTGAAAGGGTTGTTGAGAAAGAGAGAGAATGTTCATTATTTCAACCACGCAAAGTATTGCTTCGGTCAGAAAGAGGGGAACGTTCTGAAACTTGTAGCCTGGTTTCAACAGGGATTTTGCCGTTCATCATATGAGCAAAGGTAGCAACTAGAGGAAAGATTTAAGAAATTGTAAAGAAAAAATGTGAGTCAATACATGCAGACTCTTTTCTAGTTGAAATTTGTCATTTCCAAGACGAAATATTTTGTCGACTTCCTGAACCGAATAGGGAGGGAAAAAATTTTGCAGCTAATTTGTACGCACATGAAAATTGTATATGAGAATGTATTAGAAAGTATGAGAGAGCAGTTACAGAAACAAAACGTAGATGCGTCAATAATCAGAAAAAATTATGTGTTTCAAAACCTAAATGTGAAATTAGAAGCACATTAATTCTGGTTATACCTTGACCTTATCTGATATGAGACAGCTTATAAAGTCTATCGAAAAAGATATACAACTCTATAAAAATATTCCTTCCACGTACTTACGGTGAATTAATACGCTTTTTCCAATCCAATAGGAAGAATGCATCACTTCTGGCGTTTTCGGCAAATTTGACAGCAGAGGAAATTGCGTAAACAGTTCGAACTAACGATGCATTATAATGTGCTGCAAATCTTCTAAGAAGATATTTACTTTGGATTTCGGGCTGCAGGGTAAGTTTTGTGTGCTTCTAAAGTTAGGAAATTATGGAAAACAATACGTATGCCTGATAATGTAGCCACTTTGTTTTTAAATATTATTCCATATTCCCCATCCATCCAAAAATTTCACATCCTATCATAGGCCCTTCCATTCCACTCCCGGTTTAAAAATTTGCAGCGCAACGTATTGCGATTTTTGTCATGTTGAAAGTACCCATCATAGGATATATGTCCTGAAACTCCAGCGGACAGGAGAGCATTATGTACACCATAGTGTGAAGAACATCTACATCACGAAACACAGGAAGAATAGGTTGATCTTGCAGTTGTCCACGAATATCACGAATGTGTTCAAAGTTCTTCAAGGCAGTATATTGGTGCGTAGTCTATTACTGGTGATCGTAATACCGGAAGGAAAGTTGTTCGCTTGACAGGAAGTTGAATGCTTTTGTTTTTGTTTTTATCATTCAATGGACATCACTCATGTTGGAAATTTGCTTGGATCGCTTGAATCTTCCCCAATGTATGATACTGCGAATTCCACCTCTTTAGGTATTTGACCTACCTGTAGTAACACGGAATCATCATTTTCTCTTACTTTGAAGGAATCTGGAAGATTAGGGCGAGTAGTTGGTCGCTGGTCATAAAAACTTGTTGACATTGTAGCTCTGCTTTTAGTCAAGAATTCCGTCTATTAAGGATCAGCGACGACATCGATGGTTTACCTGGAGCAGAATCATTGATAGAATCCTGGAGCAACAATAATACCTTTGAAGTCTGATGTCTTCTACTTACTCCATAGAAAGATTAACTATCTTCAAAATCGAAATTATCTAAAGCGGCAACTGTTAAGCCTTTTGTTGTGAAATGAGATGGTAAAGGTATGATTGTATTTGCTGAAGATTCCGTAGCATACATCACAAGATCTTTATTTCATTTGTTCTCGTTATAGCTCACAGATACACCAACTTTGTTCATAGATGTTGTGAGTTCTTTACTTTTACTTTTTTTTTTTTTTTTTTTAGATTGAATGCCCGATCATAACTTGCAGTGGAATTTTTTTTTTCCGTGATGCAGCTTGTAGATGAGTGATTGGAAGTTAGAGTTAATGTTAATGGGAACAGAAAAAAATCGATAGCATGTTCACCATCATGTACTTCGTCACACATCTCCAACACCTCCTCATCTAACACTGAGAGCCAACAAAATCTGAATTATATTCTTGGCTCTCAAATAGCACATTATCAACACTCATAGGTCGAGACTTGCTCATATGGAATAATATGGCTACACTATCTTGCATACGTACACAGCAAAAAATGAGGTGTTGAAACAGCACAAAATGACTACCACTTTAGCGTGTTACTTTGTATCAATTCGACACCAAGCTTTTTTTTTTTTTTTTTTTGAAAGGAGAATAGGAAAATTGACTCTTATCAATTCAATATGTTTCTGGAAAATTATAGATCTCTCCTGCCTCTTAGAGTCTTACGCCCTCTCTGTGGCATGTGATTTTCTATACAAATGTAGTTTTTGAAAGAATGGGATGGGCTAAGTGGAGTTTGATTAGTTACATCGGTATTTGTGCATCAGTTTTGAGAAGGGTTATAGCATCATTTTCAATTTTTTTTCCCATTTTTGAACTTTATTTATTTCCATTTATATTTTTATGATAAGGTACACAAAATAAGTTAGTATAATGAAAATACCACATGTGAATATACAACGAAGGATAAATAAATTAAATAAGGGAAACAATGATAAATACAGGTTATCACGTGAATAGCGAAATATAATTGAGGAGAAAGTAGGTGCAAATGTGCAAGAATACCAATATAATGTGAGATAGTGCTGGTGTGAAAATGTACGATAATGAAAATGAAAGATGAGATGAAGTGCCGTCACGTCACAAACAGATAGAAATTAATGAGACAGATGCAGGTTAAATCTTCTGTCCCGGGGTGACTCGGGACTAATGATCACAGGGGGAAGCCCTTGTTAGTTGTGAGGATCTCTGTGTTAAGATGGAAAAACATGAGGAATATGATCATGAATGATATAAATGGCATAAATGTCGCATTCTGCTACTGTGAGGTCTGCATGGCGGACATATAAGGAAATGAGTATATTCAATGGGGTATGCTTGTAACGATATGCGGCATCAGTGAGAGCATCAGTTCGAAGAATATCCAAGAATAGTGGATGGCCCGTTTCAATGCGAGATGTAATGTAACGATTTCGAAGTTGTGCAATATGGTCTGTGATCTTCGGAAAGTCGATATATTCATACGTGAGCCGCCTAGGATACGGAAGTTTAATCCGATGAGCTAGTCGAATAGCATGATGCTCCAATATGCTAAGTTTTTCGTAGAAGGAAGTAGAAGCATTGCACCAGGCCGTGTGTCCGAAAGTGAGAATAGGTCGGAGAACACATCTTATAGGTATGGAGTAAGACATCGGGTTTGAGGAGCCAAGATGTGCCCGTAAGACTACGTAAAAGATTTAATCGAATAGTAGCCTTAGCTCTCAGCTTTTGCAAGTGTGCATTCCAAGTCGGTTTTGAATCAAAGACGACGCCCAAGTACGTAGCAGTGTTGGTAGGGCGTACAAGATACCCATCGTCAGTTACTCGCAAAAGTGTCGGATTTCGGTAGACTTTGGAACGCCTGTTAGGTGGTAGGAAGACGAGTGCTTGCGTTTTGTCATTGTTGATAGTTAAATGTCATCTCTGGCACCACTTGATGAAGTTATCGAGAGTTGTTTGTAGAGCACGGCTAATATGCTGGACAGTGCTGCCAAGTGCAAGAAAAGCTGTATCGTCTGCATATTGGAAAGTGTAAACATTACGTGGTACTGAAGGAATGTCTGAAGCGTAAAGAATATATAATAATGGGCTGAGTGCAGATCCCTGTGGAACTCCAGTAAGTGGAAATATAGGCCAAGAGAGTGTATTGCCAACTGCAACATACGCAATCCGATTTGTAATGAAAGAGTAGATTAACCTTAAATAGCAGATGGGGAGTTTAAATGACTGCAGTTTTTGAATTAAACCATAGTGCCAAACTTTATCGAAAGCCTTCTCCAAGTCCATTAGAATGAGGGAGGAAGGAAAACCTTTGTTAAACTGATTTGTAATTAAGGTGCTGAGATATAGGAGTTGATCATGGATGGAGAAACTACACCGAAATCCTGCTTGATGAATAGATAGGAGACTAGTAGTTTCAACGTATTTCTGAAGTCGGCAGACAATGATTTTTTCCAAGAGCTTGCTGAATACAGAGGTGAGTTGGATTGGTCTGTATGAAGAAACAGAATGTACAGGCTTATTTGGTTTATGAAACATGCAAACTTTTGAAACTTTCCAGTCAGGTGGATAGAAACCAGTTTGGAGTATGAAAGTATATATTGTTGCCAGGATGAGCAGAAATGAGTATGGAGCTTCGTTTATGTGTTCGACACCAAGCACATAGTCTTCAGAGCATATCAGAAATAACTATTACTGGCTGTGAGTATTTGCATTGGTTTTTATTGTTTGGTATCAGCAAAGCTTTGCGAAATATATTTCGCATTTATGGCAAGTAACCCATAACATCCTATGATTTATGTAATCGGTTACAATAATGTTGCTGTAAGCCTGTGAATCTTCTGACAATAGTTACACAGGTAGCAGTGCTTCCATCTAGTTTGTTTAACTGTTATTCTTGTGTCTTAGCACGTATGAACAGAAGATGGCAGAACTGTTGCCTATGTAACTGTTGTCAGACGATTCACAGATTTACAATAATATTATTGTGACCTATTACAGAAAACATAGAACATTATCCGTTACTTGGCATAAGTGCCAAATATATTTCGCAACACTTTGCTCATATTAAACGATAAATACCAATGCAAATTCTCTCAGGTTGTAACGAGTTATTTCTGATATGCTCGGAAGGCGATGTGCTTGGTGCTGAACCAACACACAAGTAACACGCTAGAGTGGTAGTCATTTTGTGTTGTTTCAACACCTCATTTTTTACAGTGTATTGTTTCCCATGATTTCCTATGTTCAGAGGTGTCATAAAAACTTATCCTGCTGCCCAAAATCCAAAGAAAGTAAATATTTTCTTAGAATGTTTGCAGCTAATGTATCGTTAGCTCGAACTGTTTACATAATTTTCTCTGCTGTCAAACTTGCCGAAAACGCCAGAAGTGATTCATTCTTCCTAACCTTCTAATTTTACATTTAGGTTTTGAAATACGTAATTTTTTCTGACGATTGACGTATCTACGTTTTGTTTCTGTAACTGCTCTCTCATACTTTCTAATACATTCTCATATACAATTTTCATGTGCGTACAAATTAGCTGCAAAATTTTTTCCCTCCCTATTCGGTTCAGGAAGTCGACAAAATATCTCGTCTTGGAAATGACAAATTTCAACTAGAAAAGAGTTTGCATGTATTGACTCACATTTTTTCTTTACAATTTCTTCCGTCCTTCTTCTAGTTGCTACGTTTGCTCATATGATGCACGGCAAAATCCCTGGTGAAACCAGGCTACAAGTTTCAGAACGTTCCCCTCTTTCTGACCGAAGCAATACTTTGCGTGGTTGAAATAATGAACATTCTGTCTCTTTCTCAACAACCCTTTCAGCTGCTTCGGTTTTACTTGATTTTCGAATTACATTTACTAATATTTTTTTCAGAGTATAAGCCTTGTAATAGACGTTGCAACTGTGATACACTATTTTCTTTTCATCGTTTGATTTTATATGTTTACTTGCATCGTCATTCGAATTTCAGCAATTTCTTGTAACCTTTCAGTTCCGAGAGCCGTACTGATCAATCGCTCTGATGTATTTTATTGACAAATTATGCATTTGCTGCTATCGAAGGGCTCTTCCATGCGTTTACGAGTAAGTTGAACTCGTTGCAGTAGCATCAATAATCCGTGTCTCTTTTCTGAAATAATAAAAATAAATTCTATTACTTAATTTCATACAGTTTCCGTGCCATGTAATTATGCATACATTGTACGAATATACTCGAAAATATTTAAAACTAATTGGAAATAGTTTCAACAGATTCTACAACCTCAAAAACATAGATTTTTACTTTTAAACCACTCAAGAAGTCTGAGTGGTTCCCGAGATAATGTGAAATGTGTTATAGCAGCCGCCATATTGAAAAATGGCTGCCAAGAGATAACCTACAGGATAACAGATATCTACCTACGATTTTGTTTTTATTTGGTCGCTGTTAATCTCATTCCAGTAATAAAATTCTCCTAGTAATTCTCACCGTAGTTATTTGTACGAGTGTATAGGCTAGGAACTGGATTAAATATTCGAATTCTTCTGGCTTCTAATCTTAAGCTTTTCTTTGGAGAAACCAATTGACTGTTGCCTCACGGAAGTAGAAAGATTGCTCTTCTGTTTAAAGCGTTATTGTTCGAAGTTTTAATTAGCAGTCATCATATATTTGCAACCATAGTACAAAATAATTTTGTCTGGAAATTATGAATCTTCTCTGAATGAAGAAGTTGCTTGAGCTAGGAAATTGTACCTGCGTCGTTTCAATCCAGAGAAAGCACAATCTGCTTAATTTTGTCAAAATAAGAAACAGTATACATAAGTCTACGATGGGAAAGGAACTTGAAATAACATTTTGACAAGTAGCAGTTTAAGAAGAATAGTCAGGAAAAGTAAGTAAAGAAAATTGTGGGTAGATTAAGGTAGCAGAAGGCTCGAAAAGCGAGGGAGAAAGAACTGGAAAATTATGTCTTTTCTCAGTTAGAAGCAACACTTCGAACACTTTCCAAGATCTCGTGTTTGTTCTAGAAGAAACAAATGAGCACCTAAAAATAAATCATAACTCTAGTTGTTATTATTATTAATATGATTGTACTGTATTCAAGTGCGTCCATGTAGATGAGTGGTTACCTTCCATACAGGTGTGTGGTTATGTGTATATAAACCTTGTGTGTGTTTCTAGGTAAGTAAGTGTGTAGGTAAAGTTACATATAAAACTGAATGTCAAAATGTTGAACGAGTTTCTTGTCGCTTTTTAAAAGATTCAAGGTGATTATAAACGAATAGACCAACAAAGATTAAAATAAAAGTAAACAACTTAAAATTACATTTGACAGAATATTACTTGAGTCGTTACACTAAAAAGATCAGCCATATCTCGTAAAATTATACGTACTTGTTTGATGCAATTTGTTTCTTAATGATATATTGTAGTGTTAGTTTTCTCCATCTTTTCTTTTATAATGTTGTATATGTTTGATACCCTGATGCCATTTGAAGTGCACTGTTTTTGCTCAACGTTATGCGCGTCACTAAAAATGAAGATTATTGTCATATAAGAGTAAAGTGTTAGAAGTGAAAAACAGTTGATAATGATTGAAACAGTGATTGATTGTTAATCAACTTCAATCATTATTCTTGTTTCAATAACAACCATATCTTTCGTCTTATGATCCATTATAGTATATAACAAAGATCAATAAGATCAACGGAAGTTATGAGTAAAGAAACAACAAGGAAAAGAAGCGGGTGAATATATCACCTGGTGATACATACTAATCAAAATATGTCACCTGGTGAAACGAGTGAAGGACTCCATTATAGTGTATAACAAAGCAAAGGAAGTTATGAAAAAAGAAACAAGGAAGAGAAACGGGTGAATATATCACTTGGTGTGATATATACCAATCAAAATATATCACCTGATTAAACGGGTGAAGGACTCCATTATAGTATATAACAAAGATCAATAAGAACAACGGAAGTTATGAGAAAAGAAACAACAAGGAAAAGAAACGGGTGAATGTTACTAAGGAGGGAAAAATGAAATGAAATCTTTGAGTTTCACGTCCCACGTTTATGCCGGTTAGGCTAAAGGAGACGGTGATGATGAGAGATGAGTGGAATGAAGAAAGTGGGAGGAAACGGGAGAGCCCCGAGAAAACCCACGAGCACGGTGTTCGTCCACCACAAAGTTCACTTGGCGGGGGCTGGGATCGAACCCGGGACCCCAAGCACCAGAGGTGAACGCTCTACCACTGAGCCACCGCGCCCCCTACTAAGGAAGGAGTAAAATAACGAACGATATTGATACCAATCAAAATATGTCACCTGGTGAAACGAGTGAAGGACTCCATTATAGTGTATAACAAAGCAACGGAAGTTATGAAAAAAGAAACAAGGAAGAGAAACGGGTGAATATATCACTTGGTGTGATATATACCAATCAAAATATATCACCTGGTGAAACGAGTGAAGGACTCCATTATAGTGTATAACAAAGAGCAATAAGAGCAACGGAAGTTATGAGAAAAGAAACAAGGAAGAGAAACGGGTGAATATATCACCTGGTGAAACGATATATACCAATCAAAATATATCACCTGGTTAAACGGGTAAAGGACTCCATTATAGTATATAACAAAAATCAATAAGAACAACGGAAGTTATGAGAAAAGAAACAACAAGGAAAAGAAACGGGTGAATATATCACTTGGTGATATATACCAATCAAAATATATCACCTAGTGAAACGAGTGAAGGACTCCATTATAGTGTATAACAAAGAGCAATAAGAGCAACGGAAGTTATGAGAAAAGAAACAAGGAAGAGAAACGGATGAATATATCACTTGGTGTGATATATACCAATCAAAATATATCACCTGGTTAAACGGGTGAAGGACTCCATTATAGTATATAACAAAGATCAATACGAACAACGGAAGTTATGAGAAAAGAAACAACAAGGAAAAGAAACGGGTGAATGTTACTAAGGAGGGAAAAATGAAATGAAATCTTTGAGTTTTACGTCCCACGATTATGCCGGTTAGGCTAAAGGAGACGGTGATGATGAGAGATGAGTGGAATGAAGAAAGTGGGGGTAAACGGGAGAGCCCCGAGAAAACCCACGAGCACGGTGTTCGTCCACCACAAAGTTCACTTGGCGGGGGCTGGGATCGAACCCGGGACCCCAAGCACCAGAGGTGAACGCTCTACCACTGAGCCACCGCGCCCCCTACTAAGGAAGGAGTAAAATAACGAACGATAATAGGTGAAAACAACATACGAAGTTCAGAATACCACAGTCGAAGAAGAAATTTAAAGAAAAAAAAGCTTCTAAGCTGAAACATCAACATTGAATTATTTAAAACTTATATATCGTATGTGGCATTGTACATATCCCTCAGTTTTACAAATCTCCATCTAATGGATACCGAAAATATCAGAGAAAATCTGGAGCAGCGTATTGACTTGAAAAGTCCTGATTTTAAACTCAAAATAATGTTGAATTTAGTGTATTGTAGTTTATATTTACCGTGTACAGTTATTTTACATTTTCATATTGGGTAGTGTGCTTGATTAAAATTACAGTACTGTATTATTCCCCTTTCTTAGGTAATGTAATTATGAATATTATCCACATATCAGATTTAATGTCGGAAATTACGGACAATTAGCAACATCGGATTGGTATCTTTCTATCTGTTAAAACGAGCAATATCTGTATGGATGTGAGGCATGAACAGTAGGAGAAAAGGAAAAAGAGTAGAATGCAAGGCTTCGAAATGTGGTGTTGCATAAAGGTATTGAAAATTAAATAGTTGGATAAAGCATCAAATGAAAGAGTGATGAAAAGGTAGGTAGAATCATGGACGATGGTAGGAGAATAAGGAGTACGAATAATTGCTGAAGGGTTCCTGGCGTTGCCAAGAGAATCAAATGTCAGAGGTTCGAGATTACATATTTATTCAACATATTCCCCATTGAGATCAATGCATTTTTGACAACGACTCTGAAGCTTTTCTAGCCCATGCAAAAAAATCTTTTGATTGTCCCTCAGACCATCTCTCAGCAGCCTATGTGACATCAGAAATGTCCTCCAAACGGTGATAATTAAGGTTGGAAAATTGAAAATAGTCAGAAGTGGTCAGGTCTGGAGAGCAAAGTGGGTGGTGGACCAATTGGAATCACAAAGTGGCCAATTTGGTAGCAACAGTGTCGGACTTGTGTATGGGTGCAGTGTCGTGCAGCATCATGATTCTTTTTGTAATCATTCCACGGCGTTTCCTCTTAAATAGCTTTCAACTGGTCTAGAAGATTAGCATAATAATCTTTGGTGATAGGCCATTCAGTAGGTAGTCCATCATTATAATGCCATCTTGGTCGCAAAAAGGCACCCATGGACAACATCGCATATTTGCTGGTCTGTTGAGGTTGACGGGCATCTGCTGCGGGGCTCATTTTACACCATGAAATGGCCAGTCTTGAAACGTGATATCTAGGTTTCTACACCACTGTATGAAGGACATTTCTCCCCCATATTTGGCACATCTCCATATCAACTAGCTTTGCAGAACCATAAAAATAGTACCATAAGAACATCGTAACGGTCTTCAGCTCTGATGAGATGAATCTTCCTCGTGTCTCCTCCATATCACCTCCTTCCTGTAATGATAGATGTTGTACATTTAAGATTCAATCGATTTTAACACAGTTACATATTAAGATATGAGATTTTCATATGCCAACACTTTTATTTGTCTACTTCAATTTAAACAGAACAAAGCCAAGAATCTTTCAACCCCCTCGTATATTGAAGACTATTTCGAGAAGAAAATATTGAATGATTGAACAAATCATGAGACACGAAGGAATAACCCTAAAAGCTATGGAGAGAATGTCAGAAAGATAAATACTTAGACCAAATTGAAATATACCGACCAAATAATAAAAGGTACAGGGCTGGCTCATGATAGTAAAGAGTGAAGAACTACATCAAACCAATAGAACAATGTCTGACTTAAGAAGAAATAATAATATCACCACTATGTAGTGGTAGCATTTTTCCCAGTTGAACTTTTCTTTAGAAAACTTTTACGATGTACTTAATCTACTTCAAGGATTTCGAACGCTATAAAAGAAGAAGTAAATTGTCACAATTACCGTGAAATAGGTTAGTGTATGACGAAAATTTTCTATAGTTTCATATAATAAAATTAATATTAATTAGGAAATCCTGCATATGGCTTTCTAAAACCTAATAACAAAGGCTGTCGTTGAAGATTAAATCTTATTGATTTACTTCATACAGAGAAATCAACCGAAAAGATGCACGTGCTCAAGAGTTCTTGTCATCATTATTAAAGCAGAATTCTTTATGAAAAGACCGTTGATTAATTCTGCTGAATTGCGATACGTCATGTTCTTCTGTTGAAGTTAGATAAAAATAGCTTCAGTTGAGAACTCATAGGAAGTTTGGCGATCTACAAAATGTCATTTTTCTTTTACAAAATGATGCCCAAAGGATTTCCTTTGTATAAACTAGCTATATAGTCTCTGGATTATTCAGGAACAGGAAAGAATATTGCACGCAATGATTTTGGTTTCATCTACAAAGAAACGGAAAGACTGTGGCCAGTAATATTTATACGAGAAGAAAAGAGAATGTATGTTGCGTGCAAGAATCGGACGTAAAAAACTATCATTCCTTTATGATTATAAGGTTTATTTATTCTTTACAAGACGAAATACACATTCTTCGCATGGGTCAGATAAAATTTTTACGCAAACAAACTGAACAACGAAAGGAAAATCTCGGTAACTCCCTCTCCCCGCAGGTAATCCCGTGCCCGCATACAATGGTAGCTGAATTTAAAAGTTATCGCTAATGGAAGTGTCACCATTGATCTCAACGACCGCAAAAACTATGGATTTATTACTATTATTGGTCATTTTGAATTATTTTTACATGTCTCGGTGACCCCTGGCCCATAGCCAAATAGAATGAATTTGGAAGTTAATGCGATCGGAGTTTCACCATTGATCTCAGCGAGCGCGAAAACCAAGAATTTGACCCTAATACCAGTCATTTCCTACTACTTTTACGTTCCGGTAAACACCTTTCCCTGAGACCCCATGGTTCGAATTTTGAAAGAAACTCTTCGTCTTGGTCTGGGCCCTGGACCAAGGTACCCGTGATCAAAATTTGGTAACTCTCGGTTCACTCATCTGGTCCTCAGGCCACATACAGACAAACAACGAAACTCTTTATTTTATTTATATTAATTAGATTGTTGAACCCTCTAGTTATTATTCTTGTACTGTGGTAAGTTAGTCTAAAAAATCTCGTCAAAAAGTTCACGAAACGACATACAAAAATGAAGGCCGACGTAGATTACATTAAGGAACCTATTCTGTTTCTCGCAAGGAATTTTTATATGTACCTAAAATCCCAATCTTTCGTGGCAATCTGGAGCATTGCGGTGCTCATTCCCCCCCCCCTTGCTGTTCAAGATAGAGGCTTGAAATTTAGTACACCACTTAGTATTTTTCAGTTGATTTTGAGATCTGTGCGTTAAAACAGGGGTCAGTGGGCTAAGAATTTGAAAAAGTCTGAAAAACCCCGATTTCTCTCAAAATTTCCCACCTCTGAGACGTGATAGGGAAATGTGAATTGTATCGTTTGAAGGGGTCCAGTGGGGCTCAAAATTAAAAAAAAAAAAAACCTGAAAAATCACGATTTTCCTCAAAATTTCTCTCCTCTGGGATGTGATAGGGAAATGTAAATGATACCATTTGAAAGGTTACTCTATTGTAAAAAAAAAAAAAAAAAAAAAAAAAAAGGTATGAACCATGATACTGCAATAAATAAGGATGATGCTATAGCCGCTTGCTGCAAGTCTATATAATTTACCTGAAAAAAAACCGGATTTTAAAACGGATATTGTGCACGGTATCTTTCATCACCTTGCTAATTAAAAAAAAATGATTAGTCAAATTAATTGATTACAAATACTGTATAAATAACTGTGTCAATATTATGTTTTAATTATAATATTTCAAAAGCAGGTCTCGTACATATATAATTTAAGGTATATTATTTATGCCAATTTTAAGGAATTTAATCAATAAGGTAAATGTACTATCTTATATATAAATTAGAGCAGGGCCGGCCTTATGTGATGCGGGGCCCGATTGGGAACATTTTGCGGGGCCCCAAGTTTACAATTAACTTGCACCAAGGTCTGTAGAACCAATATATGTATATTGCGCTCTCCCTGCCAGTCTAGTGGTTAGCACGTGCGCCTGTGGTGTACATAGTCTCGAGTTTTAACATATAGTTTCAGTAATAAACTTTCAGTAATACTACTAATAACACATATATACTAATTTCAACTTTGAAAATTATGCGGAGATAAAAGAATACAATCCTTACTAAATCAAATGTCCTGAAAACGAAAATGCTGTCGGAATTTTCGTATCACTCTCAGATTTACTGCTATGATAATGATGATAATTAACTGCTGACAGGAGTAAATGTAATTTGATATTTAAAATAAAAGGTGTTTATGAAGATAAATTCTATGTTTTAATGAAAGGAATAAGTGTATGTGATACTAGACATTGCAAACACAAAATTTACAAACTTATGTGTATATCATTATTACCTATTCATATAAAGGGTGTTCCGGGAAGAGGCGACAAACTTTGCATATGTGTTCAGAACTCCAATATAAGATAAAATCTGCAACTTTGATCGAAAACGCTTCATTACGGAGATAGAGATAATTAAAAGGTGAAGAATGATTAATTCCAGTAATTACTTTTAATTAGCTCTCTCTCCGTAATTAAGCTTTTCCGACCAAAGGCGAAGAAAAAAACATTTCATGTATTGAGATCCTGAACACATATGATACGTTTGTCAGTTTATCTCCGGAAAACCCTGTGTGTTTATTTATAAGCTTGAGTAAGAAAAATGATCAACGGTAAAGACAGTTTAGAAACATTTTCCCGTTTCTATGTTGTTTAATCCTCTTTCAGTAATCTCTCATTATGGACGGGTTCCATAACGGTTTTCCATCTGCAAAATGTTCTTGTGAAAACGCTCACTTTTTTCATTGGGTATAGCAGTTAATTTTTCTGAGAAATAACTCAAATGGAAATGCAAACAATAAACGAACGAATACATATTTCACCGTTGTGCCTCGCAATTTTTCAACATGGTTCTCTACCAGTATTTCATAGTTTTCTTATCTTATAAGTAACCATATCGATATCGAAATCTAGTTTCTTGACCAAACTTGGCAGAGAAATGTGGAATATCAAGAAACGAGCGTAAGCAAAATTTTAAAGTGCTTCTGTCCATAAAGACGGCCGCAGTGGCCAAAAACTTCATTGATCAGAATAAGCAATAACAATGTTTCAAATTTGAAAATCTCATTTTATTTGTAAAACGGGTAAAGGGATGAAAAACAAAAACACATTCACCGACACTGGGTGGAAATAGACATCTATTTGAGGGTATGATTTTCATGGCCCCCATCTCGAAGTCGACCCTCTTGTATCTCGCTTGACTTTTTTAAATAGGAAGGGGTCATGTAATCTATCAAATTAGGCTAGAATTTTACGAGAAATATAATGGTGAAGTCTATGTTTCCATAAGTTTATGTTTGCAAGACATAATGAAATGCACATTAATATGAATTCGTTGGTTCAAAGATTTCTTAGCATTTGTATGTTTTGAAAATAATTCAAGTCAAGAAAACCTTATGTATGCTAGTAAGAACATCATAAGTAGCTACTTATGAAAGGTATAATCAGCTAGAAATCGTTATCGCAGGCAAAATGAAATGGTGATGATACTCTCACAAACCTTAAGGAACTGATGGAAGATGGATGACATATTTTTCCATTGGATTATTCAAATTAGAAGACAAATCTCCAAAAGCAGACACCTATTCAGTACACTAGTTTTCCTGATTTTTTAAAAACTTTTTTTTAATACATCCACGGGATTTTTTGCAGAAGAGGGCAATGTTTGTCCTCTCGTTTTGTATTTTTAAATAAGAAAAAGGATATGCAAAGAAATCGCACTGTGGCTAATTTATTTGATGCCATCTCGGTATTCACGGTACCGTAGTATCACATAACATAATCAGCAAGAACACCAGGAAATTTTACTTAGTGGTGTGTTCAAAATAAAAGAGGATGTGCACCCAGAATAATGATATACATTTTTACTCAAACTCAAAGAAAACAATGTTTTTACTCCTAGGGGTGTGTGTAAGGAAATTTGAGCCATTGTTAGGGGTGTACAGAATACTCCCTGAACATATCTATTTTTACAACAGAAGTTGTAAACGTCAAAAAATATATTTGCTTATGCCTTAAACAAACTTAATGCAAACTATTTATTTACTTGTTAGGGAGAGGCCATACCCTCCCTTGTGGAGTCCATGGATGTAACTGCATTGCAATATGTTATTGTGTGTACTTGAAACCAAGAGTAACAGAGC
Source organism: Thermobia domestica (assembly GCF_964235325.1). Classification (NCBI taxonomy): domain Eukaryota; kingdom Metazoa; phylum Arthropoda; class Insecta; order Zygentoma; family Lepismatidae; genus Thermobia; species Thermobia domestica. The sequence continues at coordinate 146,054,997 of NC_137465.1, read as the reverse complement.
CATCGAACGGCACCATAGGCATTTGGCCGGGGACCCGCAAGCATTGGGGAGGCCGCAAGTATAACGGCATATATTAATTACGTGTATTGGGAGCAAAATTTAGTCATAGGAATTAAGCACACTTGTTTGCTCTGGGGCCTAATATGCTGTTAAAATGACACTGGAGAGTATAGTAGATGACACTAGCGCGGGGCCCCTTTAGGCGCAGGGCCCGATTGGGAGCAATCGGTCTAATCGGCTTAAGAGCCTGCCTTACTAAAAATAATACGAAATTTACCATTTTTCTTTTGCTCGATTATTCATCAGTGAAAGGAGATAATGAAATGCAAGTCACCACAATCATAGATAATGCTATTCTACAACAGATAATATGAACCTGAAGAATGTTCAGTGTTGCAATCCATAGAAATTACAGTATTGCCAGAAAAACAATTTCCCTAAAATCTAAGTTAAGACAAAGAGAAGAGGAATGAACTCAACTGCATTTGATTACGTATCATGTTGTTTTGGTTTCTTGTGAACTACTTTTTAATTAACATTATTATTTAGTTTTAGTAATTGTATGTTAAAACTATTTTGTTTATTACAAACTAAAGACAGCTATTATTTAAAAAGTAGTTCACAAGAAACCAAAACAATATGATATATAACCAAATGCAGTTGAGTTTGTTCCTCTACTCGCTGCCTTAACTTAGATTTTAGGGAAATTGTTTTTCTGGCAACATTGTAATTTCTATGGATGGCAACACTGAATATTCTTCAGGTTCATATTATCTGTTGTAGAATAGCATTATCTATGATTGAGGTGACTTGCATTTCATTATCTCCTTTCACTGATTAATAAACAAGCAAAAGAAAAATGGTAAATTTTGTATCATTTTTAGTAAGGCAGGCTCTTAAGGCCGGCCCTGAATTAGAGAATAACCCAACACTAATATTTATATATATATTTTCTATCTCACATTAGCTATAGATTTCAACTTTATTCACTGTTCATTTTGTAAGAATTTTTGTAGGGTTATAGAGAGGCTGGGAATGGAATTTCCGTTCTTTTGTTCTGACTTCCCTATTTGCGTTTTTATCCTTCTCAACTTGCTGTATTTTTTGAAAGTTGCTATGCAGAGGATTTTTTAACGTTTTTTTAGCAGGTCAGCGAGTACAAAAAGAGAGCCCCTGGAAGCTCGCGCTGTCTGTTGTTGGGGGACCGATACTGTGAGTTGGTCTCCTCGATAGGGAATAAAACAGGGCAGTTGCTTATAACAATGACAGAGAGGTCCGTTGCAAGAGAGCTCTCTTAGAATTTTTAATGGAATGTTCTTGGATATTTAGGTCTGGAACATATCCATTCTCCGCTAGAGATGAGAGTACTCTAGTCGTAAGTTAAGCAATATCCATAGATATGTGGTGGGAAATAGAGGAATATTTTAGAAACAGATCCTACATCTATTCTGAAGGCAAATGGATCTACTTATTTTTTTAAAGTAGTTATTTGTCTGCTTATAAGGCCTGCTAGGAATTGAGAGAACTTGGGCTGGACCCAGGCAGTTTAAATTTGTCCTTAAAGAGGGAATATTTTTGAAGCCAGTTGCTATTGGGTTCGGTTTCTGTATAGGCCGTCTGCACAGGTAGATGCGGGTCTATTGATTATTTAGTGTTTATCACATTGCAACTTCTATAAAAGGAAGTTTGTGGGTGTTATTTCACGTACGATAAAACCTTAAATGCAAGGTTTTCAATAAATTAGGCCAGAAGAGAAGGCTGTTTCTACATACCCTAATAACCTAACCTATCCTGTGTTTTTAGTTAGTTTTCCGAGGATGCAACATTTTGAGTTCAGAGACTTTAAACAGTGCTAGGCTAGATTGTTCTTTAAAAGGAAGGAATGCGGAGGCAGAGTAAAAAGAGTACTGATTTCCGTATCTCCGCAGGTCCACAAGAAGTTAAAGCGAAGTTTGTTAAAAAGAAATATAGGGCAACTAAGCGGAACTTCTCTCCTTGCTCTGTCCATCAATAATTGGTGGATGTGAGAAATATGTTATCTTGACGAGAGCAATATTAATTCTCGATTGCTACTAGTCTAAATACCATAACCTAATATAGAGAAATTAAGGTTGTAAATAAAGTGTTAGTTCTCAGTCTAAAATTCATCACATTTTCTTTACTACTCTAAAGATATTTGAACCTTAAATCCCTAGACATTAAAGAATGAAACCGGATTATTAATTATCAGATATGTAGATAGGTTAGCAGATCTGCATTTCGAAAAAAAACTTATATTATAGACTAAGAAGCTTGTATTATAAAAACAAATTCTTTTTATTTATTCTTACAAATGTTACTCTCATGTAACCCCTTAACCACCAAGTAACTATGGTTACCTCGATTTAAATGTATTTTTTTCCCTTACATTTCTGTTTCAAAGTCTATCTCAATGTTCTCGTTTACTAGTAAATACAACCTTCTTGTGGTTTTTATGATTTTTAGTTGAAATATATTTGTGTCAACATGGGGTGGGTGTATGGAATAGCGTCTTGCAAGGGAAAAAAATCCATGCTCTAAAGAAGTTTATTTTCTGAGTGGTAGTTGCAAGGTTTCCAGAGGAAACATTTTGCTCGTAACTTACAAACTATTTTCTACATGTACATATTCATCCACCGTATGTAATGGTTTACTTGTGTAAACATTTCTTGCTATAAGTTATTTCCTTTTTCAGGAACATCTATGTATTTGGAGCCTCAAGAAAGTCTTTAATTAGACTATTGACTTTTACCAGTATAATAGTTGGAACGTGTTCTACAGAATTCCAACTAATTTAATGAATTCAAGTTCCAAATGCATAGCCCGTAAAGTGGTATATGTAGTTAGCTTGTTGATCTATCAAATAGAACATAAACTTCACAATATTTAATAATATTTGAAAGAAGTTGGGAAATGTTTAAGATAAATAAAATTGGTTTTTGCAGATTAAATACCGTAAGTTTTTTCGTTTTAGCGTGTTAGAGGGGAAAATGTTAATGCTATTTACTTATTAAGAAAGTATTAGCTGTTAAGAATATTACACCACTTTACAGTATAAACTTTGGCAATATCACATTAAGATGATTTCTTCAGAGATCAGTGGACCAGAATTATATTTAAAAAGGATTGAAGAAACCGACCAAGTAGGCTGATCTGTAAGTCAGACTCTCCAGTTTCCGATAACGAATGTAAATCTTTTGGATACAGCTAGAATAAATTACAAGCCTCGCTTTAACATGGTCCATTCAGAATTTTCATCCTTTCTCTCTGCTCTAAGTAATACAACAGCTTAACGTAAGCTACAGATACGTTAATGCAGCTGTACTAATGGAAGTTTCATGGGCATATTACAGTTGTAGGAATTAAAATTAGATTTCTGGACGTTCACCATCTAGAATCATGTTGGATCGTCAAATATGAGAATGTTGTCTCTCGGCCAGCACACTGTCAGGGGAATTGGAGAGGAAAAAAGAAATAGGGAAGGAAGAAAGCGGCCTGGAATCAATATGTTAGGTACCATCCCGTCATTTGATTGGTGTGCATGAGGAAAACCTAGAAAAAATATCTCTTGGGATGGCTGGTTTGAAACAGCTGAAGCATACGTTACTGAATATGGTATTTTTGTAGGAGGTAGAATGATTAGGTGTATACTGTTTGCAGATGATATACCGCTTGTTACAGTATCTGCAAAAAATCAGTAAGATATCAGAAAACTTGAGGAATGGCTGTGAAGAATATGGGTAGAAAGAGAAAAGCGATGGTGATTGCAACAAAGTCGCCGGTGTCTAATGTAGAAATAGGAGTGGCGAAAATAGAACAGATGATTAGTTTTCGATACCTGGGTAGTATTAGTAATGATATGAAGTGCGAATGTGACATGAAAGCAAGGACAAGGATGGCGAAAGAAGTCTTTATGAGGAAGAGAAGTCAATTTTGTGTAACCTTGAATAATAACCTTGTACATTCTGAACAAAGGGGCGAAAACTATTGGTAGCTTTTGAAATGTGAGTGTGAGGAAGAGTAGAGAGAATTAATTGGATCTAGCGGGAAACGAATCAGAGGGTGTTAGAAATGGTGGGGGAGAAAAGAACAATTTTAGATATTATTAAGAAGAGGAAGAAAAACTGGTTGAGACATTGGCTAAGAAGGAACTGTATCATGAAGGCCGTGCTAAAGGGTATAGTGGCAGATAAGAGAAGAAGGGGGCGAAGAAGACTACAGTTCATTGACGGCATCAAAATAGAAAAATCATATGAAGACAAAAGAATTAGCTGAAAATCATGGAAGCTTCTGAGTTGTGGCAAGTGACTTGCTAATAATGGCAGAATACCTATGATGATGATGGATATTATCCATAAATAGCAGAGAAGCTTTATGTGATAAAGAAAACTTGAAACACATTTTCAGATTCAGCACTCGAAGAAACATAAAATCCAACTGAAATTACAAAAAATGTTTTCTGAAAGTACAATTTGAGAGGCCTATGTAATTTGCCTTGATCGGTAGAATTGCAAATTTTAATGTTACAGTACATGTATAACCAATTTAGATAGAAAGAACTCGTCAATACAACAAATTAAAAGAACAGCTTTTTGATCAATACATATCAGAATTTTAATAAGTTACAAAGTTGTAAATTATAATTTCGAAATTCTTTCTCACACCTAGTTTAGAACATTAATTATAACGGAAAGACAAAAATTAGTACAATTTACAGAAAAGTTAGAAAATCGCTGCTAGAATACATGGTATAAGACACAATTGAAAGATGTCAACAAATACTTGTTTATGATAGATCAAGCGTAGAAAATGTTAATGTTGTGTGATAAATTTCGCGTTTTTCAGTAGATAGTCGGTTTACGGTTTAGTTCTTACGTGGGCTAATATTTGTGAATCCTTGTGCTATTTCCCATTTTAATATATTGTTAGGAATAGCTATTCTAAATCAAATAATTTTTAAAGTATACGATAAAGTTTACATTTAATATTCGATTGTACTAATTAAGAAAAGACTTCTGTAAATATTTTCCATAATTTTGTGCAAATTATATGAGATTACTGTCATAATCCCCTTCATGTAATTTTCTGATACAATAATATATTTCATGCGATTCAATTTTTAGCCACGAGAACCACTATGTGCACTCATCTCGAAAATTATTGCTGCATGTCTATAAATATGTTTATTGAAGGAATATACAGTAATTTGATAACGAATTCGTCCGGTATTTCTTATAATGTTAGTATGTGTATAATCGGCAAAGACATGTATGTGGCAAATTTCATGTCAAGAGAGCAGTAAATAAGAACAATAAAACGAAAATAAAACTTTCTAATCCATTTAGCAACATTTTGTTTTACTCATTCTAATTTTCGTATTTATAATTCTTTTGCTATGAAATTTACCACAAATATACATTTCCTGATTATACACATGGTATCAGTATTAAAAGTACTCTGCAAAATCATTATCAAATTATATTCTTACAGAAAGACAGTTATAGATATGCGACACTAATTTTGGACATGAGTGTACATGTTTTTCACATGAATTTCAAAATTAGTCTAGGTTGGAGACTGAAATATAACTTCGAGAAGTTTTCGTAAGAATAGTATAATCATTTTGGTAAGTTGAAAATATTCTGCTTTTGACAGTTAAATTAATTATTTTGCTTATTCAACGTATAAAATATTGAACAGAAACTCTAGGGAAAACACAGCGAAAAGCTACATATATATCGCCACTACTACTTACTACTACTACTTATACTTATGTCAAGAACAGAAGCCAAAAAATCCCATGCGGGGCTTCCAACCCGTTCCCACTACTATTACTACTATTACTGCTACTACTACTACAACGACAACAACAACTACTACTACTACTGCTACTATTACTACTACTACTACTACTACTACTACTACTACTGTTACTACTACTACTACTACTACTATTTATACTTACATGAAAACAGAACCCAACCAACCCCTGTGAGGCTTCTAATTCGTTCCTACTACTACCACTATTTATGCCGATAACCGAACCCAACCAACCTCTGCGGGGCTTATAATCCGTTCCCACTACTATTACTACTACTACTACTGCTATTATTACTACTACTAATAATATTGCTACTACTACTACTACTACTACTACTGCTGCTGCTGCTACTACTACTATTACTTATACTTATGTCGACAACAGAACCCAACCAACCCCTGCGGGGCTTCTAACCCGTTCCTACTAATATTACTACTACTACTGCTACTATTTCTACTACTACTGCTGCTACTACTACTACTTATGTCAAGAACAGAACCCAACCAATCCCTGCGGGGCTTCTAACCCGTTCCTACTACTATTACTACTACTGCTGCTACTACTGGTACAACTTCTGCTACTACTCCTACTACTACTGCTACTACTACTACTTATGTCAAGAACAGAACCCAACCAACCCCTGCGGGGCTTCTAACCCGTTCCTACTACTACTACTTTCTACTACTACTGCTATTACTAGTACTACTTATGTTGAGAACAGAACCCAACCAACCCTGCAGGGCTTCCAACCCGTTCCTACTACTACTACTACTACGTATACTAAAGCAACCTTATCCTACACTAAGCATTACAATCCTTAACTTACTTCACATTGAATGTGGGTATAGTCTACCGATCTCTACAAGGCTATACTCACTGATTTCGCACTCGATTTGGAATAGGCATAAGAATCCTGCGTGCAATTTTCGATCTCATTTTACTAAGCTTATTCGTCACACTAAATAGTTCTCGAATGTCCTTTTCTACTTAACACACTTCGGATTAATATACTAACAAGCTCGATCAGTGGCCGCGTATACATACGACAAGGCCACTCCAAGCACTGAATGCAATTACATTTGAAAAAAAAAATCATTATTCAACATTTTAATAAAATAAGGATCGCGTACTTCACAACACGCACTACCATTTAATATTTAAAAATTCAACGAAAAATAATCAATGCATTGTAATATTCTGCATGGAGCAACGAACTACTTACTAGTTTAAGTGTTCCGCCACACTCCAGAAATACAACTTGCGCTATATGCGCGCGCACACACTCACTACCCTCACTACAATGTAAACAATCAACATGGCTTCCAGCCGTCAAGTTTTATTATGCAAGACCTTTTGTAATTTTTAAATTAAATTTAAAGCTACTTATAGATAATCTACAATCTTCGTTACCACCTATATTAAATCGACAACATATCTACATAAAAATAAAGCAGAAAGTGCACTTCTATCTACTTGGGAAGTACTACACCAGCGTGGTAATATATAACCGAAATGATATTTTACAATTCCAATTACTGGTTCGGTTGCTCTCATGGTTACCGCGAGAGCAAGACAATAATTTCGGTCACTTTAGTTTTGCCTTTCTTCTATGATTTAGATATCGTAATAAATTAAGAATATAAGATGGCTTGCAGATCCGTAGGTTAAATTATTTGGTAATTCTTTACAACGCTGGTATGGCTATTCTAGCATATGTGGAGATCCCATATCGTTGCGGTATACGTATTATCGGTGCCTAATTAATGATAATTGTGGATAATGAATTTGCATGTACTAAATATAATTAAGTCGAAAGCACAGATTTATAAATGAGTGAATAAATAGGTTGTTGTATGTTTGATGCATGGGTTAAGAAATTTTGTGGAATGTGTGATATTAACATTTCTTTTCTGATTAATCACTATCTAGAAGTTTATGCAGAACGCTCTACTTATGTGATCGTATGTATTTTTACATATGTGTGCTCCGGAGCAAAGATAATTTATAAATTCGTTTTTTTTTTTAAAAAAACAAAAAACAAAATGAACATTTGATATAGTGACAATGCGCATGTCTAAGAAGCATATTAAAGTATTCTATTCATTTTTTAGAACATATACAGTTACAGAACTTTACCTAATAAAATTCGAATGTTAATTGAAGTTATTTTCCATAATTTCAGTAGGTACTCGAGTATATACAATAAAATTAATAATGTGTTTCCTTAAATATAATTCTGTTTTTATTTCTAAAATACCTGAAATTTGATGGGAATGAGTTTCACGAAAGAACGTGAATGGTTGTTGTTGTTGTTGATTTTAGTTTAGCGTCCCGTTCAGCAGCTAGGCTATATGAGACGTGGACCTACTGATTAACGTGGAATCCGAACCACATGAGCTCCCGCCGGGAATCGAACCCGGGTCTCCCACGCCAAAGGCGCGTACGCTAGAACGTGAATGGAACTGAAGCCGTAGTTAGTATAAGAAGAAACGTGAACTTATTTTATAATTTCAAAATTACATTTTGCGCGATTCTATACTTTTTTATTTTATGTATTTATTTATTTTAGAAAACTCGAATACGTATTGTGTTAGCATTTGAAAAATATTTTAAGATAGTTGGTTTCCGATAAGAATTTTTATAATAATAATTATTAATATTTCAATGTTAATTTAGATATGTAGTACTTTTAAACTATAAAGATAATATAATATATTTTTAGACAATGGATTGTCGCTTTGTTTCAGTTAACGGTTAAGGGAAGTCTTTTCAGAAACGATTTCTTGTTTGTTTACCTTTTCTTGAGTTTGTCACCAATTCAGGTGAACAAATAAATCCTTCATCTTTAAACTCTGCTTCATAACTTGAAGGGAAAAAAAAAAAAACAAGTAGAAAAGCGTTTAGAAGAATCGTCACGAGGGAAAATATACAGTTATTTAAAAACTACGTGAACTTTTCTATCGTTATGTGTTGTGTCAAATGTGCAACTGTTAGTATTTTCATTTGTTTATTGTAATAACGGGTTCATACATTTTGAAGCACGTTGATAAATTCGTAACTCGCTATCCACATTCGATAACTACAATAAATTGCAACGCTTGGAAACGTTGTTAGAAATCCGAGATGATTACTTTCTCCTTTGTAATTACCTGAAGTAAACATTATTCCTATCAGCAATATTAACTCTCTTTTGCACTCAATACTAACTTTGAGTAAAGGTTTATTTAAATTATGAAGGGGAAGTAGGCAATGGTTCTGTATTTTAATGGATTGCGAAACCAATTTATGGTATCTGTACTGTTTCAATTTAATAACAGCAGAAGTGTTTTGTTAAGCGTGGCGGATTTCAATCACATTAGAATTGAAACTTGATCTCATACATTTTACGCTGCAATGAACTAGGGGTTTGTTACTTAGCAACAAATGCATTGCAAATGACAATCGTACTGTTGAAATACAATACAAGATATTTCACTACGGAAAATGAAATGCAAGGAACAAGTTGTAATAATAGCATTTACTTGCACTAGTTGAGGGCTGAATTTTAATATTGGTAGACCCCTTTATAATTTCAAGAGTCAAATTAAACAATTTGTATAAACTTTATAGTTGCCAAATACAACGAGAGATATTTTATACTCGATATAGGTAGAAGATTTATACATAAACCAGAAGAAAAATAACAAATGATACAAATTATGAAGCTATTTTCATTAGAGCTGATGTGTGATGGCAAGAATAAAAGTGCATCTGAAAAGGTAGGGGGACGCATGACGTCAAGCCGTCCCCCGTGCCTATCTCTGCCCATTGTAATTATTTAGAAAATAGGGGAACGCCACAGATATTTTCTGGAAGTGGGGGACGACGTCGCCCCGCGTTCCCCTTCAGTTTTACCCCTTGTAACGGTTAATTCTGTAACATTTCTGCTAATCATATATGCGAAGCTCAGACCAAGGAAAAAAAATTCGCATTACGAATATTGAGGAGTTTGATGCAATAAGGACGTAAGTCTGAAACATGCAGTTGGAGAAAAACGATGTTGAAAATTTAAATAGTGTTTTGTTTTCTTACATCAATGTAATATGCAGTATTTTATTCCGATATTGAATTGAAATGTTACCAGGAGGCTAAACAAGCATGGCAAAAGTTACAAATGCGTTTGATGCAAAAAGAGCGTAAACTTACGCTCTTATTACACCAAACTTCTCAATTGTAAGGGAAAGAGATAAAGTTTGTACGAAACGGTTAAGTATGATACATGAAAGAGTTTACACTGTTGTTTTGCATTATACGACTTATTTGCAGTATTTGGATTTGAATCTCGTCGGCCCTTAAACATGTTTCATAAAGAAATCTTAATAATGAAAAGTGTTCAAATTGAGCAAAAGTTGACTTGATTCTCTTGAGCACTGAAGACATCATATGCCTCACAAACTGTCGCTCATCCTGTAAATGACGTTTCATTTTTTTTAAAAAAAACACCTCTTTGTGTTCTGTGTATGGACAAGATAGTTCTCAAAAGCAAAACCCAAACGATGGTTCAGTCACTTTCATTCTGAAAATGTTGATGCCCAAGCTGCACCTATAGTACGGCCAACAAGAGATGGTCTCTGACGTTTCTTACCACATGCGGTGGGACATTGCAGCCCCTACTTTGATATCAGTGTTACCAACCACGATCACTCTGTCTTATACCATTAATTAAATTGCCACTACAGTTGCACCGAAAAAAAACCTTGACACGCGAGTAGTGGCAATGTCACTGCGAGCTGTCAGAGACGTTCTCTTACTGGATGCACTATAACACTGGTTAACTAATCACAGCAAAACTGGATGATATTCTGACAGAAGTCGAGCAAGACCGACATGTAAGTAGTTGTGACATTGCCAATGACCTAAACATCAAGTCACCAAACAATGGTAAACCATTTGGAGAAAGCTGGCTACGAAAAGAAGCTCAGTGTAAGTCGCCGTTGACACCTGGTGGAGATTGACTCCTTATCTCGGGAGTCAGTGGGTCCCCAACTATGTTGGCTGCCTAAGACATCGATCGCTTTCTTCCTCGAGGAGGCGTAAGCTGATATTTTCCTTTACATTAGAGGCTTTCCTCAAACTTCTGCACTAGTTTTGAAAACCTCAAGTTTCTCCAGTACTGTTTACATATATTGTAAAAACCATGGTCCTTGTAGAACTAACAGATGTATTTTCATTATCTTTTCCAATTTTGTGATCTTTCAGATTTCCAGACTATGCTATGCATAAATATCGGAAGTCTTATAGAACGGCTTTGTGCGTGCGTCCTTCTGTCTAGTGTCAAAGCAAAAACGAGAGATGTCGAGATTACGAATTTTGCAATCGATTCAGCGTTCCAAGAATATGTTCAGCCTCGTCCATAAATCCTCTAATCAAACCGGAAGTGGTCAAATTAGCCATATCTTGTTTCAACTTTTATCACCCTAGAACAAAATCTCTAACAGCGAGAAGCGAGATTTTGTAAACGATACACTGTCTTAAGAAAACATATGACTATCTTCAACATTCTACCAAAACCGAAAATGGTTCAAATGCACTTCCGGCTTCAGTACAGAACTAAAACGGTTAAGAGATATCGAGATGCGGTTGTTTGCAATATATGTTTTGTCTTCTCCATTAACCCTCTATTCAAACCGGAAGTGGTTCAAATTAATCGTTTCTGGTTTCAAAATTCTTCACCGTAAAACAAGAGTAGTAACAGATAGCGACAAACTGTTTTCTGCAATTGATTCAGGGTCTCAAGAGAACATGTCATCACAACCTACAACACTCTACCAAAATCTGAACTGGTTGAAACTTATTAATGCGTGTGGTTTCAATACTGATTTTCAAAAAACAAAAACTGTGAGATCGAGATGCGTTTTTTTTTCAATCGATTCAGCGTCCAAAGAATAGGTTTCATGTTTTCCGTTTATGTCCCCAAATGTAAGATAAAGGAATATTCCCACTTGAGACAATTCTCTGTTAGCTATTAGCGCGGGAAACACTGCGCTTCAGATACCTTTAGTTACAATGTTTTCCTCAAGTAGCTTTCATACAGGCTGGGAGAATCTTTGAACCGCATTTCGATAGGATAGAATGGTAAATGAGCGGCATTCTCCACTGGGGATCAGTTCCTGAATATGAGTAAAGGAAACGTAATTCAGTGCGTGTTCAATTACACGTGACACTTTCATTCATAATCCTAAATATAAAAGGGTAAATGCAGTCCATATGTGTCACGCTATTCTGGAATATTATGCAACCTTACTTTGGAGATTTAATTTTAACTGTACAGAGATAAGGGGACGCAAGCAGGATGCTTTAATGACAAACCTCTCACTGCGTCACGCCAATTTCTAATATTAAACTGTCACGCTATTAGATGTTGGTACGTACGCTATCACTTGTCTACTTGACGTTAATATATGTCGCTATCTGCGGGATTGTTGTCTATAACCAAGTTCTTGAAACTACATACAATATATTTGTATAAAGTTTAGGGTTTTGATGAGCAAGCTGAAAAATAAATAAATATATAAATTTGTGAAATCTAAATAATTAGAGTTTTTAATTAAGCACAATTTTAACCTATAGTGTACAAAGTTCTTGAACAACTGCATACAATATATTGCATAAAGCTTTGGGTTTTGATGAGCAAACTCAAAAATAATAAATATATAAATTTGTGAAATCTAAAGAATTAAAAGCTTTCAATTAAGCACGATTTTAACCTATAGTATACAAAGTTCTTGAACAACTGCATACAATATATTGCATAAAGTTTGGAACTTTGATGGACAGACTTAAAAGTAAATAAATGTAGAAATTTGTGAAATCTAAATAATTAGAGTTTTTAATTAAGCACAATTTTAACCTATAGTATACAAAGTTCTTGAACAACTGCATACAATATATTGCATAAAGTTTGGAACTTTGATGGACAGACTCAAAAGTAAATAAATATATAAATTTGTGTAAGTCTAAGCAAATAGAGATTTAATTAAGTACTATTTTAACCTATACTGTATAGTGGGACAAAGACTTGAGTGCAACAACTAGTTATCGATAAAAATTAAAACTATTTTTCTATTCCTAGCAAAATACGTATAAAAAAGGAAAACGAAACAAAGGACTTTAACAAAACCAATTTAATGTTTAAAGTAAACATCTCAGGTGTAGTTCTGTGTACTGCTCTATGCAAAATAGAATATAACGGAACCATCTCTGCAGCAAAAGCTCCGATCTGTAACGGAGTTATGAGAAAAGAAAAAAGCCTGCTATATATTTTTTTCTTATTCGAAAGCGTTTGTCTAATGGACGCCACAAAAATTAATTAAAAATCCAGGCAACATACAACGAACGCCATGTTTATGCCTCACCGCTTGTGTGGAAGCTGCATTTCATTATTTGGCTTTTTTTCCTAATGGAGGAGTAGAAGTTTAGAAGCGACAACCCCATTATTATTGTTTTCTTTAGTATTCAATCCTCATACCTATCTTCCACTTTTTGTTTTGTAAAAAAAAAATGGAGAAGACAAAAGGAAGAAGAAGAAATAATGCAAACGACAAATTTTAATTTTACTACCCTGCTTTTTGTCTTGAAGTTCATGACATTCTTTGTGTACGAGTTTTCTGTTAACGTTTTGTTGTTCTCAACAACTTCTGAGAAGATTGGGATATGTATATGCTTATGTTGGTCGGAAATATATTATTTCACAATAGAAGCTGTTGGAATACTGACAGCACCATAAAAACCATAAGCTGTAGCATCCCACGTCTTGAAGCAGTTATAAACTCCATTCGTCTCAAGTAGAACAAAAGGAAATTTATTAGAGGATGTCCGGATATGCTGACAGATTTGTCTTGAAAGAAAATCATTGCAGTTTCGTTCACACTTGCCGTTTTAAATAAACATCTGTTGGTATACTGGAAGCATTTCTGCATTTGCTTGGAACGCATATAAACAGAATTTAGTACTAATTTCTATGTGCCTTATGCAGAGTCGTTTTCACGTATGATTAGCGTCATATTAAACGCCTGACTACAGCAGGAAACATATGTTAGTAGAACCTGTTAGTATGACACTAATCACGAGTTAGAAAGACTCTGCATAAGGCCGTATATTTCTATATGAATGAATGAGTGACTGAGTAATCAACACCCAGGCCAAACCGCGTAAGCTACAAACTTGAAATGTCAACAGCGTTAAGAATTTGTGACGTAAGGCCCATTAAGAGAAGATTTTTTGAAATTTGTTTTGGAAGGGCAGGAATAGGGGTAAACATTATTATAATTTATTAAAGTCCATATTTTTGAATCCTTTAAGGCTAGAAACATGAAATTTTGTATTTCGAATTTTTAATCTAAAATAAATAAACACGTGTTTAGTGGTTTTAGATGTTTTTAGTTAGAATGGAAGAAAAATAGGGAGTGTGCTTCCTTAAGATGCCCGTACGAGATGTATGAATTTTTTTGCGAGCCTTGAAATTAGTCGAATTTCTTGTAAAAGAAATATACAGAAGGAAGAACCCTAAATATTGTTCTCAGTAACGCGTGGAAGCATTTTCTCGTTTATTTATATTTAGTATTATGATGAAGTCATATCGAATTATTCTTCCAAAAATAAAATTCTATTTTGGACTATTCTTCACCTATTTATAGTACGTTCTGTGAATTTTAAGGCGGAACAACTATTAAGTTACTCTCTTATAGTTCAAATTTATTATAACTTATGATTCATATTTATTATATTGCAATATTCCCTCATATTACTAAACAACATCACGTGCTTCCACAAAAGTACCAGCAAATAACCGACGGATGCCATCTCCGAGAGAACACGAAGAGATACGAAGAGGACCCTTCAATCCCTCTGTACGCTCCGCCTCTACAATTGGCTATAAAAGCGGACACGTCGAAGCAGAAAACATCAGTTATCAATTGGTCACATTCTACCTATCCCTTCAAGTTGCACTGGGCGGAGAGACTCCTTTACCCTTAACTCTGCGCTGCATCAAACAAGAAGTTCCTTTAGGCTCAACCGCAACGGGAAGGGTCATCCTTAACCAGCAAACCTTAAAACTTCCCTGCTGCTGTGAGCAGGAGGTTCCATTTATAGAGGAAAGAACCATTAGAGATAATTATTTGTAATCTAGTGTACAAACTGTATAAAACTCTTATAATGAAAAAGTGAGGGGAGAAAAGCCCGTGTATCGTTACTCTATTGAATATATAGTTTCTGTTCTATATTTTATTATGGTTTTGCACTAGCAAGTTATCAATACGAAGTGTGAAGGATACTTTGAAAAGAAAGTCGGTTGGGTGTCTTTATTTAAAAAAGTAAGATGCCACCATTAGACTGAAAACTTAAAGGGAACAATTGAAAGGTTTTAGACAGGATTCCCAGCCACATAATTAGAACCAAGAACTAGCAATTTCGAAGGAAGAACAATAACTTTGTACTTACTCTTGAAGTGAATGTTTTCAAATAGCGTATTATTTTATAACTATGAACTTTTTTTATAGCATAACTTTAATATTTGTGATCTTATTGCAGAAGAATAGACAGAGATAGTTATTGCTGTTATTGCGAGATTAATAAAATTAAATATTTTGAACAAATCAACCGCGTTGAATAATTGTGACTTACGGCTTTTATTATTTAGAATATTGGAATAATTAATACATTTTAAGTACTATGTTTGTATTATGACTATATTAGATTGAAATAAAATAACACAGTCAAATATTTCCTGAGATATGACGAATTAAACTACAATATGACGATATTGCACGTTTTCGCCTTTACAATAAATATAAGCATTTAATAAGAAAACAATTCTTTTATTGCAGAAACTAACGTCAAAGACGTCTGAACAACCTGAGAACAATTCCTTTTTCTTACCGTATTGTGATTAGCAGTCTTTCCTTAACTCTGATGGACGGGATTTCGGGTTTGATAGCGAGTGAGAGACCTTTTAAATTTGACCCCACTACGTCATACAAAAGAAACTGTCTTTGTCTATCAGTTTTATTGGGATGAAAAATGTCTTGTTTGTCTTCCAGACGAAAAGATACCATTATCATAACATTGTTTATAAGATAGGTGTTATTTTTGCTGTGTTTCCACTAGAATGTAAATGAGACACTATTCGTTGAAAAGTCAGTGTTTAACGCTACACATTTAGCAATGTAGGTGGAAGTCTTCTCCATGTTTCGTTACACAAGAACGTATATAATGGAAGCCATGTGAAAAGGCAAAACGATCCCGGGATCATTTTGCCGTAGGATCCGGGATAATTTTGCCCGGGTCCATGACAGACACCAAGTACATCTATTGTCATAACCTATATTCAAAGTCTGCTGGAGGTGAGGGTTGGATAATGTGTCAGCAGGGCCAGGAATGGGCCCATGATCACTGTGCTGGTATTGATGAAGATGAAGGTTTCTTTTTGTATCACGTACGTTCTGCCACTTAGGCTACAAGAAAGTTGATTCCAAAAAGAGCATAACAGAACCAAAGTGTTCAAAAAAACCTTTTCTATATTGAACCATGTATTAGCCTACTTTTAACAAACTATAAATACTATTATTACTAACATACTTTAACACAGTATTACTACAACCTGTACTCTTTTTTTAAATATATAATCATTTTGTAAGTTCACAAGATTTTTCTATTATTTTCAATGGAGGGATCATTTTACGACCCCCTAAGGCAAAATGATCTAACATAATAAATACAGGACATGGTGTGCCAAAAAAATCGTCTTCCAAGGACAATTATGTACACACTTTCTTAACGCTCGGTTGTTACTTCATTTGGTGGGGTTGGAAAAAAGATCCGCATTAACGTGTACACTGAGTAGGCTGGAGCCAGGGGCGGCATATTTGCCTCCCTTTCTCTCACCGTATAGGAGATTTGAAAAGCCTCGGATATAAATATTATCTAATTTACTTCAATCTCTTAATACTTTTAATAATTTTCTTTATGTTTATTCATATTATTATTGTAGTATATATTTTTTCAATTTCATTTTTAAATTCCTGAATCCTGAAGCTAAGACTTAAGCACTATAAGGGATCGATCAAAATATAAAATTTTATGTAAATGGACAACAACTAAAACAGCTCTTTCAAATTTGGTAAATACAGATATATTTGAAATTACAATACATTACTTTTTAGGGAAGGTTCCAAAATTATAGCTTAGGGAGCCAGAGTGTGTTAATCCAGCACTGCTTTCCATCCTTTCAACTATTTTTCCATTGCCCTGACTAACCTTTCAGTTGATCCCCTGAAAACATTTTTCCATACCACCAGCAAAGTGTTTTGGATATCGTGTTTATTTAATATCACGTATTTCCTGAAAGTTCCAATAGATTTTCAGTTAGGTTTTATATATGGCGATTGTATGATCCAACTCATCTCTCTCAAAAGAGAGAGAAAAGGAAAGGGTGATCAGTATTTGGTTCGTTCATCATTTCAGAACACCTAAGATTGCTTGTTTTATGGTCGTGTAAGAATATTTATGGCACTATCCACTTGCAGGGATGGGAATCTCAGCATGGATCAATTAATATTTCTGTACTTTTAGAACAATAATGTATAAAATTTCCACTCAAAAGCTCTACCATAAAAATGATCATGAGACACAGCCTAGATGCTGTGGCGACATTCTAGATGGTCTGTTTTTCCTCGACGATTACGTGAAATTTCAGTAAGTGGAGTTTATGGACACAGATCAACAACGTATATTTTCAATATTTTATTTAATACTAGCATTTAAAAATAATTAAATTAAATGTAAATCACTTCAATATAGGTTAACTTTTTTTCCACTGTCAGCTCTGACCAGACTCATATTATTTACATGTATAAAGAATTAAGTTTCAAGTATATAGCATCCATTAGAATCTTTGTTAATTGGGTATTCCATAAGATAGCAGTATTCTATACGTTAACAATTGTAATGCAACTCCATTAGTTGAAAAAATCATATAATAATTCCACACAGACTGAACCACTATAATAAATATATTATATACACTAATGTATATACAGTACTATATACACTATAATAAATACACTATAATAAATACACTTATTAAATATACTTTTATATTTTTCACCTTCTTGTGGACCTCCCATATTCAAATCAGTAGTACTGTACAAGACCTACATTAAATATATTTTATTAATGCCCCCATTGCACAACTATACATATTTTATAGCCCAGCGTGACTACCACAAAAACTAACATAAAATAGAAATTTCTAGAGAAGAAATCGAGGTTATAGTAGGGATGGCCACAAAGTACCAGGTCCGGCGAAACCGGTTCCACGAAGAACCGGTTCTTGGAGATCCGGTTTTCAGATCCGAAAACCCGATTCCAGGGCCGGATCTTAGGAACTGGTTCCAGACCTGGATCCGAAAACCCGGTTCCAGAACCGTATCTTAGGAACCAGTTCTAGACCTGGATCCGAAAATCCCCAAAGACCCGTTAACCAGGCACAAAGTTCTCTTTCAAAACACTGCAAAGAGGACCACACGCTTGTGCCCTCCCCGCCCAGACCCGCTTGCGCCCCAGAAAAAAAAATGGTCTAACAGTGGGTGTTTCGCCAAATGAGTTTGCCAGTTTGCCTGTTTAGCCAGTGAGTTTGCCAGTTACCCAGTTTGTTTAGCCAAATGAGACAAGCGGCCGCCGGCTGGGCGTCTGCCTGTCGCTTCCACCATTTCATCTAGCACACTGTTCACAGCCTGCCAGCAGCTCGGGTTTAGCGTAGGGATAGCCACAAAGTTCTGGTTCCGCGAGAAACCTGTTCTTGGAGATCCGGTTTTCAGAACCGGACCCGAAACCTGTTCCAGACCTGGATCCCAAAACCCGGTTCCGGAACCTTATCTTCTAGAACCGGATCCGTTCAGAGCCGGAAACCGGTTCCACCGGGAACCGGTTCTGGCCATCCCTAGGTTATAGTAGGTCTTCCTCTAAATTTCTCTTCTTACCCCTGATAAATCAAAATCCCAAGCAATAGGAATAATTCTCAAGTCTGAAAGAATGTACATGATGTGTTACACGAAAATTTGATAGCCTTTATTAAATTAAATCATAGAACATATCTTTTAAGATGGTGTAAATTGATCATCTTCTTCTCGACCATTTTCAACTCGAAACAATATGTATTGGAAAGCCTGATAGATGTTGTAACGCTCAATTAAATCAAGCTCGAGCAGCTCAAATGCAAATGCATACAAAGGCTATACTATAATTTTTTTTATAGGCTGTTCTGCTTTTTAGGATGCATTTTCATAAGGTGTCCCGAAGTTTGAAAATCTGGGATTCTACCCTTGTGGGAAATCAAATCGGTAAATAAATATATTGCTACAAGCTATAAAAGAATGAGGACATTAGTAATCTTTCTTCCCTTATCTTTATATGGATAACATTGATTTAAAAAGTAATTTGACTACCCCTAAGAGCCGTCACTTGTTGCTTTACAACCAAATATATATATATATATATATATATATATATATACAGGGTTGATTAATTCGTTTGTCAATTTAATTTGTTCACTGTGCAGAAGTGGTAGGAGGTAAAGCCGTGCAATTTGGTGTAACTTTAGACAAAGGACATAAGTTTTGTTTCGCCATAGAAGCATGTCAAAATAGGTCGTGTACTAAATATTGAAGATATATAGGGTCAAAGGTCAAATTTCGATCTTTTCCTTTTGGGACTGCAATGGTAAATTCTGAAAGAGCCTGAAAAAACGTAAATCGAAGTGATAACAAATAAAAAGCTGTATGGTATGATTCTACGTCACAAGCTGACGAAACATGCTTTAATCAAGTGTCAAGGTCAGAGGTCACTGTCAGATCAAGGTCACAGGTCACCTTGAAAACCTATTTGAATACACTGAAAACAACGCAATGTCCGTATCAAATCTTGTTAAACATCAAAATGAAGCAGCAAAACAACCAAGGAACACTCAGTAGTAGTATCAGGTCAAAGGTCACAGCCAGATACAAGGTCAAAGGTCAACCATAAAAATCAAATAGTCGCTGGAAAAACAGCAGTTGTTATAATAAAAGGACATGTTGAAGGACGAAAGAAAACAGTTGAACAATCAAGGAACAATCCTGTGACCTGTGACCTTGGTCTGACCGTGACCTCTGACCTTGACACTTGATTGACGCATATTTTGTCGGCTTGCGACGTAGAATCATATCATATATAGTTTTTTCTTTATTATCACTTCGATTTACGTTTTTTCCAGGCTCTTTGAGAATTTACCATTGCAGTCCCATAAGGAAAAAATCGAAGTTTGACCTTTGACCCTATATCTCTTCAACCTTGAGTACAAGTGACATGCTTCTATGGCGAAACAAAACTTATGTCCTTCGTCTAAAGTTACACCAAATTGCACGGCTTTACCTTCTACCATTTTTATACAGTGAACAAATGAAATTGACACACGAATTAATCAACCCTCCCTCTCTCTCTCTCTCTCTCTCTCTCTCTCTATATATATATATATATATATATATATATATATATATATATATATATATATATATATATACGAAATTATCGTGAAAATTACACATATGTGTAGACTTTCAATTAGTGGTTGATTTTATTCCATTTTACTCCTTCATTCTTGGCATATCACAATCCTAATCAATAAAATCAGCTTTCTTCCTAAACCTGAAAGAAGACACAAACTAAACTTCGTTAAAATTGCTTCATACATTTTACAAAATAATCATGGAAGAGACAAGCAGACTGCCACATAAACACAAATGTATGTTGAACTGAGTGATAGAAAAGTTCACGCATGCTCGCTTCAGTTAAGACACAAGAGACTAATCAATTATAACAACTAGCTTTAAGCTAATTTTGTGCTAACTCTGTTGAAAATTCTCATTGGATTATTACTTGGTTGCAAGCTGGATTAGATCAAAGATTTTTTTAAAGAATTTTCCTCAGTATCATCTCATCTTCAGTAGTTAATAAGGCTCTTGGGGAATTATTCTTAGTATTGTGTATATAATCAGTTTCCTAAGAGAAGTACTTGGTAGCAATTCAAATATTCTCTCAAGTTATTCATGTATTCTCTATTCTGACATATATCTATAATTTATCTTTACTAATAAGTTTGTGGTAGAAATTTTGAGTTAAAATTATAGTAGTAGTAGTAGGAGTAAGAAGTAGAAGAATACTTGAAATACTGCATAGATGAATCAATTTGAGATCAATTTGAGTAGAGTATATAAGTATATTCTCTGTAATTCGCTTTAGAAACTAATCATTGAAAATCATTTTCTTATACTTATTTTTCATGTTAAAAAGCAAACAAAAAACTTTTTAACTCTTCTACAATACCTCATTAAAGATCAAGTTTTGGATTTAAGATGTTGAATTGAAATAACTATGTAAGCTATTTCTCGGTATTCATAAATACTTCACTTCATTATAAGTATTTCGCTCATTTAATTTCGCTTCGTTAGATGTTCTATAACTTATAATTGGTGACCCGTAAGACCCAGGGGCAGTCGGATCCATGACCCACCAGACCTATGACCCAGACACACCCATGACTCGAATTGATCATGACAGAACCATGACCTGAACTGACCCGAGGACTCGGTAGATTATTATTATTATTATTATTATTATTATTATTATTATTATTATTATTATTATTATTTATTTATTTATTTATTTTTTTTTTTGCGTTTTGTACTAAAATGCCTAGAATCAAGTTTCGTAGAGGTAGACCACTTTAAATATGTTTCACTTTCGTCATGTGATACGCACCACAGCAGTCAGTCTGTGCTAATTTACACTCACAGGTCGTAACGTGTATAGAATATTAATTTTAGACATCAGTACTGACGCATGATTTTACTGAAAGGAAATTTAATAATAATCATCTGGTCTGTAGAGTTGTTACGAATCAATTCCTTGTAACTCGACAGAAACATTACGTTATAGATTATCATTCATTCATTTTCTATCACAATTGATGTTCAACATTTTCGGCTGCAGACTCAAATCCTAGTCACCTGCTTTTATTGTTATTAAGAATTCTTTTGTCATAATAAAGTTTGATAGTTTAACTACGGATTGTATTGCCAATTCTTTAGAAAGAATCCTGTTGTTATAAGATTGAAAAATTAAGATTACTCCGTGCTTTGTGTTGTATATAATTGTACCTTATTTGCACTTTGTGTGGAAAGCAATGTTTAAATGGATAAAGAGGCAACAGAAACTGTGGTAGAGAGTTTTGCACGCCAAAAACTTTGATTCACCTTGACTGCCTATAATTACCGTTAGTTCAATGTATTACTTAACGCAAAAAATGAATATAGAGATAATTAATTACATTAATCTAGCGTAATGCAAAGAATTCTCAGAAGATTTTTCCTTCGGGATCGACTCATTAGTTTTATCTCACTTATACCATTGACTACAACCACACTTGAGAGAAATCCGTTATCGAGACAGCGGTAAATTGAACAAATATACGGAATCTACATGTTTACTACGGAAATCTGTACGGAGCATACGTTATCATCTGCTACATACGTACTGCGCTCTTCCCGCTTAGATATTACATCATACCGCTGCAGGATGTGTGACATCTAGTAGTCTTCCGTATATGTATGTTACTTGCGTCAGCTATACGCGTATGTTGTATACATCCATCTGTATGTGAAATCCTGACCGCCTATATACAGTTCCTTCTTTCATACGAAAAGAACGTTCATTCGGAACACTTATGCGGAAAGTGTTATAAAACATGTTTTCAGTTATATACGTTTACTGCAGGATATTACTGCAGAATATAGACAAATGCCTCTTGAATTGCATGTAACATATTCACGTTTTTGTGTACATATTTAATGTTATTTTGTTTGTTACAGTTTCCAGTGATGTAACAACAGCGGAATCGGACATCATTTGCAGAAACATGTACTTAAACCAGGAGAAAGCTCAATGTGTCCTCTGGTATCACGAGTCACATTCACTAAAAGCAGTCCAGACACAATTTCAGACGGCATATCATAGATAGCTAGCAACATCAAAATATGGTATGCCAATTTTAAGGAAACAGGTAGCGCCAGTAATCTCTCTAGAACAGGCAGGTCTGGACCGAGTGCGCAGACAATTCAGACAGTGTGAGACACCTTTGTGAAAAGTCCCAAGAAGTCAGTCCACAGAGCCTTAAGCGAATTGTAGAGTTGAGTTGATTTTGGGTTTATCTTCCCGTTCAGCAGCGAGGCTATATGAGACGTGGACCGACTGATTAACGTAGAATCCGAACCAAATGCGTTCCCGCCGGGAATCGAACCCAGGTCTCTCACGCAAAAGGCACGTACGCTAACCGCTTACCTTAAGCGAATTGTAGATTCCTAAGACATTAGTGCACCACATCCTACATACAACATGTAACCACCTTCTTTTCCATGCGTACAAAGTCCAAATCGTGCAGTTCCTACAACTATGGACTACAATGCTTGTTATGACTTTGCTGTTGCTATTCTGTCTGAGATTGAGAAACGTGTTGATTATCTGAAACATGCCGTTTACACAGATGAGGCCATGTTTCATTTAAACGGTGTTATTAACTGACATAATGATATCATCCGGGAGTCCGAAGACCCCCCCACGCTGTGTTTTAGATCGTCAGAGACATCCCTAAGCTGAACGTCTACTGCGGTCTTATGCACAATAAAATCATAGGACCTTTCTTCTTCAGTTAAAATACGATCTTAGCCAATACTATCTTGATATGTGGCAGTTATTTGTTGTGCCAGAGATTCAGGACATTCCGGATTTAATTTTCCAACAAGATAGTGCACCACCTCATTGGGGTTAGATGTCCGTGCCTATTTGGATAGCCTACAACATTTCTGGGAAGACGGATCTGACGTGATAATCCCATAAACTCTCTTCCGCGATCATCGGGCATAACACCACTGGATTTCTTCCTTTGGAGTTATGTCAAAGACTAGGTTTACCAAACACAAGTAAACAACATCGCAGCATCATGGCGCAAAATTTCTCGTCATAACATCCATTCCTCACGTAATGTCGATCAACACATGGATGAAATTGGAATATCGCCTGGATATCCTACGGTCAATGAAAGGATCATAGTAGAAATTTATTAATTGTTTACGTAAAAACTTGAATATGTTGCGTACAATTCACGATAAAAGTATTTGTCTATGTGTCATTTTTTATGCCTTACGATTGTTTGTAATCAGGGAAAGAATTCTTTGACACCACACACACACTCTCTCTCTCTCACACCACACACACACACACACACATATATATATATATATATATATATATATAGAGAGAGAGAGAGAGCGAGAGAGAGAGAGAGAGAGAGAGAGAGATAATACCTGGAGTGAAACCATAAGATCCAGTACACTTGCGCCACGAAGTAAAAATTAAAATTATAACAAATGAAAATATAATACTTATCCAGTATTGAAAAACTATTTCCTGCTTGTCGATCATTTTGACCCACTCTGAACTGAGTATTCTACTGATCTTTGTGTATTGTATAAAGGAAGATTCCTGAAGAAAGAAAGAGGGTGTTATTGATCCTTTTTCGTCTAAGAGCGTGTTACTTTTATGCTAAAACATTTATTTAAATTTCCTCCACTTACAACATATATATTGCTTATTGGTTACTTGACGTAAATACTTTAGCAGTAAACGGGACAAGGCATTATAAGAAAAGAAATCAATAACTTGTGTTCTACTTTTACAACTAAAACAACCTAATGCATCACTGGATTTAAAAAACTTAATAATGCCTTACATTAGGGTTTTAATATCTATTCTTATTTTAGTTAAGATATGAAAAGAGAAATCTTCAGAAGAAGAATTGGAGGACAAGGCAAGATTTTACAACGCTTTACATCGTATAGTCACTAAGAGATACTGTTTCATTTTGTATATCGTATTCATAGTTTGGTGGCTGTATATACGTATATACGAGCTTGAACATGCTTTTGTTTCGTCTGAAAGCCCTGTCTAGAATAAAAAAGCTAAGATGGAGGCGAATCTAACGCGAGTAAACACTTAAAAAGGAAGCCCACATGTACTTTAATTCAAACCAGATTTTCATTCAGTGTCTTTGTCAATCGATACCATTACTTCTTTCTTTTTAAGACAAGACTGTTTTGCAAAAGAAGTGAGGGCCATATATCTTCCCTCATCCTCACATTTTCAGCCGTATTTTCTTTCTTTCTTTCTTTGTTTCGTTCTTCTTTGCAGGCGTTCGTAATTAGTTTGTGTAGCTAGGCAAAAGAAAGAAAGAAAGAAAGAAGATGGAGAAGGAAAGGACGACGACACCTTTTAAAAAGTTGGCCAAGAAAAAGTTGAATGGTTCACAAGAAAGTTGTAGTTCATTCCTTTCCCTCTCTGGTTGCTGTGTTTTTACTTACTTTCTCCCTTGTTGTTGGAGACCCAAACTTTACTTTCTTCCCCAAAAGTTTTCTTTAAGTAGTAAATAAAATAGAAGATTTTCCCCCTAAAGTGTGCATTATAGCATATCAGACTAAATGAAGATTAGAAATAATTTAACACGATACACAACGAAATCTGAAAGCAACTCGTATAAGCATCAGGCTTAGTAGTGCTTGATAATGGTCTGTATAAATGAGAAAGTAGAATACTGAAAACATTTTTTTCCTAATGTGTGTGTGTGTGTTTAGAATATTAGTTGATATCACTGGAAAAGAAAAGTCATGGGTCTAGCTAGCAAAGGAGTACGCAATTTCAACATGAAACATAACTTTTTTCCTAAATATCAAGAAAGATTTTATGCTAATAAAATTTTGGGTACATTGTGTTGATTTTGAGGGATCGATCATTGACTGTGATGTCACCTTTATATTTAACTCACTGCTTTATGTGCGGATTTATTTTTCTGTTTTCTTTGAAATAAATTGGATTTTTAAATAAAGTGATTTCAGGATTAGCATTAGCAATTAGATTTATGGGTTTTCGGTATCTATATATGGGGATTGATAACACTACCCGGGAAATTGGAGAGAGAAGGAAGGAATTGAGAAATAAGGAAGCGGACTGGGATCATTATGTTAAATACCATCCCGGCATTTGCCTGATGTGAATGAGGAAAACCAAGGAAATACCTCACCCAGGATGGCTGGCCTGGAAAAGCTGGTACCTGTGTCCCCACTGCAAATCGAACCCCGGACCACTTGCACCAAAGGTGCGAAGTGATTTCATTGACTTTCTTTTCAAGTCTAGTTTAACATGCCCATTGCTTGCTGCAAATGAATTTTCATTTTATAAATAATGAATTTTCATTTTCAACTTAATATTACTTACTAGTTGGTTGATTCGGATTTCAGCAATTCCGTTCAGCTCCAAGGCTATATGAGACGTGGACCTATAGTTTAACGTGGGATTCGAGCCACGTGAGCTGTCACCGGGAATTGAACCTGGGTCTTCCGTGCCGAAGTTACGAGTGTTAATCATATATAGCTATGTTCACGAGAAGAGTTCATTACTTAAAATTACGATTTGATTATTAAATATTAAGATTATTATATACCTAAGAGAATAATAATAATAATAATAATAATAATAATAATAATAATAATAATAATAATAATAATAATAATAATAATAATAATACTGCAGGTACTCAACACTTTGATACGGTTCTCTGTAATTGAATCCTCGGTAAGCTATTTCCAATATGATAAAATCATCAAGATTTTCAAGGATATTTTGTCAGCTTCGTTGAATATCACAAACTACAGTAAATATCAATAAAAGTTTTAGTTGATTATGTATACATTTAATTTTGAAAATACTTTTACTTGTATGTCGTAATAAATTACATTTTATATGCAGAGCATATACAAGTGTCCAATGTTAAATTCCAA
This sequence comes from Thermobia domestica, assembly GCF_964235325.1. NCBI lineage: Eukaryota > Metazoa > Arthropoda > Insecta > Zygentoma > Lepismatidae > Thermobia > Thermobia domestica. The sequence continues at coordinate 146,028,198 of NC_137465.1, read as the reverse complement.
GGTTCTTTATGAGAAAATTACATCTTTATTTTTCTGTAGTGTTTTAAATACAATTTTAACGGAGTGGAATTCCTGGTTCTTCCATTATCCTTTAGCCTTAATCACTCGTCTCTCTTAGCCTAACGGACATACTCGTAGGACGTTAAACTGAAAGATTTTATCTCATTTAATTTTTTATTGAAAATTTGTACCAGCGTAACTCCTTAAATAGTTTCGTCAGTCTTTTGTTACTTTGATGATCTAAATGTCACAGCTGAATTTAGGTTTGATGAGGTCCTAAGCTTTTCAAGGTTATGGTATCCATTATATCTCTAGCTTTTTTTTTTTTTTTTTTTTTTTGTCAATGACAAATTTTCTGTAGTATAGTATGCAGCTGCAATGTTATATCGTGCCATGCAACCAGTCCAAGCAGAATGTAGGTCTTATATACAGAAATGAGCATACTAGTGATATTTTAGAGAAAAGGGAAGTAGGACGGGCCCTATCATTTACATCATAGGAGCCTATACAACAAAACAATGTTGCTCTATGTAGAATTTATATTGTATTGTATTTGTATTTTTTTAAAACTTTTAAAAAATGCTATCCAGTTAATTTCCTTAAATGTTTTGGGACCCCTAAGAGAGTGGATCCTAAGTTCTAGCTTGTTAAGCTTATGACTGAATCCGGCACTGCTAAAGATATACCCATTTTGGATTTAAAGGTTTATTACCACTTTAAAGGGATTGACTTTTTTAAATATGGTGAGTAACTACTTAGTTTGTTGCAGGCTGTTTCGATTTTGACATTGCCATTTTCAGTGACAGTAGTTTATCTTAAGTTTCAGATTTCTCCAAAATATATTAGAAATAAAGTAATATTTGCTTAATTAGTTCAAGCAAATATTCTCGCACAATGAGTTTGTAAATATTGTTTTTTTTTTTTTTTACACCATTAGATAGAAATATCAACGTGGTAGTTTTCAATTACACTCTGCACAGTTCGCATATACAATTATGCTTTCTCAAATAAATAAAATGTATTATACTCATATATGTTACATATGATCCAAATTTAATTGTTTCAATTTATATAAAAGGTTTCTCCCCGAAACTGAATGTTGTGTGTTGTTAATAATGTTCCTTGGTTTTTCAATTATTCAACTGAATACAAAGTAGCTCAATCTATGCTAATGGTGTAGATTGTATTTGTTTTTTGAATGTTTGTTTGGATGCTTGCGATATTGTATTACTGCAATCTATGTTTAATTAATTTATATCAATTAGGGATCTAATTGTTCACTTAAAATATGTGAACATGTGTTGCTGTATTTGGTTAGAATAGATTGACTTTCAATTAATTTTACAGCGTCGAACCTAATTCAGATGCATATTGCTTGCGTAGGCAGATGAATATAGACTATATCTTGATTCGTATGTTCACTCACCCTCTTTAATATCCGAGAAATTGATAGAGATTATGTAAATTACATATGTTATTACTAGTTGAAAAGAAATTGTCAGGAGTTCTGTGGTTATGAAAGATGCAAATTGAAAAACTAACATTTCATCATTTTTTCCTTTAAAAAAATACCAAAATATTACTATGATAATGTTAAAACTGAACTTTATTGAAATTATTATGAAACGTCTGGAGATATCAACCGAAAACACAATTGTTAAGTTGATGCAGTAGAAATGTCAGCCTCATGAATGTCACTTTGAAAACCAAAATGTAAATAAATAAACAAAACAAAGTAATAAAATGAAAAACTACAATACCCAAAGTCTCGAGCGTATCTACAGGGTGTTCACTGGGTCTGGGCCGCCCAGAAAACTTCCTAACTCAACGTACGTTTGTACACTTTCTCAATAAAATTATATTTGTTTAACAAGGAAATGATTGATGTAGCATGAAAATTTGATTTTGCTCTTCACCTATACTCTGTCTCTTATAAAACAATTTATTTCTATCATTTTTTTTCTGATAATATAGATGTAAGTATTTTACAATTACTTATCGTCTTTTCGGGTGCAGAATAATACCCGTTCAATATTACATAGACCTAGTGGCTTGTATATTGGAGCCCTCCCAAAATTTGGACCCTTCCTAACAAAACTTTCTGGGTGCGCACCCGGTCAAAATGGCGTGCGACTGCAAGAAAATTCTGAAACATTCTCTTGAGAATCATACAGAAATCGTAGGTTTAAAATTTGGTCTTGGTATGTTTAATGGTATGGTCTTTAAGCACATGTACCTCAGTACGAAGAGACGGACGGTTTTCAATATGTAGGGGCTATGAAATATGTACCGTGTTTACTCGCGTAATAGTCGCAGTTTTGTGCCAATTTTCTAATGTCAAAATCAAAACTGCGACTATTACGAGAGGAAAGCTGCCATTCTCTTTCTTCTTCCGTCTCTAGAAAATAAAAATATGATTTTCTCGTAAATAAACCTGTTTCATATTGTATAAATTGGTATCTCATTAGGGACTTTATTCATATTAAATAGCTTTGTTCATTTTTCAAGTAAATATAGCCTTAAAGAAATTATCACAAATTGAAGTAAGTCCACATACATAGACCTAATTTAATGTAGCACATGTAAATCGAGAATAAAGGATGAAACTTCTAGGCTTGGGACACATGTAAGTAACTCAACAATGTGCAAATGTAATGAACTTTTGCAACAGTTCCTGCGTTGTGTTAGAATAGCTGAATACGCTTTACATATTCATGTATTCAATTCAGAATAAATGAAAATTTCTTTTGCTTAAGACTTCCAGAGAATCTGTCAGTCAGAGAGTTTGCCTTTTGTCCTTAGAATGAATGTTAGGAAGAACCTTGTAAATTATGTCTTGTGTTTGCATTTAAAAAGAGAAAGAACAGTAAAGTTCAGAAATTATTATTTCTACGAGTAGCATCATGTAACTCCTAACACACCATTATAAAATTTGTGTTTCAATTTGCTATAATAATCGATGTTACATGTTGATTTTGTGAAGTAGCGGAAGTCACCTGGGAGCCCATTATAAAATGTGTGTTCAACTTCCTCGTGACTAAGCGGTTAGTGTACGCGCCTTTGGTATGGAAGAGTCGGGTTCGATTCCCGATGGGAGCTTGTGTGGTTCGAATTTCACGTTAGGCTGTAGGCCCATGTCTCATATAGCCTCGCTACTGAAAGGAACACTAAACTGAAAATCAAATCAAATTAAAATATGTGTTTTAGTTTACGAGAATCAGTGTTACATACTGATTTTGTGAAGCTTCAATACGACGTAACTGACGTAAAGTGTTCGTTTTGTGATCATGTATCCTATGCAATCTTCTATAGTTTCATTTTTCACAGATTCATCACTACAATGATTTTCCAACAAAAAATAGGTTGCTATCTCAAACTTTTGCGTAGAGAGATTATTTAATTGTACCTTTGGTACTGGTAATGCTTAAATATGAAATAAAGAAACTGTTTAATACTTTAGAAGTACTATGTGCGACACAATTAAATGTGTTTGAGTCAGTGTTAGGAATGTATGTCACTATTAAAAGCAAGTGTCACTGTTGCTAGAAATCAAGCTAGAAGAGACACAATCTGCTACGTAACGGTGTGTATTTTTCATTAGGAGTACATCAATAAATAAACAGTCTATTTCAATAGAATAAAACAAAAAAGAGGACGCGTTAGATTGGCAACGAACGATATACAATTTATAATGATACAAACAATCGTTTTATTTTCGTTTTTCTCAGAAACTAAGCATGAGGATTTGTCCCTGAGCAAATCATTTTGTTCAGTTTGATGTGATCTATCGATGATGTATATTTTCTTTGCACAATATTCTAGTTAACTTAAAAAAAAAACTCTATGGCCTATGGAATCCGAAGGTTCAATGCCACGTTCACAAGAGCTCTCCATTGACTTCTGTCCTTAGCCAACTAGATCCAATCTCTACTTTGTATTTCTGTTTCTATCCTAGATCCATCTTAATATTGTTCTCCCATCTGCGCCTAGATCTTTCTAATGGTCGTTTTCCGGTTCGACTTCCAGCCAAGACTTTAAAAGCGTTCCTATTTCCTTCCATACTGGCTACATGACTTGCCCACCTAAGCCTCCTAGATTTGATGACCCTAATAATGTTTGGTAAACCGTATAAATTATGCAGTTCCTCGTTATGGAATTCCCATTCTCCATCCCGGTTCCTCTTGTATCCGAATATTTGTCTCAGGATTCTGTTCTCAAATACTTCTCAGTCTACGTTCTCCCCTCAGAGTAAGCGACCATGTTTCGCAATCATACAGAAAACAGGCATAATTACCGTTTTATATATTATAAGCTTCAAACTCTTCGACAGAATTCACGACGACAAAAGATTTTGAACTGAATAACAACACGAATTGCCTGCTTTTAGTCGACATTTAATTTCTTCGTGGATATGGTTTCGGTCTGTTCAATAAAACTTAAAATTTAAGAGTTAGTTTTAATTTTGGGGTTAATCTGATTAATCATACAGTATTTTGTCGTCGTGCTATTGTCATATTAAAATGCTTGATTAGTATCTGTTTCAACTTAATAGGTGGCGTAGTTGTCGTACAGCTTCCATTTTTTGGGATTGCGTACAAAAGAAAATCGTTTATTCTAGAAAACTGCGTAGAAGAATTCACATTAGCCTATATCATTTTGTTAGGCTTCATGAGACCCATCGATTGGTATATATTCCATGTTCCGACAATATCGTGAAACAATAAGAATATTGTAATATTGTCAAATGTTAGCTTTAGATTCCTAGTAGAATGAAGTGTTGCGAACAATAACTACAGTGTGACATTGTTCCATTAAGACAATTTATATTAGGTTATTATCTTTTAAAAATAAATGAGTTTTCATTTCCATAGTAACAGTATTATAGAAGTGTGTGTTTTCTTCAATGCTTACTTAATCATAAAATTTATCTTTCAAAAATAGGTAGCATGTATGTTTTGCTACTTTCTTACATGCAAATAAAGATATTTGTGGCCTAGATGTTGGAATATACAGCTCTAGACGTTTTAAAGAAAACTGTATCTAATCTAGAGCGGAATTAGCTGAACAAAGAAAGTGGGAAAGAAACAAAAATAAAAACTTGTTTCTTTTTGTCCAGATAAACTTGAAATTATATGTTTCATTTGCATTTCTTCATCTCCTTGTGTGCGCCAAAACTGTTATCTTAATTTTTTATCAGATCTGTTAAACGTACTATATGTATTACACAGAAAAAAATAATGGTATTTATGCAACTCAATTTCAACACATTGCAGTGATTCCAGCATGAATACCATATAGCATATTGCTTTAAACCCAGTGGCCCAGTGTTACAGTTAGCAGAGGCCTGGTGCTAACAGTTTGGCATAGAGGCGATGATGAGCGATGTTTAATTAGACTACGGCTGAAATTTTGCAGTGTGGAAACAACATTGCCACACTGTTAAAAAAAGAAATGGATAGATGAACGAAGAAAACTCGGAAATAAGAATACCATCACGATGTTATTTCAATGCATACCCTGTGTTAGTAACACTCCACATCTGTAATAATGAACAAAGCATCAATAATTGTTTTGTTTATCAATGATCCGTCAATTTTTTGTTTGGTAAGAACAGCGACCTGGCAGAAGAATCATAGCTCATTCAAAATCCTGGGTATGAAACAGGTACATCCATACTTTATTTTGGCGGGCATCCCACTTTTAGGTATAATAAATATATGTGTAATTCGGATTAAAAAGTTTTAGTATTAGTTTTTTTTTTACTTTTAACTATGAGCAAAGCTTTATTAAGTACACTTCACATTTATACCAATAACGTATTACATTTTCTCCAATCGTTTCTGAGATTGTTTTATAAGTGTATAAATTTACTAGCAGAATTTGCATTCATAATAGACATATATATAAGAAGAGAAGTGTTTACGATCATAGTTAAGATGAAGATAACATTCAACATTCGAATATTCTTGATTTAAACGTATTGAAACTTTGGACATACGTTTTTCTTCTTACACTTGTTCTCGGTGTATTTCAACCTATAGACAGTTTGTATCAAGCTATATTCAAATAAAGAGCATTTGGCTAGGTGGATATTCACTTTCTTATGCTCTTCTTACATTCAAGAAGCATTGTCGCCAAATCAAAGCATTAAGATCCACAATGTTCCTATTACTCGCCAAATATATTTCATTCCTCTTAACCACTTATATATAATTTATGCTACATATTTTATTTTCCCTCAAAATATTCATTTCTGTTTAAGTAGAAGGAAGATATTTTTGTAAACGTAGTATTACAAAGATCTGTAACAAAAATCACTCTTTATCCTAGTAAACCATGTCCGGTAGTTGGTTTAACCACTAAATAAATACTCCGAAGTGCAATGGAGTTGAAGTAATACCAGGCTTGCGTCAAAATTTAACACAACTGGGGCAAACACAGTCATTGTGTCCAATTAACACTGCCACCTTTTCACCGTGTACGAAAGTTATATATTAAATATAAAAATGTATTTTTATATTGATACTTTTGACATAGTGAAATGTGAAAGATAGCTGTAATATTTACAAGGCAAACATATAGCTTTAAAAGCATAAAAGCATTAATTGAAGGATATTTAAAATTACAGTTTTAAAAGTTAACGAAAATTTAAGGTTATATCTATATGTATCTATATCTTAATATCCAATTCGCCTTTACTGTTGTCGTGCTATTGAACCTGATTGTTGACCAAAGACAAAATATTTTTTGGCTACTAAAGTTATCATTTTTTTCCAGCAAAATTATATCTATCATTGATATATGTTTCAGCTTTGGACATTATTTTCCGATATACGCTTATGTTATGGGCGCCGACGCTTGGGGCCAATGGGACCTGCTTCCTAAAGATTGCGTGGGGCCTCCAAGTTATATTTTCTAGAATTTTTGCTTGGTTATCTGACAGTGAAACATACATGCCTCGACAAACCCCCTACAGTTATGCACAAACCGGTCCCGCTGGCTAATATTATTGTAGAATTTAATAAGTTTATTAATATACTAATGTTGACAATAATGTGGAAAGTAACTCATTTCTGATTTTAGTGCTCATTTCTCCAGCCTTAATTAATTAGTAAGCTTCCTCAAATCTTCACTCGCAGAACAAGACAAAGTATGCAGCAAGCAATTACGTGCCACATACTTGTTTATCGCAAATATCATATAACTGAAAAATTGCGTTGTTTTAATGAGTATCCGAGGTTATTGTTTATTCTTATTACTACTATGTCAAAATGCAGGCATAGAGTTCCGAAAGGAAAATATTTAATAGTTATAGTTGTTTCACTAATGAATTAAGGCAAAACAATAGACTCATGTTGAAGAACAGTGTAATACCCATTCAAGAAATAATGGAAAAAGTCATATAAAACTTCTAAGTACGACCGTGAATATTGTGTGATATGTTTGTTCTTTGGTGATGGTACTTTAGAGCTAATTAAACGGGGACTGCATATATGTATCTCGCACAGGACTCTCGGAAACAGTTATACAAGGTGATAGCACGCTGTGTGTGACGTGTTGTTAAATTTCAAGATGGCGTAAGAATTTATTGTTGCATGAAAGTTTAATACACTGATTACACAGTCACACACAAACAATAAAAGTTCTCTAAAGTGGACCCCAGGGTATGGATTCGATGTATTTTGGTACACAGAATCCAAATTTCGAAACCCCAAGACGATATCGACCGTGACAATTTCTTTTTATGGGCGAAAACTTCAGGAAATTTTGGTGCGAATTTTGGTACGTAAGGCAACACATAAGTTTTTCGCCCATAAAACAAAATATACACGGTTAATTGCCCTGTGGTTTCGAAATTTGGATTCTATGTACCAAAATACATCGAATTCGTACCTTAGGTACGCTGCACAGAACTTTTTTTGGATGGCTGTGTTACGTGTATGCTCCTATCTAAATTCGCTAAACTTTTTCGCCTATATAAAAATTGACACGATCGATCGTCCTGGGGTCTCGAAATTTGGATTCTGTGTAACAAAATACATCGAATCCATACACTGGAGTCAGGTGCGCAGAACTATTATTTATTTATTTATTTATTTATTTATTTATTTATTTGCGTGGCTATGTTGTTTATGACTCCAATACGAATTTATGTGTAAGTGGAGAAGTACAAATAGGCCAGAACGTGTTGAAAATTCTCTTCACCCAGCTCGCTCTTTCTCTGCAGTCATGGAATGTAATATAGCTGAAGTGAAATACTTAGAACGGGAAATCCGGCATTCAGTGATGTTTTCAGATTTCTCCCGAAATGGAAGCGATTTCAGTATACTGTGGTTGAAAAGTACTACTGCGAAAATCCTGAAAATCCACATTAAGGACAATAGGAGATATGGTTCCGGGGAGAAATGTCGTAGTTCTAGGGGGTAAATCTATCCCGAACCACTCCTGAAACAATCACTACCGGGATCCATATTTTGCTGATCCTCAGAAAGGATATTGTAGATTTATCTTTCACTTATATACATATGTAAAGCAATTTTACATACAATAATCAGATCTTCTTATATACAACTTTCTAGTTATTTATTGAATGTATATACCTTATATTTGTCAACCTGTCGAATAAAAATCCTTGCCGAAATAAGAAACACATTTTCGTAGACTTGCTACCTATTAACTGCAAAAAAAGGTTTCTAGATTTTGTAAGAACTATACCAATGTTGTGGTCTTGAATTGTCATTTCTCATTACAACTATTTTGCCTATATTTTCTACATATCCTATTTATAATACAGAAATATGCCAGTCTCTGAGTAATATTAATCCATAAAACGCACAGTCAAGCTAAAATGTTCCCCTGCCTGCCTACCTGATGCCAACAGATCCCGCAACTTAAAAACTACATTGTTTCAGTTTACTATTTCAAAATAGGATAAGTGCCGAAACCATATTTAAATTTGGCAATTAACATTTGAGCGGATCTAGGAAAAACAATGACAATCAAAACGTCACTTCTGATGAAATTGAGTTATGAGGTGAAATGGGTTGAGATCGGATCACAGAATAGTATGTAGGTATTCTAATTTCGGAAATGTACCTACAGTTGGTAAGGTAAGGTTATTTAGTTAATATTATTACATTGCATTAGATGGGAATGTTGAACTTTCTTTCCCAGTGTTCTCGTAAGTTAGAAAATGTGACATATCATTGTCTTTCCTCGAGCCGCTTATTTGAGTGTTTCTATAGTAATATATTAGGACAACTTAATTGGAACTTGAACTATATCGTTTCAATTCAATTATTTGAAAATAGGTAGTGATGATAGTGATAATACTCAGCATGAATCTGTTTTGCTGTTTATTACTATAGAATAAGTAAAAATTAAATCTTTAATTAAGGTAAATTTTAATGTTTAGTGTACAGATAGCCGAAAGCTTTGATCAATAATATTATTTAATTATATTGCACTTTAGATGAGTGGACAATTTAATAGAAACTGACACATCTGTACACTGGTGCTCCTAGATTGTTTAATATTGCTGTTATTATAAACATAAGAGAAAATATTGTGTGTGTGTATGTTTTATTTGCAATAGACAGACATATACTAGAGACGATGTAGCATAGAACAACTCTAGGTGCATGTCCATCAAAGTAACGGTTTGTTTAATTTCAGAGGATGTGGTAATATTTGGGGAAAGTAAGGAAATCTCCAATGCTACTGAGAGTATCCTTATTGCAATAATTTATTGTTTGTATCGACAATGTTTTTCAATCTGAGAGGAACAAACCAAAATAGAACACCTTCTGTGCTGTTTATTTTGATTTTGTGTCAATTATTTTTGGGTAAACACGTACAAACTGTTAACATTATCCATGTAATTCTTAAATAATTTTCAGACATTCAGGTACAATGAATGTTTCTTTAATAAATAATGTGGTCTTAGAAGTATCAATATTTTCTTTTAGTATTTTTTCATTATAAATATTTACTTGAGCTTTATTTCTCAATTGTAAGAAAAAATACAGGGTGGCCCAAAAATAGGTATACACCCCTGCATTGATCAAGTATAACATTTTAGCTTATGGATTTATTTGCTACGGCTCTTCCGAGCTTAAGATGTAAGTAAAAATACATTAAGAACAAATAATAAAGAAAGAAAGTCTACCTGATAGATAACAATAAGAAAGGACATAAAATGCAATGAGTTGATCAGTACGGTACTGTATACCTACTTTTGAGCCACCCTGTACATATATACTGGGACAGAGTGCCAATATAAAGCTCTGGTTAAGTGCTTACCATAGTTTATTCGAATTAAAAAAAACAAATAAGTACGCTAAACGCGTATGTATTGCGTGATTCCATTATAGCATATTTTAAAACAAGTCAATTATGATTTCCTGTAGCACACATACGTTAATGAAATGTTGATGAAACGTGTTGAGAAAATGAAATGAAAACTTATGGAACGTTTAAATTTAGTTCAAATATAAGTCTGTAACAGCACGTCCAGTTCAATATTTGGAATTTATCATAAGCTATCGTTAATACATTATTAGTACTATTAGGGGAGACCGGGGCTATTTGAGTCAAGGGGCTATTTGGGTCAAACTTAAGAAAAAAGGTCACTGCGCATTTAATATGCGCACCAGTACGCTGAACCTACGTTCAGTTGTGAGTTCGTTGGCCAAGGGAAGGTTGTGTATATCTTTGATCTTCTAGTTTCTTATCGCTTGCTGTGAATGTGCGACTATTCTGAGCAAGGTGAGTTGCAATACTTCATATTTTGCTCTGATATAAAATTGTGTTTCTATGACATAAGGTGCTGAATCTGTGTAAATGCAAATATTTGTAAAGTTATTACCGTACGCGTAAAACAGAACGTCCACATGTTATAACCGCAAGTTTTGGTACTCTCCTCTGTTTTGTGTGAAAGTAATACGTTCCTACGTAAGCTTTAGCAAAATAGGGTTATTTGAGTCGAAAAAATTGAGGCTATTTGAGTCAATGGGGGCTATTTGAGTCAGGTGTAAACTTATGTGAATATATTTAATTTATGAATTTTAATTTTGTATTATGATTCAGCCTCCTATATGGTCATGTATGTAAAACAAAACACTTTATTTTCTTTTTAGATGGTACGAACATACAAATCAAAACATAAATACAACAAGTGGAATAATGAAGACATGGAAAAGGCAGTGCAAAGTGTAACAAAAGGTGATTTGAGTTTGCGTGGAGCTTCACAGCTCTGCAATGTTCCTTTTGAAACTTTGCGAAGAAAAGTGCAGATCGAAAGGTTAAGACTAACTTTGGGTGATAATAACGAAATACTTCAAAATGCAAAACCGAAAGCCATAGGACACCCCACAATACTGACAAACGAACAGGAGGAAGAGTTGGTGTTGCGAATTATGACTCTTGCGGAAAAGGGACTAGGTTGCACCCCTGAAACGATTCGAAAAGCTGTGCATCGGTATGTAACGATAAATCAAATTCCGCATCCTTGGAAAAACAAAGGATTAGCTGGTGAGGATTGGTTTTTAAGTTTCATGAAAAGACATCCGAACTTATCATTACAAAAGCCTGAGGGACTTTCAAGAACCCGTGCTGAGGGCGTTAATAAGGAAGCAGTGAGTGCCTTTTTTCAACTGTTGAAATCTGTTTCTTCGACGATTGGTATATACAACGTGGATGAAACAGCTTTTCCTATTAACAACCACCCAAGCAAGGTCATTCCAAGAAGGGGGAAAAAGAGGTGGTTGCTCTCACTGACGTCGAAAGAGGCGAGAATGACACTGTAATAGGCCTAGTTGCTTGCAATGCAGTTGGACAATACATCCCACCATTTGTTATTTTTAAAGGTCAGCGCATGAGAGAATTCATAAACAATCTACCACCTGGTTCTCATGTTTCTTTATCAGATAGTGGTTACGTTAATGAAGAACTGTTTGTTAGGTGGCTCGAGTTTTTTCAAACAAACAGGGTTGAGGGAAAATGTTTATTAATTTTGGATGGGCATATTTCTCATTGTTCGCTACAAGCTCTGGAATTTTGTGAGCAACATGACATTGAACTTTTGTGCTTGCCACCTCACAGCACTCATGTATTACAGCCTCTAGATAGAGCACTATTTAAACCTATGAAGACTTTTTACCATCAAGAAGCTACGAAGTACTTTTATAACATCAGTCCATCAGAGCCCGGAAGTTCAGGTGATAATCGAATTACGAAAGCCAGTTTTGGAAAGATATTTAAGAATACATGGGATAGAGTAGCAATTCCATCATATGCTATACAGGGATTCAGTTGTACAGGCATATATCCATACAACCCAGATGCCATTCCTGAAGATATGTTTCTTCCCGCCAGTTTATTCAACATTACTAAATTTGCAAACAAAAGAACCGATATCACTTGTACAACTCTCACCTCACCGGAAGATACAAGGTTAAGTTCAACTGCAGGAGTTAAAACAACAGCAGAGATTCTCTCTTCAACCTCAGCATCAGAATCTGAAGAACGTCCATCAGCAACACCATCATGCTCAACATCGACGTTCTTTCAAATTCTTCGCACTCCTACAAAAAATGTCAAAAGCATCTCCACGAAAAAGAAGCGAAGTACTCGCCTACTCACTTCTTCCGAAAATGTCCAAGAACTTCGTATGAAACGGAAGTTATCAGTGAAGGGATTTGGCAAAACTGGCTCGAAAACGAAAAGCATTAAGAAGACAATACTAAACAGACCTATGACCTCAAGTGTTACGTATGCTGCACGTGATAATGATAGTGATCAGAATAAATCCGAGGACAATGTACCATGCGGATTCTGCAATGTGAAATATTACTCTAAAGAATCAGTCGGTAAAGGGGAGTGGATTCGCTGTCAATATTGTAAACAATGGTACCATGAGATATGTGTGGAGGTTATGGGAGAAAACAGTTTGTATTTGGCAAGTGTCTCTGAGTTTCACATTTCTCGATGACTTTCATTGTCTCGTATTTCAGAAGTTTGAGAAACAGTGATTTCTCTGATGTTCGTATAAAAAATAATCATAATTCTCTTAGGTTTCTCTAGCACAAGGTTTGTTTTTTCTCTTACTATACATTTGATTTTAATGTATAGGACTACTAGTTAAACGTGATTTTGAACACAGGTGTTATTGTAAGTTCAGTTTTTATTTTAAAAGTTAAATTTGATCTAAAGTTTTCATTATTAATGTGTGTTATTTTTATTTACTGAAAATTAATGCAGAAAATGTAGAAGTATACGACGTTTCTTTTTATGTTGTTTTGTTAGAGTTGCCTTTTTTCTTTGCTTTTACAAATATTTATTTCAAAAAGGATAAGTCAAACTACTCGCAGACAAACCTGTACGTGTAGGGTATTATGTAACAGATAAGAAAATAAATAGCCTTGTATTATTAGGACGCTGAAGGAGTTTATTCTTAACTTAATCTTAACATTATTTCTTAAAGATTTGCTCTACTTATTTTCTTTTCCTTTTGACTTATGTTTTTACAAGTTATATATAAAAGGGTATAATTTAATAATATATATGAATGCTAATGTGATTAATGTAAACAATGTTGATACAGTGAAATACCCAAATAGCCCCCTGAGAAACTCAAATAGCCCCGTGATTTTTACTAATCTCAAATTCTGCTATTTTTATTTTAAATTCGTTTCCTGAATTTCCATGATTTAACAGGTTCTTTATTCTTTAATATGTTGTACTATAATAATGTATGTTGATTATGGTCTAATTATCTAAACTCTAAAGTGCGTCGTTTTTTGGAAATTTTGAGTTTTCCCTTACTATACTCAAATAGCCCCGGTCTCCCCTATTGTATTTGTTGTCACATTAACAAAGAAGTATCAATTTATTTTTCAAGTATGTCAGTATGTTCTTTAATTCGTGAATAACGTAAATTTCTACATATTTTAAACTAAGATAGCTCAGTGTAAGTTCTAAGAAACACCCAGTTCATTCATAGTGCGATAACTGGTCATGCGAATTTATTTTGGGCGAAATTCTGTTCATATATTTTCGCATCAGTTTTCTGCTTCGCCCTGCTATTTTGATTTCATTAATTGCTTTATCGTCATGCATTTGTTTATGCCATCCATCTTCTGGAACCCAAAGATCGTAATTGTGGAATATTGAACTAAAGATTTTGTTCATTTCCAGACACTATAACATAGATGTTTTAAGAAAAACGAATCTGATATTAATAAATACAATTATAATATGTTTATTAACATAAAACTTCAACTACTCAGAATTTCAATTGATATGTATACCTTTAGTCTAAATGAGGAAATATAAACAGTAAATATTTTCTTCATCAACGACATTGTGTGATTCAAACAAATGACTGTGGTATTTCTCAGAAATTGCACAGAGATATCTATCTTAAAAATAAATAGACATTTGTTACTAGAATCACAAACAGTAGGCCATATAAAATTGTAACGGTAATGCGTAGGTACTTTGTTCTTCCGTTACTCCATATGGCAACTCATAAACAAAAACAAATTTTTAAATTGTTTTTGAAATAGATACCTAAAGGGATTTTCTCTGCCGAATTCGATGAAGTATGCAAAGATACCAATGGACTGAATCCGTTTGTATTTTTCCAGCTAACGGCAAATTTAACGGTGATATTCATATCTATTCATTGATAAATGTACATTTCACGTAACGCAATATGTAATCCCCAAAACATATTGCGTTGGATAAACATTAGGGGAAATATTTAGATATTCTCAATCCTCAAAAAATACAAGTCTATTTATTAATAAATCTACATTTCGTGTGATTCTATTTGCAGTTTCTTTTAGCAGAGTTTATTCATTAATAAAGATCACGTCCGCACATATGAATAATATATTGATGATTACATTTTTCTATGACAATTAACGCAATAATAATAATAATAATAATAATAATAATAATAATAATAATAATAATAATAATAATAATAATAATAATAATAATAATAATAATGTCATTATATTGATTATGGATAGCACTAAGCTCCAAATATTCAACCAGTATCTACTTGGCAAGAATTAAAACACAGTTTTCCGAAAAAATATATTAACTGTAATGATAATAATTTAGAGAATTTTTAAAAGGAAATTTACAGTAGTTTTGCTTTGATTCATATATTATATACATGTTTACAAATATGAAATAGCTGTAATATAGTAGGGTAAAGTCGTCAAAATATGTACATTGATGTTTTTATGTATATAATCATTAGACTTCGGATTCTTGCATATTTGCATGTTTTTTTCCTGATGTGATATTGATATGCTCTTTAAACAGAAATTCGTTTCAGGTGTTTTGGAGTAAAATAGCAGAGTTTTATAGTGCATATATGTGCATATTTTGGAGGTTAGTGCATGTTTATGTCGTTAATGCATATAAATGCATATTTAAAGAAACAACCAAATTGGAAATTTTTAACGTCCAACAACTTTCCTCATAAATGAAATTTCATGTTTCTAATATAGATAGACTCAAGATCTTGAAATGGTTCATTGACGTTGGTTTAGAATATCTTCCAAGGTCATGTGAAAGGAGAATAAGAAAGGAGTGAGTGATTTATCCTTCCGGCAATGATGAATGACTGTCACCTTTTTGGAAGAAGATATAAATAACGGTGTCAAATCACCTACAATAAAATTTCCCCGTCACCCATCTCGTAAACTGTGTGCTCCTGTGACAATATAAGAATACCGAAAGAAAAATATTTCCATTTAGCTGTAGTGCGACATCTTCAATTTTGAATTTTAACTACCTCAGAATTTTGTCCCATTTTTGTCCACCCAAGAAAAAAATGTACCATTCAATTAAACGAGAAAGGACCATTTCAAAATTTCGGCGACATCGGTCTCCTGTAGTGCGACATCCTCGAATTTTAACTAGCTCAGAATATTGTCCAATTTTTGTCAATTTTTGTCCACCCCAAGAAAAAAAATTGTACCATTCTAATAAAGGAGGGAGGGCCATTTAAAACTTTCGGCCACTTCGACCACTTGTAGTGCGAGATATTTAAATTCAAATTTTAATTAGCTCAGAGTTGTCTAATTTTTGAACATTTTTGTACCACGAAGAATAAATTCTATACCACTGAAATAAACCAGGGACCGTCATTTAAAAATGTGGCTACTTGGATCATTTATAGTGACACATTTTCAAATTTGAATTTCAACCATGTTGGTGATACAAAAATCTACAAAAAATAGGGAAAATTCAAAGATAGTTAGAATTCAAATTTAAAGAAGTCACACTGCCGGTGATCGAAGTGGCCAAAATTTTGAAATGACCCTCCTTTCTTAACTTGAATGGAACAAAATTTTTGATGGTACAAAAATATACGAAAATTGGACAAACTTCTGAGCTAATTAAAATTCAAATTTGAAGATGTCGCTCAACAGGTAATCGAAGTGGCCAATTTTTGAAATGACCCTCCCTCGTTTATTTTAATGGTACAAAAGGTTTTGTTTATGGTACATGAATGTACAAAAATCGAACAAAATTTTAAGCTTGTAAAATTTGAATTTGAAGATATACCATTACAGGTGATCGAAGTGGACAAATTTTGAATGCCCCCCCTCGTTCATTATAATGGAACACATTTTTTTCTTGGGTGGACAAAAATGGACATAAATTGTTCACAATTTTGAGCTAGTTAAAATTCGAATTTGAAGGTGTCACACTAGGTGATCGAAGTGGCCGAAACTTTGAAATGGCCCTCTTTTGTTAATTTGAATATTACAATTTTTTTCTCTTATGTGGACAAAAATGGACAAAAATTGGACAAAGATATCGCACTACAACTAAATGGGCCAGAAAAATCTTCTAGAAGTTATCTTTTGAAACAATGGATTGAAGTTGAGAGACGTTAACAATTCAAGAAGAAAATATATTATACAAAGTGTATGCTAAGCAAATAATATTTTCAAAGTAAGTAAGATCGTTTTCACAAGAGGACATTTCTGTTTTGTACGACACCAAAAGCGCAAACTTCAGCAGCATTCTATTTCTTTGGCCTTCTTATATTTTCACAGCAGTTTCAAGTCTGGTAAGGAGTTTCTACAACTATGAAACAACCCCGACGTATGTGGGTGTTTTTTTTTCATATTCAACAGAGTTCATTCCAAAGAAACCGTTGAAAAATGTATTTCGGGAAGAAATGAACAACCTTTTTTTTTACAATTAGCTCTAAATTGATTAAAATATTTGCTTTATAAAATCTAAAACTTGTCACAACAGTTACTTTCTGAGATAAGGAGATAAATTCTTAAGTTTTTCTTTAAGGAGTTTATGAGAGTATTTAAGTATAAGCTTGTGTTGCTTTGATACGTACCTCGGTTTCTCGAAAGGTAACTTTCCTACTAACAAGTAACACTTCCGAAGTGTAACACTCCGATTTTGATAAAATTTGGTAGGTAGATACTACACATAAAATAATCGAATACGTGTTCTTTATTTTCTGCGGAAAAACGGTTTTAGGGGGCAAAAGCCCCCACCCAAAGTTTTGAAAGTTGACACCCGAAAGGCAAGAAGAAGTAAACCGAAGGTCCGTGCCTCACTTTTTCCCAGGAAAATACGAAACCCAATTATATCATTTTAAGTCTACAATATCTAAGCACAATGTCATTCAATTCGGTGCACTTCTCCTTGCCTTTTGTGCCTCAAGTTTCAAAATTTTGAGTGGGGGCTTTTGCCCCCTAAAACAGTTTTTCCGCTGAAAATAAAAAAAATACGTATTCGTTTATTTCAGTATCTACCTGCCTAATTTTATCAAAATCGGAGTGTTACACTTCAGAAGTGTTACTTGTAAGTCTTCTGTTATGTCTTCGATAACTTTACCTTCTTCCCATTCATGCTCCGTGTCTCGCTCAGATCACTTTTTTCCATTTAAAGTATCAATATTATACAGTGTAAATTATTGCTGTTTGAAACGGACAATGTTACGCTAGAATACAATATTGTAGGATTTACATATAATTGGATACAAAAAGTAAATTCAAGTGAATTTATTTTCTTTTAAACAAGAACATAAGGTTTTTGAATGCAGGCTTTTAATACAGTAACAACTGCCTTCAACTGACCCCTTATTAAACGGAAATATTTTACAGTCAAATGAATTTGTAGCTAAACAAATGTTAAATTCTCTTGATTAGACGGAACCTGTGTTGCGAACAATGAATGTTAAAATGTACTTTTTAACGGAAATTTTCAAGTTCCGGAATGCAGCTTGTAGAAAAATTTTAGACATTCTGTGAGAGGTTAGGTATAAGAACTACGTTGTCTGTAATCGTCTTCGTTTACTTGTTACCCTACACATTTAACCTTTAGTCCACTGCCATGTAAGGCCTAGCTTTTGAACGAAGTGCAATTTACATAGTTATATTTAAATACCACTAACTCGTTCTCTAGCTGTTCTAGAGACATGGAACAATTAGCGTACTATACACAATAGGTCAAAAGGGAGCCAATAGTAGAGAGAGGAGCGCTGAAAAGGCCATAGCATCTACTTTTTGTCTTCTCCTTTGAAACCGCATGTAGGTTTTTTTTTTCGCTGTTAAGTTTTATGTGTATTAATTCGTACCATAAATAAATGCTGTAATTGAATACGGTAGGCCTATGTACAACATTTTATCTCACTATGTCCATTGTATGTATGTGCCTTGATTATTTTTTAAGCATAGATCTATCTCCGTTAACTCTAGAACATTTAACGGAATTTTTTGCGAGTCCTGTTCAATTTTGCTAGGCAGGTTTATTATCTGCTTTTAAGCCGAAAATGTTTATTTATTTCTCTGAGTATATTTATTTTTATTCACAGATACTTGGCGCATTGATTTATATATATATATATATATATATATATATATATATATATATATATATATATATATATATATATATATATATATATATATATATATATAAGGGGATGTATTTTAATTTCACATACTGACTGTGAGCTGTTTTTAACTCGAAGAAACGAAATGTATTCAAGAAGCCTTGGACGCTTGCGGAGGTGAAAACACTAAAAGCGACCTTGCGTTTATCAATACTCATTTCAGTTCAATTTCAAAGATCATAACGAAATTAGATGAGCGATAACTAGGACTTTGCAATCCATTTGAGATGTTTGATTCAATAACGAAGCAGACGCCACCAAGACCAATCGGACAAGCATTTCTTCGAAACTCACATTCAATAGATGGAAAAAATCTAGGCGTAAAATTCTTGTTTAATGTAAATAAAGTGTTCCTGGGAACAACGTCGCACGAATTCCAGATTTATCGGCAAGTAACCTTGTTTTTATTTGAAATACTGTCCCTTAACGACCCGTGACACAGGAGGAACTTTTCGATGTACAGTTATATTTTAACCGACAAATGCAGGTTTTGCAAGAAAACACCGGAAAAACTACACAGTTGCGGATTGTAGCATGAATGCATCATAGTTATACACCAAATATATGTAGTTCAAGTAATACAACTTTTTTCTCTAAAGATAATAAAATTCCTCGTTTAACTTTAGCTTTTGATTGGTGCATATTTACAATTTTTAGTGCATATTTGCATATCTTCAGTGCATATTTTCGTGATTTTTAGCGCATATTTGCATGCATATTTTGCCGTTTTTTAGTGCATATCGATCCGAAGTCTAATAATCATGTATTAAAGAGTAGTGATGTATGTTCCTGTACGACACAACAACTCATGCGGAAGTGACGTAGAAGTATTGATTGAAAATGTTATGAATTGTCCTACACGAAGAGTCTTTTTTATATTTTTTGGCAGTTTAGCTCGTGATATCGTCCTTCAACTCACTGGAAAGTTTCAGAGAGAGCTATAGCACAGATTCGGATGCCAGAAATTCTCCCCTTCTCTCCTCTCTCTCTTTCTCTCTCTCTCTCTCTCTCTCTCTCTCTCTCTCTCTCTATATATATATATATATATATATATATATATATATATATATAATGCCGTCGTTTCCGTGATGATCCGGAAATCGATTTGTTGGAGGACCTCAGAGGGTCCCGGGTGTTTGACTGTTTGATCTAAAAATAGCGCAGTTCATCTATCGTGGCAAGCCCTTCCACGCGTAATCATCCTTTGGTCCTTTGGCAATCTTCTTGCTTTCTTCCTTAGAAAGAAAAATGGAAGATGTATTACTATTACTACTATTACCACTTATAATAATAATAATACTTATTATTATTATTATTATTATTATTATTATTATTATTATTATTATTATTATTATTATTATTTATTTATTTATTTATTTATTTATTTATTTACTTATTTACTTGATGAGAATACAGTAATAATGAAATAGTTATGTTTATTTTTGGGATTCTCTCATTTTTTAAAATTTAATTTTTAACCACTATACCCTTGAGTTACTAAAATTATACAGTAACTAATTTCATACTCATAACAATTAAAACTAATTCTGAACTACCGTATAAGAGCTCAGAACTGACTGCAATGAAACAAAACTATAAACTCTATCCTTCTGTGTTGGCTAATGATACGGTGCTACTTTCTTAACAATGGAGTCATACTTATATAACACACAAGTAAACTGCTGATTTCTTGAAGAAATGTGTTCTTGAAATAGCATACCTAGGAAAAAGTGGGAGAGGGAGACATAAAAAGGAAAGAAAATAGTTTTTGGTACCTATAAGTTGATTGGTGACAGTTTCGATACTTTTTATGTCCAAGTTGATCGCCAAATGAGAGTAAGACCCCCTAGCACACCGAGGTCGAAGTACGAGGGTGCAATATAAAAATTATCGAAACGCCCGATATTAGTATCGTATCCGTAGTTTTCCGGATTGTTGAGATGAACAGTGACACTGTCCCTCTGCCATTTAAATCCAAATTCAGCTCCCATTGGCACTCCTGTGGAAAACACAGGTAACATGTGGAAATAATTGAAAACGACCGATACTAGTGTAGAATCCATAGTTTTTCGGGACCGTAAATTGATTGGTGATAGTTCCAATGTCCTTAAATCTCAGTTCAGCCCTTAGTGGAGGTAAAATCTCCTAACACATATTAAAGAGTGGGAGAGGTAATGTATAAAACATCGAATACGGCAGATATTACAGTCGAATTCGTAGTTTTCGGGATCCTTAAGTTGATTGGCAACAGTTCCGATGTCCTTGAAGTCCAAATCAGTCCGCAGTGGTGATGAGACCTCCTAACAGTCTTAAAGGGCGTAGACAGTAGGTAGAGTGTAAAATAATAATGACAATGATAATGCTAGTATGCAATCCGTAGTATCGCGGGTTCCTGAGATGAATACTTCCTATTTACTGTTTATTTCCACTTTAGCTCACATTCTCACCGCTAAGGTGGTGGGAAGGGGTTGACGTTTAAAAAAATAAAAGTCGAAAAAGACCGATATTAGTATCGAAACTAGGGTGTTACTGAGATTATTAATAGTCACACTTCCGATAGTGTTAAAGTACGAGTTCAGCTCCTGTCAACATGTGGGGGTGAGAAAGGGTGAAAAATAAACTGTCTCATATGATCGACATTAGTGTCGAATCCATAGTTTTCGGGGCCGCTAAGCTATTAAGTGACAATCGTCATGATATTTAATCTCAAGTTTAGGTATGAATAGACATGTTAGCGGGATTGGGAATTTAGAGGGCCAACGCCAAAGGCATTGTTTGTACATCTATATACTTGGATGTATGTGCATGAATGTATATTCCAGTATAACTCAGGAACATTTGGAACAATTTCAACCAAACTTATTAGACATAAGACTTAGAAGCTGGGGAAAATATGGGAGTAAAATACCATAAGGGTGGGAGTTAGAAGAGGTGGCATGTAAAATTAATGCGAAAGGACTTATATTATTGTGTAATTCATAGTTTTTCAGAGTTGTTGAAACGAATAGTTATGTTTCCGGTGTAGTTTAAATCCAAGTTCAGCCCCATCGGCAAACAGGGAAGGTAAAAAGTAACATGTCAAAAATGACTGAGATTTGTGTAGACGTCATAGTTATTGGAGTCGCGAAAACGGCCGACCTATTTGGAAGATAGTTATTAGTATCCACCTCATGCTGAGTTCTATAATCATTTTAATTTGATTAGAGTCATATTTTGCGGGGTAGGATGTTTCCAATATTTATGCCAAAAGCAGAAATCTCCTATATTTTTATTATTACACTTTCATTGAAATAAGTGTGCTAGGGGAAAATGGGATTCAAATATTTCCCATGTACCTATTCTCAGTGCGAAGAACGGGCGTTTTAACATGTGCTAAATAAATCATCATAATTCATGTTTGTTATGTTCGATACTGGTAAAGTATCAAATCTTACCGTAATCGGACTTCCAATCATTATACATTTTAGGAAAATAAATAAGATTTATTTTCCTAAAATGGTCAAATTTAAGAACATATCCTCAATATTGTACTATAACTTAAAAACAACTTTGAGAAGGAACGGAGAAATGAGGTCATAAGTGTATTTTGATTTCATATTTACAATCATGCAGAGATAATACTCATGGTAAAACAATGTTTAAGTAAACTGTCAAAATATTTTCAAACAGTAAATACGAAATACTCATAGATAGCAAATATGATATAAAAGATAATATTAAATGAAAACAATAATACATGCAATATAGAGAATATATCTATTAAATACACGAAGAGAATCCTACGCCAAGGGTGATTTTGTTTTGGATTTGAAGCGATTCATAATAATAATAATAATAATAATAATAATAATAATAATAATAATAATAATAATAATAATAATAATAATAATAATAATAATAATAATAGAGTAGTTGGAGAGTTGTGCGTAGATATTTTCATTGTCTCAAAATATGTAACTAGTATCTGATAAGTTTTTTTTTTTTTTTTTTTTTTACTTTTACTATATGCATCATTGGGTATATTATTCATGTAATATCCGTAATAATAGGGGAATATTACAATTGTAAAGTGAAAAGTGTAACATTTTTCGTCCACGTACAAACTGTATTACCCTAACATGTGCCATTTAGGTGTTCCAGCTACTTTTTAGGTACCCGACACTTGGCACAAATGATATTAATGTACTAAGTATGCACTTCAGCTACCTACAGTTTTAGGTACTTGTTACACCTAATTGATATTTGCAACTATGTACCACAAATATAGCATTTATATATTTGGCTCAGTTTCGCACTCTAACAGTCATTAGTTTTATGTCACTTGGGACACATATCTGTCATGTTCTAGGTACGTCCTTTAGGTACACACTGTTTCAGATATCCTAACAGCACAACATGTGCTAGGCATACGCCATTTAGGTGTTCTAAATTCATCTTCCAGATTTGATGCATTTGTTGCTTCTTTTTCTAAATGATTGTGTACTAGAAAAAACAAACGCATCAACTTTATTAGATGACAACTGTTGCCGATCATATGAAAGTGAATATGGAAGAACCATGAAATAAAGTAAATAGACACTCGTCATTTTGTTATAAAATTACATGGCGAGCAGATTTTTTATCTGATCCCAAACGGTTATTGTTGAATATACACGGTTAAAGGAGCACTCTGATTAGCCAAATTCAAAAGACCTCAATAATTTATCCCTATACAAGCGACGTTCTCTTCATCGCCTCCATGGCCAAGTCGGTAGAACATGCGGCTAGTAATCCAAAGGTTAATGGTTGGCGCCCACCCTGAGGTACATTTTTTTTTTATCAGAGTTCACATAAAAATATATATATTTTTATTTCAAAAACTACAGCCACTTTATCTCAGTATTAAAGGAAATTCAGGAAAATAAGAAAATATGAATGACAACATCTCGCAATACCTTTTCTGTAGAGAAGTACCTTTCCTGATACTGTGATATACTTGTATTTATTGATTGTGTATGATAAAGTCTGGAATGGATTTTTAAACGTTTACTAGTCAAGGATCTAGGTAAAAATTAATGCCTTTCTCAATAGTAAAATACAATACCTAAGTTACTACGTAAATATATTACGTAATTATATTCATGTATTCGATTGGAACAGATTCTCCAAACTATTATACTGAATAATGACGCAATTCTAATACATGAGAGCATACGTAGATAAATATTGATGTTTCTGTTGCATGTAATGGTATGATTAATTACATCAAGAATACCCAATGATTGCATAATAATACGAGATATAATATCAGGATGGAAGATTAATATAAAGGGAGTAAAAGTTGTATGTATCAGAAGAGAAGAAATGTAATTAAAATAAAGCATTTTTCAAATTATGATGTACAAGCAAAAATGTTAATATGAGAATGTTCACTAATGACAGAATGATATGATAATGATATGACATGAATTACTGAAATGATGTGAAGATTATTAAATTAACTTAAATGAAGCGAGCAGGTGATATGATATAAATATATAGTAACGACAAGATATATATATGGCTCTTCAGTATAGGTTAATAATCTTTGTATATGTGTGACCATTTCTATAATTAGTCTCTGTGCTATATGTCCTATCTTAGATCCTTGATAGTCTAAAATTTTTAATATAGCTTAACAACCTTCTAACTTCTGGATTTATATATATTGTGATCTCCATGTTTCTGTTAGTCTCCTTTTTTTTATCACTTACTAGAATCAATCACCCGCTTCGCTGGGTTAAATTAAGAAAAAAATAGTAATATGTTCCGTTAGTCAGTTATTTTTACTATTGCTAAAGCACTCTTTGATATCGGTCATTTTTGATGTTTTTTTATATATCTCCCTCCCCTCCCCATATTGCGGGGCATGGCATCAGACATGTCATTGTTCATCTCAGCGACCTTGAAAACTATGAATTCGAAACTGATATTTTTCATATATTTCCCCCTCTCTAAGTTGCGGGGCTGAATATGGATTTAAACGGCATCAGAAGTGTCGCTGTTCGTCTTAGCGACCTCAAAAACTGGATTCGACACTAATATCAGCCACTTTCGATCATTTTAAAATGTCTCTCCTCTCCCCCACCTTTAAGTTACACCGTCAAAGTGATATGACAAAAACCATCTCTCGTTTAAACTTCATGTAGGTTGTAAATTTGATCGAGATCGGTCTGGTGGTTCGTTATTAAGTTTTATATATATATATATATATATATATATATATATATATATATATATATATATATATATATATATATATATATATATATCCCCCTCCTATTCCCTCCTCTTAGTTCTACCGTCAAAGTAAAATGATAAGAAAACATCTCATTCCCGAACCTCATCTATGTTAAATATTTGATCCAGATTGATCATTTGGTTTAAGCGTTATTCTTTTATTTATTTTTAAATGCTTCCTCCCCCTGCCCTAAGTTATATCGTCAAAGTAGATAGATATACAGATGGTGGTCAGAAAAATGGAAACACCTGTAGTTGGCAACACGTCAGATGTATGGGTTGGCAGCGGTGTCGTAGCGCTCGTAGCGCCGGACCGCTGGTGGTGGTGTGTTAGGTCGGTCTCCATACTACGTCAGGCGCAGTGGAACAGCAGTGTCCAGTGGTTGCAGCAGACGGAGGTAGTGTAAAATGGGAGACCTCTCAGATTTTCAAAGAGGACAAATTGTTGGTGGGCGGTTATGTGGAGTGAGTGTGACGGTACTGGCTACAGTGTTAGGTGTGTCGCGTGGGACAGTGTCGAAGGTGATGACGGCCTACACAACACACGGGAAAATCACATCGGGGAAGCGGAACAGTGGGCGGAAGAAAATCATGAGTGACAGGTCACACCGGGTATTAAAGCTCATTGTCACGCAGAACCGTCGTGCCACTGCGGAGCAAGTGACGGAGTAACTCAATCAGTACCTCCCCCACCCTGTTTCGACAATCACAGTCCACCGCGAATTATAGGACATGAACTTACGGGGTCGTGTTGCACGGGCCAAACCGCTCATCAGGGACCACAACGCTTTCGCACGCCGCAAATGGTGCCGCGACCATGCAACTTGGACCATTGAGGACTGGAAACGTGTGATATGGTCGGATGAGTCATCCTTCACCCTATTCCCAACCACGGGCCGAGTTTATGTGTGGAGAACGCCCAAAGAAGCTTATGATCTGCAGTGTCTCCGCCCAACTGTGAAACATGACGGCGGCTCGGTGATGCTGTGGGCCGCAATATCATGGTTTTCATTGGGTCCTGTGGTCACACGTAGCGGACGAATCACTGCCAACGATTATGTCCCAATTTTAGGAGACCACTTGCATCTTATGGTCCGGATGTTGTTCCCGGACAATGACGCCATCTTCCAGGATGATAATGTACCCATTCGCACAACTGGCGTTGTTGTAGCATGGTTTGAGGAACATCGGGATGAAGTTCAACACCTCCCCTGGCCCGCCCAATCCCAGATCTCAACATAATTGAACATCTGTGGTCCGTCTTGGAAACACGACTCCGGCGACGATTTCCACCTCCATCCTCTCTCACAGAACTGGCCGATGCCCTGCACGAGGAATGGTGTAAAATTCCACTTGCTACGATTCACGACCTCTATGCCTCCATCCCACGTCGCATCAAGGCTGTTCTGAAGGCGAAAGGTGGCCCGACACCATATTAATTTGGTAAGTTGCAATTTCGTTTAGGTGTTTTCATTTTTCTGATCACCAGCTGTATACCATCTCAGGCCCAAACCTCATCTATGTTGAAACTTTGATCGAGATCTGTCGAGTGGTTCAAGAGTCACTTACGAAGAAAGTCACTTTCATTTTTATTTTTTACATATATCTTCCCCTTTCTCTCCCCTACGTTGCACAGTCAAAGTTAAATGACAAAAATTATTCCAGGCCCAAACGTCATCTATATTGAAAATTTGATCAAGATGGTTGGGGTGGTTCAACAGTTAACTTTTATTTATTTTTATATATAAATATCCCCCTGCCCTAGGTTCTGCCGTCAAAGTGAAAATATATATTAAAAACTTTTCAGCCTGGAACCTCATCGATATTGAAAATTTGGACGTGATCGGTCGGATGGTTCAAGAGTTATTAGGTTTTATTTATTTTTATGCATGTCTCCCCTCCCCTCCTCCAACCCTAAGTTCTACCGTAAAAGTGACATGATAAAAGCCACCCCAGGTCCGAAACTCATCTATGTTCAAAATTTGGTTAAGATCGGTCGGGTGGTTTAAGCATGATGAAGTCACAAAGACAGTCACTTTTATTTTTATTTTTATAACATATATCTCCTACTCCCTTTCCCATAAGTTGCACCGTAAAAGTGAAAGGACGAAAACATCCCAGGTTCAAACCTTATCTATGTTGAAAGTTTGATCGAGATCGGTCGGGTAGTTTAAGAGTTTTAAGTTTTATTCATTTTCATACATGTTTAAATTTTTTCTATTAAAATTACATTGAAATACTAGCAGTTATTTTGTCACAATTTCGTAAATTTGCAGTTATTAAAAAAATAATACATTTAATGTTACAATAAGCAATTATTGATAGTTGTTATTATTGTTGATAGTTATTACCTATGTGATGTTCGTTCATTTGTTTTGTGGAGTCGCTACTGTGTGTTTATATGCTGTTATTGGTTGAAAGAGATGTCGGGGTGGGAAGTATGAGTGCCTTTTCTGCATTACTTTACAGGGTGATTAGAACATACGAGCACTAAAAATCAATACACACAGTCCACTTCATGGCTTGCTATGTTATAATATAGTTAAAATGTTTGTTGTGATTTGAAGTGGAAAGCGGAAACGAAAAAAAAAAAGTAATCGTTGCAAATGCATTCCGATATTAGAAGGACTCCATATAAAGTACTGAACCTTTGTTGAAAGGAAAAAAAAGTGGACTTAATAAAACAATAAATACAGCTGTTTGTGTGGTAGACAGTTATGCGACAACTGTTATTAAAAATTGCATATTTTATTCAACTATAGTATTCAAAGTACATTCATAAATCCACAATATACAACATTTGCATAGCGAAGGGGATGACGTGGTTTAAATTACTCCCTCTTACAAGTAACACATCCCAAGTGTAACACTCCAATTTTGATAAAATTTGGCAGGTAGATACTACACATAAAATAAACGAATAGGGCTACGTGTTTTTAATTTTCTGCGGAAAAACGGTTTTAGAGGGCAAAAACTCCAATCCAAAATTTTGGAATTTGACACCCGAAAGGCAAAAAGAAGTGGACCGAAGTGAATAAAATTGTGCCAGATATTGTGACGTAAAATGAGGGAATACGTGTTTCGTATTTTCCTGAAAAGAAAACAAATACTTTTCGGTGAACCGAGGCGTTGGGTTGCGGAAGGAGTGGACCGAAGCGAATGAAATTGTGTAGATATTGTATATGTAAAATAAGGTCTTTCGTGTTTCTTAAGTGTCCCTATCCGATTTGCTTCAAATTTGGCAGATCAACAGTAAGCACAAATAGTATAGCGTATTTTACATTAGTTCAGGAGGCGCCCTTAAACCCTTACAATATTTTTTCGCATAAACAAAAACGCGTGTCGATTTATTTCCTGTTTGCTGTTGATGTGCTAAATTTGAAGCAAATCGGATAGGAACACTTGAGAAACACGAAAGGCCTTATTTTATATATAAGAATATCTACACACAATTTCATTTGCTTCGGTCCGCTCCTTCCTGAGGTATTACCGTAATATTTACTGTTTTTCGGAGGGGGTCTTGGCCCCAACACTGTCTTTCCGCACAAATTAAAATACGTTAGGTTTATTGTTTCGCAAATTGTCCCTACGCGAAGTTTCTTTACAATTCATATCCATTATTAACTCCTGACGTATTACTTATTTGCACTTTTGATATTTCCTAATCAATGGTTTAGAAGGTCCATGGTACACCCACCGTTTTTTTTTCTTTTTCAGAAAAGTACGAAACACATATTACCTCATTTTATGTCTACAATATCTGTGCACAATTTCCTCCACTTCGGTCCACTTATTTTTGCCTTTTGGGCGTAAAATTCCAAAATATTGGGTGTGGGCTTTTGCCCGTAAAACCGTTTCTCCGCAGAAAATAAAAACACTGTATTCGTTTATTTTTGCTTATTGTCCCTACAGAAAGTTTCGTTGCAATTCTTCATGTCCTTTAGGCACTTCTGATATACTGTTATTAGCCCTTTTGATATTTCATGATCTAGGGTTTGGAGGTGTCCATGCCCTACCAAACCATTTCTTTCTTTTTTTTTTAAGAAAAAATACAAGACAGGTGTTCTCTCATTTTATCTCTACAATATCTGGGAACAATTTTGTTCACTTCTATGCATTTCTTCTTGCCTTTCCGGCGTAAAATTCCAAAATTTTGTATGGGGGCTTTTGCTCCCTAAAACCGTTTTTCCGCAGAAAATAAAAAAAAAATCCTCTATTTGCTTATCTTTTGCGTATTGTCCCTTCACAACGTTTCGTTGCAATTTCTCACGTTCTTTACACACATCTGACATACTGCTATTAGCACTTTTGATATTTCGTGATCAAAGGTTTGGAGGGATCCGTATCCCACTTAACCATTTTTTCCAAGAAAATACGAAATACATCTTCCCCCATTTTACGTCTACAATATATGTGCACAATTTCGTTCACTTCGGTCCACATGTTTTGCCTTTCGGGCTACAAATTTCAAAATTTTGGGTGGGGCTTTTGCAGCCTAAAACCGTTTTTTCCGCAGAAAATAAAAAAAAAACACGTTCCCTACACAAAGTTTCGTTGCAATTCTTCATGTCCTTTACACACATCTGACATACTGATATTAGCACTTTTGATATCTCGTTATTAAAGGTTTCGAGGGGACCGTGCCCCACCTAACCTTTTTTTAAAGAAAAATACGAAATACATATTCTCTCATTTTACATCTACAATATATGTGCACAATTTCGTCCACTTCGGTCCACTTGTTTTGCCTTTCGGGCTTCAAATTTCAAAATTTTGGATGGGGCTTTTGCTCCCTAAAACCATTTTCCGCAGAAAATAAAAAACACGTATTCGTTTATTTTATGTGTAGTATCTACCTGCCAAATTTTATCAAAATTGGGTGTTACACTTGGAATGTGTTACTTGTTAGAATAGTGATATCAAAAATTGAATCTACTGTAATATAGTATATTCTCTGTGTGATCCCTGATAATATCACTTTTCTTATAATTTCTCACAAGTGTTGTACATGAAAATTAACATCGAAAAATCGAAAACTATAAGAATATTCTGTGGAAACTCACCCTTACAGGCCAGAATAGAACAAAGAGAACTTGAAGAGGTAGATCATTTCAAATATCTGGAAAGTATTTTTGACAAGAGACGCTTACTTCACCAAAGAGATCAGGCCAAGAATAGCTGTATCCAAACAAACATTCAACGAGAAAAATAACTCTTAGCTAGCAGGTCTATTATTAGATTAAGGAAGAAGCTGGTAAAGTGATATGTATGAAGTATTGGATTGTATGGTTCTGAGATTGGACATATCAGAAATTAGAGAGGAAATATTTAGAGAGCTGCGACATGTGGTGTTTGATGAAGAAGGAGAAGATACAATAGACGAAGAGAGTAAGAAGCGAAGATGTTTTAAAATGGATAGGGGGAGAAAGTACACTTTTCGTCAATTGGATTTGTCACATCTTGTGAAGAAATTGTCTTCTTCATAATCAGAGGGAGAAATAGAAAGAAAGGAAGGAGTAGGAAGAAGAACACAAATGATCGATGATTTCCAAAATACGTAGAAGAAAATATCAGGAGTTAAAAGAGGAAGCTGAAGATCGAGAAACATGGAAGAAACATTTTCAGGTCCAACCTAAGAAAGAAGTAAATTAAAACTTCATTAGTCCTAGGACTTGCCAACAGGCAGAATACATAATAATAATAATAATAATAATAATAATAATAATAATAATAATAATAATAATAATAATAATAATAATAATAATAATAATGTTTATTTCTGTGCCATGAACAGCCTAATGGCAAAAATACAGCACTTTATCAGAGAAGATAAACACATATTATATACAATGTAAGCTACATACAAGACAATAAAACATAATGATAAAATAAAGTAAAATAACATCGGATTAATAATTCCTTGTCAAATTTAAAAAAGTAGTAAAAATCCCTTACTACTGGTAGTAGTAGCCTTTTTTAGTATCAAAATAGTCGTCATAAATAGTAAAAATAATATTTGTCAAGCTCTAAAATTCATGCTTTTATAGTGATAAAAATAAATTAAACTAAATTAAAAGAATTGGTCAATCTTCTTAAAATTACAGATTTCGGATTCAAAGGAACTAATGTTGATATATTTCTTGTATTATACATTGGTACCCTTATACCTATATTATGCAAGCAATATTCACTATTATAGCTATTGTCTAGTATTTTCTTAATAAAATCTCTTTCAATAACTTTTCTCCTGTCGCTCAGTGCCTGCAATCCCCAAAATTGACACCAGTATTCATAACTACGTGAGTAGTAATCTCTATTCATTTTATAGCAGAGTAACCTAATAAAACATTTTTGTACTGATTCAATTTTGTTTGTCAATGTTATACCTATACTATTCCAAATAACTACACCAAACTCTAATTTCGATCTTGCTAGCATCTTGTATAAATATATATATGAACTGGCATTTCTAAACTCAGGCCATTGTTTGAAAATAAACCCTATTATTCTTCTAGTCACTTGGATTGTATCATTTATATGATAGGTAAATTTCATGTTTCTGTCAAACACTATACCCAAATCTTTAATCTGTTCGGCTTTATGTAATGTTACTCCATTAATTACATATCTGCTCACGTAGTATTGGGTTTTGTTAGTATATGATATATATTTAGTTTTCTCACGATTTATTTTCAATAAGTTACTTTTACACCATGTACTAACAGTATCTAGATCTCCCTGTAGTAAGTAGTTATCATACTCACTATTTACTATTCTAAATAATTTTAAATCATCGGCATACAACAAAATATTTGAGTATTTAATTTTCTCAGGCAAATCATTAATAAATATTGAGAAAAGAAGGGGTCCCAGAGGAGAACCCTGAGGTATGCCATTCTTTATATAACCGTAACTAGAGGTTATTTGACCAATTTTTACTTTAAACGTTCTGTTTGCTAGATAGCTTACAAACCATCGAATGTACAATGGAGATAGACCTATGTTTCTTAATTTATCAATAAAAAGTTCATGCTCTATGGAATCAAAAGCTTTTGACATATCTATATATATAGTGTCTACTTGTAATCTTAATAATAATAATAATAATAATAATAATAATAATAATAATAATAATAATAATAATAATAATAATAATAATAATAAAAGTTTGTCCGACCATGCGGCGAACGTTTCAGTCCGTGAGACATGGTCAGTGCATCGTTTCTATATATACCCTTCTTATACTTGTCTGGGCTTCTTTGACATGGCAATTTATTAGCTCCATGGTATTTTTCTGGCTTCACCACTGATGTTAACTTATTAAATGAATGCTTTTCGATATTTGATATTCTTATTATATATTATTTTTATTCTTTAAGTTCTATTTTCATAAGGGAAATTTAAGGTTGTAGCTGATGTCACTTGTAAACAAGGAAATTGCTTCGCACATTTCCCACACCCACAGATAAATCAACTTAGATATACTACTGAGTTTTTATCAAACACTATTATCTTAATATTGGGTCGATGCATAAGTTCGTACGATTCATATACATTATTTTATATTTTATTGTTTCTGCTGTTCTGTTAATTTAAATACAAATACAGCATAGACACAATATTAACATATTCTACGAGTGTAACAGTACATTGCATACATTTTACTGTACCCCACATTAACTCAAATCACTTAAGGATGTATTCGTCTCCACTATCTATGACCTGCCAACGTTCAGGTAGCAGTTTAATGCCTCGCGTGTAGAACTGTTTTCATTTTGACTAGAAGAAATCTATTAGCCATTGGTCAAGAGAAGCTTTCCTGTGCTGTTCTTTCAGCAATTGCTTCATTTCCTTACACTGCACAAATTGCTTTTGCTGCACTGGATCCTAGGTTAAACTTGAAGAGTAAAATGTGACGGAAACAATCACTTTTCTCAACTTGACATTCCATATTAGTTTGTATGAAACATATACAATAATACGTTCCCAATCAAAAAAAAAAAAAAAAAAAAAAAAAAAGACCTGTGTTTCACAACATACAAACTCCGAACTACGATGAAACAACGGAATAACGATAAACAATCGCTTCACACCGCATTGTTGCTAATCCAAAAGAAAACTGCACGAACTTATGCATCGACCCAATATCAACCGATTTTACAGTATCTATTGAGCTGTAATTATGGAAACGATATAACAGCACATGCTTCACTATTTTTTCCTAAAATTTGACTGAAAATCTTCTTAATTTATAACGTACATAGTATTGTCAAGTAATTAATGCTTTTGTTTTTCATTGTAATTAAGTAATCTTTAAAGTAAATATTTTGAATTACTTAACGTCATGTTCACAGTTGACTCAGGTGCTGGAGATAATTTTGTGTGTACATAAGTAACGTTGATGTGCGTAGCGTATGTTGGAAATGGTTTTACTGTGTTAATGTTGGCTTTCCAATGTGATTAATTTTCTTTATCCCTGGCAATATGTCTTTGTCTTACTCAGAACTTAGCCTAAATCCACCCTTCATCCTTAATTCATTACCGCATGAAATGTATTAGTCTGATTTAGGCATGCTATACTACTCTTTTTGTTTTATTAAATTATTTTGCTTATCGCAGTAATCGTAATGAACTTATAAATAAAATTAATTCATGAATATTGACAGTACACAAAGAGTGGATTCGGCACAGAAAAAGGACTTAAAATCTTGGTGAAATGTTTATTAATATTCAAATTTATATTCTGCCTCATATTAAAAGTACAAATGAAAATACAAAATATGCAATTTCATGCAGGAGGAAGGAGGTATGAAATATGCATTAAAATGATACGTTATTTCACACTCTATTCATATTCAAGTGCCATATAAATAATTAAATTGGATATTGTAATTACATACTCCATTTATATGTGTGACATACGAAATTGCACATTATAGTACGGTTTACTGTAGTTGTTGCATCGTAAGTAATCAAGGTTTTTCCCTCCACGTCTATCACTCAATACGTAATTCTTGCATATTTTTTTCTTTACAATATTTTTATTATACCACTTTTCTGTTTGTTAGTGTGAAATCTTGCCATTTAATTTCCATGTATTTCTGTATTACCTAGAACTCGGTTATTTTATATAGATACTTAGATTCGGCAATAAAATACAATAGTTTCACATTATATTTGCTGTAGCTTGTAGTTTTTTTTTCTGTGAAAACTAATTATTTAGATGTAATTGTCGAGCGCCTGCAGTTTATACAACCAAATCTGTCATAGATGTTATGTTGGTTGGAGGCAGTTAGGCTTTATGTTGATTTTGTATAATCTAGTCTGAGCATTTTTCTTTTAAAAGTTACAAGAAAGAAATATTGTTTTTCTTTCACAGTGCAATTATTAAACTATTGAATAGAAACTAAAAAGTAACAACATTAATATTTTAAAATAATGCTTTTATAAAAGCATTAAAGAATACTTTTTGTTGATGTATTTCCGTAATATTGGCTTATTAACAAAAGTTTAGGGAAAGTACACTCAGAAGGAGAAACAACATTTTTTGTGGGGAGAAATGAGAACATGAAGAAAAACAAACAAACAAAAAAAGAATATTGGGCGTTGCGAACCAGTTCCCTAATATCTATAAAATGTTTACTGTTAACTTTAGGAATAATACCTAATGTTTTTAATTTCAGCAATGCGATAGAGGAAAATACAATATATAACATTTAATAAATCGTCAAATATCTAACTAGGAATCTGTTTAAAAAATTCAGAAGATAAAATGTATTATTCAACATTTCCTTCATATATATGACTACAGTCGAATGTAAAAACCTAAAATATCAAATTTTTCTTATAGCAGGGAAATGCTACGAAACGTATGGTCCAATTTAAATGGTTGCTTAGAAATGTTTCGTGTGACCAACTAGGCCTACATAGACCATTTACAAGTGTGCAATGAAACATGCAGAGTTACTGATGTAATCTTATTGAAAATAAATTATCATCCTCCTAAATAGATCTCCTAAAAAAGATCTTACTTTTGAAATTACCCTTGTATAAAGTGATTAGTGAAATAGATCCTGAGCCAGCGCGTTCCCCAACAAGGCAAATGAACACGAGCGAATGCTAGCCTCATTGAGGATTGCGAACGTGAGTCCTTAGTGAGCACGAAATTGAGCCAATGTGAGTATCGTTGAGGGAAGCGAGCCCCAAGCTCAAGTGGTTGCAAATCTAAGATAGCGTGAACCTCTGTGAGATTAGTAAGCGCTATTTCCATTGAGAGTAGTGAGCCTGTGTATTTAGTGGGTACGAGATCGAGCCAGTACGAGTTTCGTTGAGGATATCGAGTCCCGAGCTCTAGTAATTGCGAGTCTCAGGTAGCGTGAACCACATTGAGATTAACGAGCTCGAGCTCGATTGAGGATAGTGAGCCTGAGCTCGCGTGAGCCCAAGTAAGTCCCGATGATCATCTATAGCATACACATACACAAATTCCCACGTAGAAAAAATAAAACTGGTTCCTTTATCTAATAGATGAAAACGAAAGTGATACTGTATTGAATCGATTTGCTGAACCGTTTGTAATGAATATTGGAATATAGTTATCACCTACCTGGGACTGGGTTTTTGTCATGTCACACTTTGATTAAAATGTATATCCTAAGGGAATATTGAATGTCTCAGTACTTTGTTATGTTAGGAAGATCAAATGCAGTTTATAAAGTCCTCATCACAATAGGGCGCCCGTGTCATTGTAATAGGCGTTGTATAGCGTTTCATTACAATAGCCATTTTTGAAAATTTTTGTTTTAAAGAGGAAGAGGGTTATTTTCTAAATATTTCGTCACATTCAAAGCCACACTATCTGTTATTTGTATTTGTATCACTCAAAAACAGCTGAATAGTTTGAAATCAATTTTGGATACTACCTACAACGAGTTGTATTTTCTTCATGTCACTTTGAGTACAGGGTTTATTATCCTAAGAGAGTAGGGAGTTGAAACTTTTTTTCCAAAAATTAGTGTATTTTATGGGTTTTTATCATTGAAATGAGTGTCGGAAAGGGAAGAAAAGGGAGTTCAAGAAATGTTTTCCATAAACTTATTCTGCCCGTGAGGAGAACGAACAAGTCAGCTAGTTTCCAATATTATGACAAATTTTCTTGAGAAATTCTAAATTCGGTGTAAAGCAACCTACGTTATGTTACGGCAGTCCATATTGTTGGTCTGGGGAAACCAAGTAAAAACTTTATATGAGGAGATCGGTAAGAAAGAAGATAGCAGTAGCCTTTGTTTTTTCTTTGTGGTATCAAGAAAGGATCTTCTAGAAGTCCCAAAATGAAAGAAAGAAAACGAAGAGAAAAAGGGATATGAGGTAAATAAAAGAGTAAAGCAGTATCTTTCATACTTTTCTTGTTCAGTTACGTATATATATATATATATAATGTTCTTGTGCGGATCATCCGAAAGAAGAAGAGATCTTGGGTGCACAATGATGAAGAGAAATATTTGAGCCTTAGAAGGAACATTTCCTCTATTTTCCTCCCTTTTCCACACAAAAGAAGAAGGGAAGGAGAAGGAGGAAAGAAATAACCGAAACAGACAGACCCCTTCGAACAGTTCTAAAGCATGGATGAACACAACCTCCGTATATAGAGTAACAGGAAAGACGCCAATACTTTGTTTGGCCAAATCTTCTTTTCTTTTCCAATTTTATATATGTTTCTTGTATTTCCTTGTGTTTCCAATATTTTCTTTTTTTTCATTTCGTTTATTCTCTATCCTATTTCTTTCTTTCTGAGTGTATGTGTATTTGTGTGTGTCCTTCTGTCCTTCTACATCTTAAATTTCTTCTTTTACTTACGAGACAGGGGAAGATTTATAATATATAGAGGAAATAAGGATTGCAATACACTTCTTTCACTTTATATATAGTGCGAAAGAAGGAGATAGAGAATGTTCTCTGAGCTGGTAATTTTTAAGGAGAACTGTTGTGTAGTAAAGTTTAACATTTTCGTATAGAAGTAAGCTATTCTATCTCTGCTTCTGATTTTTTAAAGAAAATATGTATTTGAACGTATATGACTTGAATATTTACAGCTTGATTTTCCAATATCTCAAAGTAATTTTAAATTTTCGGCTAAAAGATAAGCTTTAATACTTACATATTTATTTTAATCCGAAGTTATTCGGATTTTTCGTTATGTCGAAGGAGATTTCATATCTCAAAGGTCAAGCGTTCACCTATACATTAAATTTTACGGAAATATTGGCCGGACAATTGGTAAGTGCTACTATTAGAAGCATTTTCAAGACATTCTGAGGTATATACCTCTATTAACGACTACCCATCACTAAAAGCAATAAGACTTGCGTGGCGCAAAATAAACTGACAATTCTCCTGAAGGCTTCCAAGTGTAGATTGTTGTGATACGCTGCATAACTAATAAGATATCTCTATGTGTTGGAGTGTTGCAAGTACAGGGTGGTCTGAAAGTGAGCGTACCTCCCCTTTAGTTTCAACAGTATAGTGTTAGTTACGGTAGAATGTCTGTACAGAGTTATCTTGAAGTCTTAAGAGTCTTAAGAGTCATAAACATCGGTATGATCGCCATCCATATCGTAACACAGCTGAATTCTGCTCCAAGTTCTCGCAGATGTTTTGCCAAGATACTCCGGACTCACGAGGGTGAAGGCGTGTTCCACAGCTGCTCTTAATTCCAGCGTTGTGTGATATCGAGTGTTTTTTACTTGTTGCTTTATGAAACCACATAGAGCATTGTCTGGTGTCGTCAGATCGGGACTTCTTGGAGGCCAGGCAAAGAGAGCTGGTGAAGATGCAAACCTCTTCCAATCCAGCGGCCAGGAAAAGTCTGATTCAGGTAATTGCCCATGTGAATCACAAAGAGCGCTGGTGCTCCATCTTGCTGTATCACAACAGTGTCTTTTATTTACCATTTTCTACTAGACAATTCCAAGCAATGTTACCAAACATATGTGGGTGAAACCTAAAACCGTTAGAAAACACCAATTAGGGGTACACCCCCTTCCGGACCACGCTGTGTTCGGGTACCTTCACATTGATTACTATGTAATTCAATTTTCGAACTATGAACTGAAATAATTTCAAAACTAAATTTGTTATTAAGGACTATGATCTGTATATATTTATAATATGGCATGACATTTGCTCAATATCACAGTCATTAACGTAAAATATGATACTTTCTACAAATAATCCTTTCTTGCTTTTAGCTCCAACACATATTACATGGTAGAAAGTCACACATCTGTGGCAATCCTTACATCCAAACTGCGAATTTAGATGATTCAGCTGCGAAACTTCACAAGTACGATGCAAAATACAACAGCATAGGAGTCAGCATGATTGTTGGAACTCGAGCTTTTCTTGTTTGCTCTTTTGTCTTTCAAAATTTCCAAATGGAAAATCTGCAACCGTCAGAACAGCAGACTAACTTCTTGGTGGGAGCGGGTTTGATTCCGGGAGTTTTAATTGCAATTTACTCTTACTTTTAACCTTATTAAATTTATAAACAAGCCCCAAGTTTCCCATTTTCATTATTTCATATAATTCCTACAGTTCAAATTCTCTGTCAACAAATACTATACGGTTATTCTTGGATACTGCTAAAATATAATACTTCTTGCTGTATGTTGAAGGAAGTTGGTGGGTTTCGTAACATCTCTCTAGGATTTACACCTTAAATATAAACTGAAAATATTACATTAGGCCATTTTTTAAAGCCCTTCGTTCACGCATTATGTTTTGGTTATTTTTACTGTATCAGTTAAGTATATTTAATAACCAAAAGAAGCTATGTACTAAATAAAAATATTATCTACCTTTCCGCACAAATGCTATACTTCAGTTCAAACATACTTCTAAGAGAGTAAAATTGGCAAACGTTAGGTTAGTTCCAAATCACATGACGTTCCAAGTCATCAATCTCTACTCTACATTTTAGTATTCGTAAATTTAAAACGGAGCTCGTTCGTGGCTAAGCGGTTAGCGTACGCAACTTTGGTGTGGGAGACCTGGATTTGATTCCCGGTAGGAGTTCAGGTTCACGTCTATCCTCGCTGCTAAAGGGGACGCTAAACTCAAATTCAACTCAACTCAACTAAATTTAAAACTTGTCCATTGTTTGAAATTGCTAGCATTACATTGTTATAGGAAGTAAAAAAATATATATATTTTTAATTCTTGGTAACAATAATTAGACTAACGATAAGAATGAAACAGGTAGTTAATTTTCAAAGGATTATATTTTGTTTTACACATTGTGAATTATGTTTTTAATGTGAGTTCTGTCTGGACCAGCCCCGTATCCAAAGGGAGTCTAGGGGGCCGCTCCCCTAAATTTTTACGGGATCCCCTAAAATTTTCACAGTAGGCTTGCAAATGAACTATAATATGGTTCTATTGGGCTCCCCCAACTTCTACCGCCCCCTACATTTTTGGGCCGGCTACCGGCCTGATCTGGACCCTTAATAATCAAAATCATATTCAGTATACAACCAGGCGCGCACCCAGAAATTTTTGTTTTTGGGACTGTCCAAAGTCGAAAGATAGGAAGGAGTTGGGAGTGAGTGGACTCCCTTGAATGAGCTCCTAATGCAGATATACACAATTTAATAGAGTTACAATGGCCGCGGTGGCTCAGTGGTAGAGCGTTCACATCTGGTGTTTGGGGTTCCGGATTCAAAGCCTGCTCCTACCAAGTGAGCTTTGTGGTGGACAAACGCCGTGTGCGTGGATTTTCTCGGGGTTCTCCCGTTTCCTCCCCCTGTTCATTCCACCATTTTATTCATCTCTCATTATCACCGTCTTCTTTAGTCTAACCGGCAAAACCGTGGGACGTAAAACTAAAAATTTCATTTCATTTTTAAAAGAGTTACAAAGCTTTGTTTTTTTTTCAATCAGGTGGGATCCCCCGTGGGTGCGCACCTGGTAGCAACCATATCTGTTAAGTGCTCCTATGCTTTTTATACTTTAGGGTAGCTGAAGTAATCTATCTATCTATATAAATAAAAATGAAAGTGATATTTTGTGACTTAATAGCATTTGAACCACCCGACCGATGTCGATCAAATTTTTCAACATAAATGAAGTTCAGGCCTGAAATGACTTTTATAATTTCACTTTGATGGTACTACTTAGGAGAGGGGAGGATATATATATATATGATTTAAAATGACTAATATTAGTGTCGAATCCATAATTTTTGTGGTTGCTCAGATGAACAGTGACACTTCTGATGCCGTTTAAATCCAAATTCAGCCCCGCAACTTCGGGTAAAGGGAGCGGAAGAGATATGTAAAAATGATCAAAAATGACCGATATCAGAGAGCACTTCAGTAATACTAAAAAGGGACTGACTAACGGAACGTATTACTAATTTTTCTTAATTTAACCTAGCGAAGCGGGTAATTAGCGTTAGTGTATAATATATTGTAGTTAGATAGGTATATCCTATGAATGGGAGAGTTTAAGAACCTTTTTATTTTTCGAAAAACGTGGGGAAAAATTCGGTGTAATTCCTAGACGAAACCCTAGAGATTTATTTTATTTTATTTTATTTTATTATTATTATTTTTAATTTGATTTGAGTTAAGCGTCCCTTTTCAGTAATGAGATTACAAAAGACGCGGATATACAGCTTAATACTAATACGAGATTCGAACCACATGAATCCCGTCAGGAATTGAACCCGATCTCCTGCGCACACCATCCACATAACCACGAGAGAGCTCAAAAAAAAAATGCTGGAAGTTAATTGATCTTTTTATCATATTTTTCTATGCAATATGCGTATTCATGTATATATTCCACATGTTTACTGAATTTCTCACATTTGGACTGCAGTTACTTTACTTAAAGCTTTTACCAGTTTATTTTCTTCCTTTCCTTTTTCTTTCTTTGAAAGAGTTGTTCTATTTCTCGAGAATAAGTTTTTTTTTTTTTTTTTTTACCTCAAGTGGTACAGTATTAGATCTTTTAGTCGCGTCTCGGGATCTGCAATTCACACGTACGCTTTGTAAATATTGCATCTATTAATCTTTCCTAATGTCCTCCCGGACAACCGAATGGCCTTCTGTGGTTTTCCATGTGCTTGCAGGATCAATAAAACTTGCACACTGCACCAGTAGTTTGGAATGTGAAAACTGAGACAATGAACTGTTGTAGATGTGATTACTAAACAAACAATTCTGAAAACAGTATTACTTGTGTTCAATTACTTGTTTGAAACGTGTTTTGTTTGTACATGTGTCTAGGAGAATTGAAAGAACCCCCCCCCCTTAATCTCTCTCTCTATTTCAGAAATTCCAAAGCCTCCTTTGTTCATAGAGAGAATTGTAATAAAATAGTTACAGTATGCATCACGGAAAGGACTTTGATTTATAACAGTGTACACAACGTGAAAATTCAAATTTGAATATTTTTAACGACTCAACAACCTAGCACGGTCTGCCCGACAACAATTCTCCGCATTTTTCGCTGCCCATCACTACAACATGAAAAATCTATAATATGAATGTGTTTTAAATTTGGCGCCTCTGAGACAGCCCCATCAACTTTCTTTTTAAACTCATCTTACATAAACTAGAGGCCTTAAATATTGACCTGTATGTGATATTTTCTCAATTAATATTGAAATCGGAAGTGATAGTAGATTTTAACCACTTCCGGTTTTAATAGAGAGATCAGAGACTTATGGAATATACTGTAT
This sequence comes from Thermobia domestica, assembly GCF_964235325.1. Classification (NCBI taxonomy): domain Eukaryota; kingdom Metazoa; phylum Arthropoda; class Insecta; order Zygentoma; family Lepismatidae; genus Thermobia; species Thermobia domestica. The sequence goes on along the minus strand of NC_137465.1, from coordinate 145,986,244 downwards.
TCTTAGATGCTTAATTGATTGCAGAAAATTGTTACTTAGTATCTATCAATTTTACTGTATAGAGCAGTGGCCGCTAAACTTATGAAGCTTCTGACAACTAAACCTTACGTTTGGGTGAATCGAGTTGCTGACTGAGACGCATATGAGAAAGTAGTACTAAATGTGGTCAGTATTTCAGTGAAGTTGTAGGTGCGAAGCTCCAGCGGTTTAGGAGATACAGCTACCAGAACAACACATGGAAGTACAGGATAGTCTTCATACAGTTGGAGGTAAAAGCCCTGTAAGATCTCTTGTAACGACAAAAGGTGAATAACAAATATATGGGTACATATTAGGACTAGGGGAAAGTCATATAGTACGGGTATACCTGACGGCGGCCATCTTGAAATCCGCCATTTTGAATTAAGGTTAAGTTTTAAAAATAGGAATAGGGTCATGTGATACATGATTTAAGGCGCAAATTTAATCAGAAGAACAACGGTGACGTTAATTTTGATTTACGCGCAATTGGTAAAAAGTTACAGGGAAATTAAATATTGTTGCAGGCTATGTATTAGTCCTTTGCCCCACCTTGTAAGTTTTATGTTAATGATAATAATTAAATAAAAATCAGGTGGATAAATATTAGGTCTATGGTAAGAGTTGCCTTGATGGCGGCCATGTTCAAATCCGCCATTTTGAATCAGATAAAAGTTTTAAACAAAACGCATAACATTGACACCTTATTAATGGCAAATTTTACCATAAATCCAACGGTATAACCATTTTTGCTTTATCATTAACCAGCATTTGTTATCATATAAACAAGTTGCTAATTTAAGGAAAAATGACCAAAGTGGAATTGAGTCATAATTGAACTTGGGTCTTTCTTCCAGAAAAGTCCTCAATTAGTACAATCAATATGTAGTTCAGAAAAGAGTATATGACTTGCACAAATGACTTGCACAACAACTAACATTGTAACGCCACCATTGTATTTCTGATTAACTTCTAGCCCGAAGTCATCTATTGCATTACTCTATTCCCATTTAATTTTGTGCTGGTTAATGATAAAGCAAAAATGGTTATATCGTTGGATTTATGGTAAAATTTGCTATTAATAAGGTGTCACTGTTATGCGTTTTGTTTAAAACTTTTATCTGATTCAAAATGGCGGATTTCAACATGGCCGCCATCAAGGCAACTTTTATCATAGACCTAAAATTTATCCACTTGCTTTTTATTTAATTATTATCATTAACACAAAATTTACAAGGTGGGGTAAAGGACTAATACATATGCTGCAACAATATTTAATTTCCCTGTAACTTTTTACCAATTGCGCGTAAATCAAAATTAACGTCACCATTGTTCTTCTGATTAAATTTGCGCCTTAAATCATGTATCACATGACCCTGTTCTTATTTTAAAAACTTAACCTTAATTCAAAATGGCGGATTTCAAGATGGCCGCCGTCAGGTGTACCCTTACTATAAGACTTCCCCTAGTCCTAATATGTACACATATATTTGTTATTCACCTTTTGTCGTTACAAGAGGTCTTACAGGGCTTTTACCTCCAACTGTATGAAGACTATTCTGTACTTCCATGTGATGTTCTGGTAGCTGTATCTCCTAAACCGCTGGAGCTTCGCACGTACAACTTCACTGAAATACTGACCACATTTAGTACTACTTTCCCATATGTGTCTCAGTTAGCAACTCGATTCACCCAAACGTAAGGTTTAGTTGTGAGTACCGTGCCATTTTAAATATTGTTATCTTACCAACGTGAAGAACTACCAACTTAAAAAAAAAAAAAAAAAACATGTGTTTATTGTCTATAAACGTATATTTCTAGTAAATATGAAATCAAATTATCCAAGTTGCCTTAGGTGGTGCGGAGCCCGATTGGAAACATTTTGCGGGACCCAGCTTTACAACTAACTTGTACGAAGATCTGAAGAACCTATATATATATATATATATATATATATATATATATATATATATATATATATATATATATATAAGGTGTTAATTTATTATGTAGCCAAAATTCACTGATGAAATCCTCACACCTAAACAATAGAAAAGTCCATATGAACATAGGGCGAAAAGCGAGTTATTTCAAAGTTAGGAGATGCCAAAATCGAGAAAATTGTAACTTTGAGGTTGCCTAGCTCGAAAATTATGAGAGATATCAACGGCGGTTAAAGACATATTAGAGGAACTAGTACACTCTCTATCTAAATAACCATGTTTCGGAGTTGGGTTGTTCCAGCGCATATGATTTTAGAGAGAGGGGAGGAAGAGCAGAACCTAAACCGCAGCTCCCTCTATAAAAACCGTTGCGCCGATGTGCTGATACAGAAACCTTTTTCCCCTGTATGCTTTTTGTCAGGGGCCGCGGTGGCTCAGTGGTAGAGCGGTCACCTCTTGTGCTTGGGGTCCCGGATTCGATTCCAGCCCCCGCCAAGTGAACGTTGTGGTGGACAAACACCGTGTGCGTGGGTTTCCTCGGGATTCTCCCGTTTTCTCCCACTTTCTTCATTCCACCATTTCATTCATTACTCATCATCACCGTATCCTTTAGCCTAACTGGCATAAGCGTGGGGCTTTTAGTCAGTCATAAAGCTTTTGGAATGATGAAAGTCCAGTGATAACATCCATGGCATCACTCTGAAGTTCCTTATTTCATGGTTTACTTGAAATAGTAAGGAGGACAGGCGTCTCTGACAGGGGGAAAGAGCTCCCCAATACTTCGTTGAGGAGATGAAATTAATCAATGCTGATCTATGTGGAAAAAGTACGGAGAGAGAGAACAACTGAATTTATATGCATTGTTAAATATTAGATTTGTGTGTTTGAAATATTCATTTGACGTTTGCCACTTTCAAGAAAATACATATATACATGTATGTATTAAAAAAAGCTATATTTCTTGGTTAGTTAAAGTAGTCTTGGCTTGAGTCACACATTTTTGACACTGCTTAGCCAGCAACGATTTTATTTCATGATGAACGAAAACCAGAAAAAGAGAAGAAATGGAAAAGTTGATTTACGAATTTAAAAAAAAAATGGGAATCTACAAAGACAGAGGAATATACAAATGAAGTAAAGGTGACAAGAGAAATTAAAAAGGATAGAGAAATTGTAATAAATATCAAAGTAAATGAAGATAAATTCCATAGAAATAGAAGGTAGCAAGGGAAAACTACGATGACAATATAGAAACTAAAGATAGAAATTTACTTTTAATAAGACAAGTGCAGCTTGAGAAAGATGGAAAAAAATACATTGAGAAATCGGATGATAGCAAGAATAAATTTTGTATCTTAGGTATTAAAACTGAAAACAAATACTGGCGGAAATACTACATGTTTTACCGATTGTATTGGTAAAAGTAGTATAAGGATTCAGTTAGCTCATAATTCAAGTAAATAACTATTTACTCATAATTTTGACGTAAATTCAGTTGGGGTCTAGTACTACTTGACCAGCGAACGAGTGCGGGCGGCAGGTTTTGGAACTAAAATACAAACAACAGTGTTTCTAACCGGATTACTTGTAATTAATCTATAACAGTTATTTTTGTCCTATTCGTAATAAACCACTTCAAGCATATGTTCGAGTTAAGAGAAACACAGTTTCAAAATTTATAGAAGTTATTTCCAGAACACTTTAAGGGACTGCAAAAAAAGTACATACACCCTCCATATTAATTTGGCAATAACTTGCGAATAAACTAACCTCAGTGTTGTACAGAGAAACACTAAGAACTTCGTAGCATAGTAGAAACTCACTTGCGTACTACGTTGTTCTTAAATTGTAAATTTCCATGCATATGCCATTATCCACAATACATCTGCATTACTGCAGGAATAGCCATTCCAGCATTCAATAACAACTATATAATTTATGGTTTTCTTTGTTAAGCGAAACAGATTAGGTTACTTATAACATGTAAACTGTAACTTTTAGATATCGTTGGATACACTGCAGAGTGACGCTCTCCGCTCCCCTGTCCCACCGTGCTTACCTAGAAACTGATGTAAACACAGCGCCCTCCTCGAAACCCGCACTAATATCCTGGTCAGGTAATAACATTCTATTCGTTCCCGTCTCCTCCAATTTTAATTTGCCAAAGGCACCCATGACAAGGAGTACCAGAAAATTAGTGACACCAAAAACTTGCAACCTCCCATTTGACTGACTAACGATACAGCATTGCTTCTTGCTTGAGCGTCATTAGTTATTTTCCGTTAACTCCCCGGAACACTCTGCATGTTTAGTTATAAGCATGATTAAGAAAAATGATAACGGCAAAGACAATTTGGAAACAATTTCCCGTTTCTATGTTGTGGAGTCCTCTTTCAGCAACTTAACAGAAATCTCTCATCATGGACGGGTCCCGTTTCCATTTATAACGTTTCTCCATCTGCAAAATGTTTTGGCGAAAACGCTCATCCTGCTCAATGCTTATAGCAGCTATTCTTTCTGAGAAATCAATCAAATGGAAATGCAGACAATGAATGAATTTTAAAATACATATTTCACCCTTGTGTCTCGCAATTTTTCAAGAAGGTTCTGTACCAGTATTTCATAGTTCTCTTCTCTTACAAGTAAAACCTATCGATGTTGAAATCTAGTTTCTTGACCAAACTTGGCAGAGAAGTGTGGAATATCAAGAAACGAGCGTAAGCAAAATTTAAAGTGCTTCCGTGCATAAAGACTGCCGCTGTGGCCCAAAACCTGATTGATCAGAATAAGCCATAACAGTGGGTTTCAAGTTTCAAAATTTTATGTTATTTGTAAAACGGGAAAAGGGATGAAAAACAAAAACACATTATCTGACACCGGAACGAAGTAGACATCTATTTGAGGGTATGCTTATCATGACCGCCATTTCGAAGTCGGCCATCTTCTATCTCGCTCAACTTTTTTAAATAGGAAGGGGGTCATGTAATATATCAAATAGGGCTACAATTTTAGGAGAAATCCAATGGTGAAGTCTATGTTTCCATAAGTGTATATTTGTAAGATATAACGAAAGACACATAGATGTCAATTCCTTGGTTCAAAGATTTCTTAACAGCTGTATCTTTTTGAAAAGAATTCGTGAGAGAAACCTAATGTACGCTAGTAAGAACATCGTAGATAGCTACTTATGAAAGTTATAATCAGCTTGAAATCGTTATCGAGTGCAAACAAAATGAAATGGTGATGAGACGATCACCTTAAGAAACTGATGAAAGATGGATGACATATTTTCTGTTGGATTATTCGAGTTAGAAGACAAACCTTCATAGGCATAAGCGGCCACCTAATCAGTACGCACTAGTTTACATTCGGTTTTCCTAACTTGATTATTAAAAAAAATCACGGGATTTTTTGCAGGAGAGGGCGAAGTTTGTCCTCTGGTTTTGTATTTTTAATATGGCTATAACAAGAGAAAGGAGTGGCACTGAGGTTGATTTATTTGATACCATCTCGGTATTCACAGTAGTATCATATGACATAATTAGTAAGAACGCCAGGAACTTTTACTTAGTGGGATGTTCAAAATAAAAGAGGGTGGGCACCCACAATAGTGATATACATTTGTATACAGAATTTTACTCCCATAGGTGTGTGTAAGGAAATTTGGTTGGAGTGGGGGAATTTGTTAGGGCTGTTGAGGGGTATGCAGAATTCTCCTTGGACATAATATCTATTTTTACAACAGAAATTGTAAACGTAAAAAAATAAAGTAAATACTGCAGTATTAAATTCAGAAAATATTTGCTTATGCCCGGAGACTTAATACAAACTATTCATTTACTTGTTCGGGAGAGGCCCTCCCTTATGGAATTTATTGATGTACCTGTATTGCAATATGTTGTTATGTGTACTTGACATCCGAGAATAGCAGAGATATCTTAACGGTACCGTAGCCACTTGGCCATGGGCCCCGCCCGAGCAGAATATGTATTAATTAATGTATTAGGAGCAAAATTTAGTCATAGGGTTCACAACCCACCTGTTTGCTCTGGAGCTGGCAAAGGTCATGTTCTTAAGGAGTCACTAGAAAGTAGATTAGACTAACTAGAGAGTAGAATAGATGGCATTAGCGTGGGACCCAATTGGGAGCAATCGGTCCAATCGGCTTAAGGACAGCTCTGTTAAGAAATGTGTTATATACACACGAGAAACATAACGTGCAGAACTCCACGCGTATACAATCAATTGTGAGATAGGCTGACAATGGCAGGTGCGCGGGAGTGACAAGCAGTTGTTTCGTCAGCGCCGCCGTCGTTAACGTCAGCTCAGTGGAGGAGTCAAAGTTAGCCAACTGGAGCGTTACCGTGATCTCCCCAAAATATTCCTGCGAGTAGCTCGCAATGGACCGTTTGGCGATCACTAGTATAGAGCAATCAACGTTAAATCTAAAAGTGTTTGATCTCTATCACTTCAGGTTTGAGAAGAGGGTTAAGAGAGAAGCTAGAACCTATTCTTAGAACATTAAATAGATTCCAAACGAAACTTATTTTCTCTATCTTTTATCGTTTTCATCCTTTGTACTAGATCAACATTGAAACCGGAAAATATAATGGATATCTATCACTTCCGGTTTTACTAGAAAGTTAGAGATGGAGCTGAAGTGTATATTCTTGGGACTCTTAATTGATTCCAGTAAAACTTAAAGAAAACCAAACTTCCGAAAATATGATAACTTAAATAGTAAAATAGCTGTAAAAAATAAAACATTACTTTTGTAAAATGCACTAAAAAGGACAAAATAACTCTTCTGGTGAGGTAAAATGAAGAAGTGAGATCAACACTAAAATCATTGGGCACTCTTCCTAAAATTGTGGGATAAATTTTGTTTGGATATTAGGAAGTAGTTTGCTCTGATCTATATGATAATCGACAGGGACGTACGAAGGAATTCATTTTCGGGGGCCCAAACATTTCGGGAACCCAAACACAATAAGAGAAGTTGTAAAATTACCCCCTAAAATTACACTAAATTTGCAGAAAAGTTGATATTTCGGGCTTCCGAATCCTCAGGAAGTAAAATCTTCTTTTCCACATTTCATCACTCGCGATCAACTGCTTCAAACATGGCTCGAATTCGATGTGTTTCAAATCGTTTAACATTATTTGATGATGGATATTTAAGTCATTGCCAGAATATCGTCCACTTTTGCTATGATTTGTCACTCACTGTGTCGAGTATCTTCTTAGACATTGAAATTACCTGAACGAAAGCGATTGAACCAGATTGTGGCTGTTACTTTTGATAACATATCTTGCCCATTAAACAGCAGATTATTTTCATGGGCCTGCGCTATATTCGTGTCTTATATCGAACTGTTTTGCAAAAAGTTCACCTCAAGGCGTAATACCTTACGTCTAATTGTGAGAATTCCATCACTTTTTGCACATCTGTTAGCTTCCACAGTCAGTTGCCAAATGATGTTAGGTCTGACCTTCTGCAACTCACGTAACTGAGATTTGAGACACTAGCGCCATCTTTGCGCAAAAGACTTAATATCCTTTAGACTAGCGGATATGGTACATCGTTACATATTACATATAAAATCAAATAATAATAATAACTAACTCTATAGCCTATGGAACCCGGAGGTTCAATGCCGCGTTCACAAAAGCTCACCATTGACTTCTATCCTTAGCCAACTGGATCCAGTTTCTAATTTGTATTCCTATTTCTGCGAGATCCATCTTAATACTGTCCTCCTATCTGCGCCTAGGTCTTGCTAATGGTCGTTTTCCGATTGGTCTTCCAGTTAAGACTTTGAAAGCGTTCCAACTTTCTTCCGTCCTGACTACATGACCTGCCCACCTGAGTCTCCTAGACTTGATGAGCCTAACAATATTTGGTAAACCGTATAAATTATTTAGTTCCTTGTTATGAAGTTTCCGCCATTTCCTATTCCCGTTCCTCTTGGGTCTAAATATTCATCTCAGGATCTTGATCTCAAATACCTTCAGTTCACGTTCTTCCCTCAGAGTAAGCAACCATGTTACAGAACCATACAGAACAACGGGCATGATTATCGTTCCAAATATTTTAAGCTTCAAATTCCCCGATAGAATTCGCGACAAGAGATTTTGAACTGAATAAAAACACGAATTTTCTGCTTTTATTCGAAATTTAATTTTTTCGTGAATATGGTTTTCGTCTGTTAATATTGATCCTAGATATTTGAAAGTATAATTTGATATTTTAACGCAATATCCTTTGGTTTGGGATTAATAATCATAATAATAATAATAATAATAATAATAATAATAATAATAATAATAATAATAATAATAATAATAATAATATCATAATAATAATAATAATAATAATAATAATAATAATAATAATAATAATAATAATAATAATAATAATAATAATAAATGCTACCAAGTACTCATTTATTATACAGGGAGGCACCACATTAATAATATTGACAGATTACTTTAATCGTTTTGAAGTTTTGTATTTACATAACATTTTATGATGTGCCCAGCAGCAATAACGTTTTGAAAGAATCCTCTTTTTAGCTTAAACTAAAATTTGCAATTTCTTGGGCAGATCTAGCGTTACATAGTTCTTTTTGGATGCCATGACTGAACTCACAAATTCGCGTCAATTATTTTTTTCTTTGCTTCAAAAACTCAAGTACAAATTAAAAAAATTGCACATTTTTGTTGGCATAAAGTCACAAAACCAGTATAATTATGACGACAATGTAAAAGAAAAAAATAAGAGTTTTAGTGGCTAGATTACTAAGAGGTCCGAATTAGTTAAAGCGTACTGTATTTTCTCTGTTGTTTTTCCTTGAGCATTCAGTTGCTGTAATATTTATATTACTAAACAAACCTAGTTTTGATTCACTTAATGCTCTGAATATAAAAATGCTTTTGAAACGAAAATGATTACTATTTTGTGTTTATATTTGGAATTTCAACAAAGAAAGAGAAACGTTTAAGTTAATTAAACAACTTTTCAAAACAGAAATGTATTTCTTGTAATAACCGAGAATGAAACTCAGATTGTAAAAATCTGACGAATATATATATATATATATATATATATATATATATATCGCTATTGACAGTCGTTTATTTAAGGGAAAACTAATGAAAATATTTAATCTTTTAATTAGTACTTTTTGTTAAGTTGGAGCAATGATTTTTTTAAGAAAAGATAAAACCGCTTGTCTATTCATTTCTTAATTCCTTGTCACGCTTGATTTACTTGTGGTATTAAATAAAGATTTTAGAAGAAAAGTGACTATAATGTAATACTTTTGAAGATTTTGTATAGTTATTTTTAAAGAAGCATCAATTGCAGAGAATCAATCTATTTTCACCACAGAACATTCGTTAAAATTTGCTAATAATTACTTAATTTTTTCAATAAAGAAACCATTATTTTAGACACAATAGTGTTTTCCAAATTAAGGGGAGCGGATGTGAAAGGTAGGAAAGACAGAGAGTTGGAGGCTGTTAAGAGATTCCATCTTATATGTTCGATATTCCATGCTTTTTTATTTGACTTTTTACAACAAGGCCCAGATACATAATTACAGGGTGGCTGGACTGGCAAGTGTCCAGGGCTCACAAGACCCACTTGTGACCGGTACAACTTTTATTCCTTTTTTAAAAATTTCTTAATAAAGCCAAGTCAACATTAAAGTTATTAAACACATGGTCTCATTTCTATAATTGTACCAATGCAGACCATTCTTAAATTTTAAGCTATTATCATGATATCGAATTTTAGTGTGTTTAAACCTAAGTCACTTCAAAATCTGAGTTCGCACACACACTTACTCAAAAAGTGAAATGACATGAAGTCTTTCAGACGAATCATTAGGGCAAATTAATGATGGTAAAAGATTTGGTGGAATGAGAATGTTGGTAGAAACGGATATACTCCAACAAAACCCACGGATTATTGTGTGTGTGATTATTGGACGATTTTCCGTTCAACTGAAATTTCTGCCCACATTAAATTCCTCCTTTTAATTTTCCACAAGACATACACAGGATGGTAAGAAACTACTTGAAAAACTTTGGGAGCTGATTCCCGACACACCGAAACCAGCAAAAAAAGTCCTTTGGAACTTTGGTCAGTGAGGCAGGCACGTAGCCAAGGGGGGGTCCGGGGGGTCCGGACCCCCCCCCCTTCGAGACCAGAAATGAAAAAATTAAGGAAGGATAAAACAAAATGAAATGACGAAAAGAAGGATCAGCGTTAAAAATTAAAAATAAAACTACAGGAAGCTTTTGCTTACTCTTTCTTATGAGGAGATTTGTATTACTTGCAATATGGTGGCGAGGTAAGCGAGATATTCTGGAAGAGTCAGGGAATTTGAAATTTCATGAAAAGTTATGGAATTCTCAGAATTTCTGCTACTAGTCAGGGAGATTTCAAGCTTTCGAAAGCATAGTGCCGTTGTGTTACACCGTGGAAATTTTAAATCATAATTTTTCGTCATCGCATCCTTGCAGTATGAAACATGTTATTTCAAGGACAATTTTCTATTGCTCCTTTAACCTGTCATTTGGAATCGACAATAGTTGACGGAATAATAAAAACAAAAATTTATGTTGAAAGAAAGTTCTGTTAGCATTTGATTCAACAGAGAAAGGAACGTATATATTGTAAAACTAGTTGAACATACACATGCTTCGCCACAGGGGCTGTATTTGGAAGTCAACGCCTGTGGGAGTATCACCATGGATCTCAGCGACGGCGAAAACTATGGATTTGATACTAATATAGGTCATTTTGGGCTATTTTTTTTACATGGTTCGGTATCCACACCCCGCTGACTCCCAGCCCGCATACAATTGTAACTAAATTTGCAAGTCATCGCTAATGGAAATGTCACCATTGATTTCAACGACCGCGAAAATATGAATTTGACACTAATAGCTCGTGGTAGAGCGTTGGCTTCGCATTGGAGAGGTCGTGGCTTCGAATCCCGCTGCCGACCATCCTGACTGAGATTTTCCAGGGTTTCCCTCAGTCCTACCAGGCAAATGCCGGGATGATCCCTACTAAACAGGCCCTGGCCGATACCTTCCCAAATCCTTTCCATTGTTAATGTTGTTGGATATCCAGTGTAAAATGGCCTCTGAGCTGTATCTGGTGATTGTTAAATGAATAAATAAATATTGGTCATTTTCTACTACTTTTACATGTCCCGGGAAACGCCCCCTGAGACCCCCTGGTTCCAATTTCGACAAATCGTTTAACTCTGGTCTGGAGCCTGGACCAATGTATTCGTGACTAAAATTTGGTAACTCTCGGTCAATTTGTCTGGTGGCTTCGCAACCCCCCTAAACCCTCCTGTTTAGAAATAAAAAAACGCTTCGTCCTGATCTGGGGCCTGGGCCAAGGTACCCCTGACCAAAATTTGGTAACTCTCGGTCCACTCGTCTGGTCCCCAGGCCGCACAGAGACTGACAAACACACAAACAAACTCTTTATTTTATTTATACAGTGAAACCTGTCTTTAGCGGAATCGAACGGGACTTGCAAAAATTTCCGTTAACGCCAGGTTTCCGCTTAGTGGAGATAGACTTTTCCTTTCTTAAAAAAATACATGCTTATAAAGGGGCATACTGAGAAAATATATTGCTGTACGTACATTGTTCGATTACAATACTTCTTTTTTCTACGAATAAATACACAAAAAAATTAAAATGAATATAAAATATGCTATGCACATGTTTTCTTTATTTTTCTAATAGCTAAGCAGGGTTTTCTATACATTGCTGCTTGGGTGCTTGACTTTCCGCATAAACTTTAGACTGAGAAATTATACTAAGTGAATCAGAATAATTTTTTCGTAAGGCAAAGTTTTGCAGTTCCTTTAAACTTCTGAGAGAACCTTGATATGTATTTATTCTACACTCTTCTTGGAACTCGGTATCGTATTCCTCTTCTTCCTCTATCTCGTTTTCTTCTTTCCGACATGCCGTATGATTCTTGATTAAGTTGCGGGGATTAAGGACAATTTGTGGGGGTGAATATGAGTAGTGGTTGGGAAAGGTCAACACTGTCCAGAAATATTTAACAAAAGAACGACAGTGTAATGTATATGTCTCTCAGAATGTCTAAACATCTAAACGTTGTAGTCCGGAACTCAGAATTTTCCGTTAAATATTTATTTTTCTTTCCGTTGTCCGCGTAACACAGTTTCCGCTTAATGAAGGGAGTTTTACACGATTTGTTCTCCAAAATTCATGGGACCGTAAAATATTTCCGTTTAAGACAGTTTTCCGTTTAATAAAGGGTCCGTTGAAGACAGGTTTTACTGTATTAGAAGATATTTTACAAGACAGTATTGAGTATGTACTTTTTATAATAATTGAGGTCATAACGAAAGGAAAATTGTTATATTTGAATAAACAGGGGAAGGACGTAAATATTCTAAAATCTTTTTCAATACTTTTTCTATTATTTTGCTCGAAATTTCTTCATAGTTTGTTATTAAAATACTTGCCAACATATCCTCATTTTATTGTCCTAACAAACCAATATATGTTGATAGTAAAGTAGTTTAGATTGATCGAGCTCCTGCGCCTTCAGAATTTCATGTCACTCTTCCCCCCCCCCCCCCCCCCCGTTGCGAAATCCTGGCTAAACGAACCAATATATGTTCCAGTAAAATGATTTAGAATGATCGAGCCCCTTTTGGGATAACCACAGTATTTCATGTCACGGACACCCCCCCTTCACGAAATCCTGGCTACGTGCCTGAGTGAGGGATAGTTTCGGCGATATAAAGTGCCGAAAGCGTGGGAAAATAAACTTCAAAAACAACGCAACGTAGAGAGTGCGGTTTACAACATGACACTCTTTGTCATGCCTATTCGATTGAAAAATGTAGGTTTCAATCAGCTCCCGAAGTTTGTTCAAATAGTTTCTTACCATTCTGTATATGAAAACTCCTTAGGAAAGAGACTTTTGGGTAAGCTACTAGAAAGTGGGAGGATGGTATAAAGCAGAATCTTAGAAATGTAGATAATAATAATTGTAATAGGGTTGAATCTATTTCCAGTTTGTTGTTTCTGCGACAATGAATCTTCAGATTGTAGTTAGTTTTTATGAGAAATATTTTGTTTTGGCTGCTGCTGAATATATTTTTAAAAAGTACAGTTTACTGCATTATACTTGTCGCTTGCATTTCTTAAATTGAACCTTCAATCATAATGTATAGTTTTTACTTCAATTTTTATTTTAATATATACTAACTTATATGTAATCATTGAGCATATTTTCAGTACAATTATTGAAATTTAAGTCCACATTAAACTCATCCACTAAATTTTTCACAATACATATGTTGTTTGATGTGGACACATATTGTGGAGTTGTGCTCGTCTCTTCTTCACTATTCAATAAGAAGGCAATTAAAGAAAATAAACCTCCATTTGCGCATATGCAAGAAATGGCCTGAAAGAACGACGTCAGTCCTCTGGCGCTGTGTGCAGTAGTTCAGCAGACAGTGAGCAGTGGAAGAAGGTTGTGGTGCAGTTCACTCGTCCGTTATAACAATTGACACACTGTTCAACAAATTTTGATCGAAAATATGTAAATTCTTTGAAATTGCGATTTTTACATTCATTTAAGCATAATATGAAAGGAAATGATAATAGAAGAATTTTCTTAGCTCAGGTTGTGAAAAAAACGCCCTTGTACAACAGTAGCTGTATATATACAAATGTATTAATATTTATAGAACATTTAAGCAAAATCCTTGTAAAAACCTACATTTAACTTGTTTTATATCTATTTCACTGTGATGTGATAAGCTGGGGAGTTAAGAAGTACTCTAACCTATAGCTTCCTTTCGGCTTTGCTTTTCGAGAGGTCCAAGTCTCTGATTAGATCACTTAGTTCCTCTTGAGTAAGTCTATGTGGTTCACATGGAGGTTCTTCTACAACAAACGTAGGGTCCTTCGAAGTACTTGATTCAGGAGCTTCAACTTCTTGATCATCATCAGAAAAAAAGATCGTATTCTTTAGGTGGGTCAGGAACAGGTAGTCCTTCTCCATGTGGAACAGGGCGCATTGCAGAAGGAATGTTAGGATAGATCAAGGCCCGCTTCTTCCTCGTGGAAATTCCCTTCTTGACGGAAGGAACCATACAAAAATAACAGTCTCTGATGTGGTCGCTTGGCTCCCTCCAAATCATGGGCACTGCAAAAGGCATTGAGCGCCCCTTCCCATTAACCCAATTTCTTAGTTTGCTGGCACAAGTGTTACACACAATGTGGGGTGCCCAAGATTTATCTTGGTCTCCAATTTTACAACCAAAGTAATATTGATAGGCTTTTCTTATTAGTGATGTTATAGTCTGCTTTTGTGAGGAAAATGTCACTTCCCCACACACGTAGCAGAAGCTATCCGCACTGTTTACACAATTTCGCGGCATTTTTGTTTATTGAAATCCTCAAAATGTCACTTGAAATAGTTCCGACAACTATTTAAAAATATACATTCGAAATACCAGTATTTTTGCGTACTTGTAGTCGTATTTTTATGTCCTGCACTACACAAACGTCACACCCAAAACGCTGATAACTGCACTAAACCTGTCTTTTCTAACAATAGCAGAACACTACTGAGATAAGGAACACAATGAAACCAAGCGTTCATATAGTTTCTCCAGTGTTGCCGGATCAGTGTAACATTTTACCCCAAACGAAGCGAATATATTTATTTTTAAAGCGTTATTATTAGACATGCCTGTAAAACGAAAAGTAGAGCTAATATTCGAAAATAACTTTCAAATTCGTGATCAGCACCACAAAATCAATAAGAATTAGCTGATTTTGTTCAATTTACATTTTCGTTGTTGAACAGTGTAATCACTGTTCCAATAGAAAAGTCTGCCAAATATGAAGTGCGTGCGGTTATACGATTTCTGATTACGGAAAAACTTTCGGCAGCTGCGATTCATCGCGAACTGTGTGGTGTTTGCGGACCAAATGTGATGACTGAAAGTGTTGTACGTGAATGGTGTCACATGTTTAAAGATGGACAAAGTGAAGAGCACAATGCGACAAGAAGTGGGTGCCCATCTGTAGTCATCAATGAACTCGTGCAGGAATTTGACAAAGCTGTCTGTGAAGTCCGTTCTTTCACGATACCTGAACTATCTGTTTGCTTTCCCCAAATTTCTCGGACTCTTTTGTTCACAATACTGTTAGCGGCTGGCTTCATTCCCAGGAGGGAGACATTTTGCATAAGAGATTTCAAACCTTGTAAAGTGTTATGACAAGTGACTCAATTTGAATGGTGAATATGTTGAAAAATAATGTAATGTACTTTTCTAATGTGTATAATAAAAGTTCTGCATCTGCGAGTGTATGTCATTGATAACCAAACATTGTTTTTCTTCCTACGTAATTCAATAAGCTAAATCTTAAAGATAGAGCATTCTAGTACTATAACCTTACGAACTTGGTTGGTTTATATTTACGACTATTACCAGCAATGAGGATATAAAACTACAGTACGAGATCTAAATTTTAAAACGAGATTTTGAACCTCTGTAGCATTTTCGATATTGACCCGTGGGGACTCGAACCTAGCACCTCATGGGGGACGATGATTCAGTAGTACAGCACTCACCTCTTCTGCGAGGGATACTTCGTTCGACCGCAAGCCATGTCGGTTGGTTGGTTTACATTCTGATGGTGGTCAACATTCTGTCAGTGAGTTCCCTTGGGGTTCTCAAGTTTCTCTCAACTTTATCATTCCATCAATTCTGTCAAAATAATTTACTTTCATCAACTACTTCCCTTCAGAAAACAGAGCATAACCTGGTAACCTAAAACTAAAAGAATACATTATCTTATTTTCTTGTACATCGTGCATCAAAGAGACGCACTATCTACTACACTAAAAACAAAGGCTTTAAGTATCTGGTTTAAAATCGGAAAAGAGTAAAATTTGATGTTAATCTAGTTTAGAAAACAGAGTTTACCCTATTTTGTTATTAACAACAATAAATAACATTTTCTATTGCTCACAATAGAGACGTAAATTATATTATTAATCTATACATGAATATGGTTTTATTTAAGATTTGTTAAGTTTTCACTAAATTCTTGTATTATTTAAAAGATTGACCTCCGAATTTGGAGACAGCAATGTAAAATAATTATTTAACCATGCATATCATACGTTAAACACGTGAGACTTACAGGTAACTTATTGGATTATTGTCATCGATAGAAAATAGTTCAACATCATGTTATTGTAAAACTTCGCCTTTATTTTTATTATTCTTTACAAGGGTTTGTTGAATCATAATTTCTTCCATGACAATAAATAAATTGGTTGAAATAAACAAGTATTTCGGTTAAAAGGAAACATTGATAACTAAATTGGTTAAAATAAACATACATTGGATTCAAACGAAATACTAACTATCCAAATTGATTGAAACGAAACACCGATAGCTATTCAATTTGATTAGGTTGAAATAAACGGAACTTCTGTTTCGTATGACTTAAGGCCTTTACACACTATACAATCATTATACGTATTCTATCCCAACACCCTATCCCGTTCTGAATCAATTGCTTTCGCAAGCTGTTTGTATTGAATAGTGTCCATCATGAATGTCTATATTGAATGCTATTTAAGGTGAAAAGTTGTATAGTGTATAAATGCACTAAAAATTTGAAACTGTTGTGTTAAATTTAACTGATCGACTGAAACAATACTCATACATGAAGGAAGCATTACAGCCAACTTTTATAAGTAAACCATTGCTCAAATAATAGTTGTCAGCTGGTACGTTTCTACTCTTCAGTTTGTATGAATGTTAAATGATGAAAACTTGTTCAGTAGAAGAGACTCTCAGCATGTTTTTGAACATCTCTCAGCATGTTTTTGAACATTCACTAATATCCATAAATCACTATTTATAACTTCCTGGAGCCATGCTTTTGTGAACTGATACGCAATTCAACAAACATGTAGATGTGTGTATGTAATGTTTCGTGTTAGATAATGCGTTTGGTGAACATACGACGTAACACTACAAGTGAGAAACAGAATCAACACAACACAAAGCGAATAAACAGGAAAAAAAAAAAAAACGA